>NC_134571.1:66505146-66813646 GCF_050947875.1 Dermacentor variabilis | reverse complement strand
GAAAAATTTTAAATTGTGGCTTTTCACATGTCAAAACCACGATATCACTGATGAACACCATAATGGGGGAGTCGGGAACAATTTTGACCACATCGGGTTCTTCAACGTGCCACCAATTGGAACCTATGCTCCGATGAGTTTTAAAAGGTAGCTCTATTACGCTTTCAAGCGCTCTCGCTTACATTACTGTTTTGTTGAGGGGGGTATTTCGTCAAAAACTAATTTTACGCTGTTATTAAGTTCACAAAAAAGAGCCTTACGGTCGATGCGTAACCCGGGCTTTCTTGACCACACGAAATCCTATTTGATGAAATTAACCGTACTCCACTTTAAACAATTGTTTGAGCGCAGGCTTTCGCGTCAGGCCTTCCAGCTATATATACGATACTTCAATCGTGAAGGATTGGATATTGCTTGCGGTATAAAAGAAACCGGCTATAACTTTAGACAAAACAAAATTGTGACCCCGTGAGCTCGCACAAACTATGGAATGCCAACTTTAGTCTCTCCAATGAAGTCTTTAATAAACAGTGATTTCTTGCTACTGCAACAACTGAACGCATATTTGTCGGATTGTGCCTTTAAAAGCGCAGTAAGGACAATCTCACTGGGCAACCTCTGACTAGGGCGAAACACGCAAGCATCATGTGAAAAACTTCAGTTATGTATCTCTTATTTTGTGCGCAGGAGAGAGCACTTTTCTAAAATGCCGTGATTTGTAACCTTGCGATCAATGCGAACAATGTGCAAAACAGATTTTGCAAATGTCGTCTACAGAGTAACAAAAGAACCCGTCTCAGCAAGATTCCACTCCTTTGCTAGCCGGTTCTATTACCCTCTGAGAAGCTAAACTGTTTGCGGGCAGCTCTGTCTTTTTTACAATCCCTCAATTCTCCTCAGAGCCGGTTTCGAGCGTTCCTTTCTATTACGGAGCGTCGCGCAAGCAGCCAAGTTGTACAAATGTAATGGCAGCCGTTTTGGGTGCACTGATGCGTTGAGCGCAAGAAAGCAGAAGCAGCGAATATGAGGTTTGCACTACCGCTACACCATAATAGTGCAATGATGAGGAGGAATAAACCTTTATTTAAATGCTGGAATTTCGCGTAGTGAGCGGTGAAGTCGGTCTAGCATCTCGGTGAATCTTGCTGCCGTCATTGCCTGGTCTACCAGCCGGAACTGGTGCTCAAGACGAGAGCGGGTCAGCGAGGGAAACCAAGATCGCTAGCGAAAGCGCTTACCCTGTCCACAGCTAACGCTTTAACCTTCGCGTTACAGACTCGCCGCTACCATCTGAATTTTTTTTATCTTGCTTTCAAGTGGAGGCGCACTCAAGTAAGCCGTGTTAGGGTCAGCCGTGCAAAGGTGCACACCTGAAAGAAACGAAAAATAAGTCTGAGGTTAGTGTTCTCTCTCACTGCTCGTAAAAGGGATTACGAACTATGTCTGGTGCGGCATTACGCTAGAAGGCCCCCACCACGTGGTCTAGCTTGGCGGGTTTCCCAGAGTGAGGGTCAGAAAAAATGTAGAAGGGAGGCTGTATGGCGCATAGGCGGGTAGCATGTGGAAAAAGGTTAAAGACTTCAAAAAGAGAGACTCCACCAAATCCAGTATCGAACGTGGGACCTTGCCCTCTTAAAATTGATGCTCAACAGAAAGCTGGGTGAGTTGGTAAGTTAGCATCTTTACGCATATGCACCGCGCGGCACAGGCAAGTGACAAAGGAATGAATGACACGAACGCTGACGGCAAATGAAAGTTTATTTTGATTGACAAATCATTATAAACACTTAGGTCACGTGGTGCATACCAGATATGCATGGTTGCCAAGAATTCAGGTGACTCAAAAATTCTGTTTCACTTTGATGTAGTGAAATAGATGTTTCGCTGAACGCCTATTTCACCAGCCTGCGCCAGATCAAATAAACATAAATACCCAAGTTTGTTGGCGCATTGATTGCCGTTGCCGTAGCGCAGTCGGTAAATAAATAAATAAATAAATAAATATATATATATATATATATATATATATATATATATATATATATATATATATATATATATATATATATATATATATATATATATATATATATATATATATATATATATACTACTCGTCAACGCACGAGGCCTACTAAGTCACTAAAACTCAGAAATCCCGGCAAATTGCCCAGACTGCCCCGAACTTTATTGCTCACTCTCGCACATGTTATGGCAATGTACCGCGTTACCAAAGGGCCCTCTCTCCAGTGAGCCCGAATGGGAAGAAGCCCTCAAAAGCCCGGACCTCAAACTACAACTCAAGGCCATCCAGAGGGCCCAAGAACTGGCGGAGCGTCACCACGTTCCCGTCCCGACTTGGGTGTCGCCTACGGTTTCTGCCGGAGGAGTTCCCCGCGTGGGATCTCCAACGCATTGAAACTCCTCAGGACTTTAATAAAGTTCTTGACTGACTGACTCGTCAACGCAGTTTCACAGCCCGGAAGCATTTTATTTTTCATTTTTTATTTGAGCCGTGACTTCCAAATACCTCCAATCAATAACTTCGAAGGATGCTCGTCACTGTTGATATAGGATTGGATTGGAGCAAACTTTATTTGTGCCTGCAGTTGGGCGCTCACGCTCCCCGACGAGGGCCCAACTGCAGGCACAAATAAGATATCACTATTGATAGAAACGTATCAATGAGAAAGCCTTAAAGTTAACTGGCTCAGCCCAACGGCTGTCTTTCCTGCGTGCACCATTGCGCGTCTGACCTTTAGCGCGCCTGCTAGAGAAAGAAAGCCCAATTCGCACGGCGGTAACGATCCTGTACCGCGAATGTTGAACCATTAGCTGTGGAGAGGGAAGCATTTTTGTTAGCGATTGGTGCTCGCCGAACAGCTTGGTGACCTGAAGGTCCTGCTTCGCCCATGACATTTCAGTGTACAGGATGTTTTATAACGTTCTCGTTTAAACTGCTACGCTCATCTACAATGCTCGAGTAACCGCCAGCTTTCAAAGAATAGAATGGCGTTGCCGAAGGTGGTATAGCGACGACGCCATGGCGTCAATGTGACTACTTTTCTGAAATGATGACAGTGGCAGAACGATGGCAACGTGACGACGACAACATGAGGATTATGGTATAGCGACGAGTGCATGACGACAAAGGTGTGACGACGGTGGCAATAGATGGCGAAACGAGCGCTATATACGGCGACAATAGTGTGACGAGAGCCGTATGAAAATTATCAGATGACGATGTCGCAATGACTTCAGTGCACGGAAGGACCACGATGGCATCGACACGATGGTGTGGCATCTAATGCATGACGGCCGTATGACGACAATGCAACAACTACGATGGCATGACAACAGCATCACATTCATGGTTGAATGACGACAGCATCATTACGCAGGGATGGCGAAGAAGGAATCAGGTCATTGGAACGACGACAGGTGCGTTAAGTGGGCTTCGCCGCCTGTGTGCGCGGAGGGCGACAACATCTGGTGGTGGTCCCCAGAACCAGGAAACTAAGCGTCACGCCACCATGAACTAACTCACTGATGGAAGCAGAGCGTCATCAGGTATCATTGAAGCACCTTCTACCGCACATCCAAGCACTGCCCCGGTTAACGGTGCGAATCGCACGAAACTGACCAACAAGCTAAGAAAAGCTCACACTATAAAACGCCGAAGAAATGCGCAGCAAATTGTCGTAACTCTATGGTATTAAAGTAAATTATTTTATTGTCATTTCACAAGCCTTTTCAGTGCATCATAATTGTCACAAATAATGAATTCTTCGAGTAAGAATACAATCAGCAAGGGCAAAAAAAATAAAAAGATAGAGAATCAGATGTTCTTTGTCGCATAGGTAGCTCGATGTAGCCCTGTGCACTAGCATTATCGTCCTTCACAAAAAAGCAGGGTTTCTTAACAAACAAAACTCAAATATAATGAAACAGCGCTCGGTCCTTCGTTCCCTGCTCGCAGTCTGTGTGCTTTCTTCACTTGTTGCAAGCTATTTCGTTGCTGAATTTTTTCATGTCAATTCATGCTCCGTTTCAAGAGATTTTTATAATGCGACTAGAATTCTTTGCCTGTTTCAGATGTCTTGGGCTGCCTGCCTGCCGGCCTGCCTGCCGGCCTGCCTGCCTGCCTGCCTATCCATCCTGCCATCTATCTATCTATCTATCTATCTATCTATCTATCTATCTATCTATCTATCTATCTATCTATCTATCTATCTATCTATCTATCTATCTATCTATCTATCTATCTATCTATTTATCTATCTATCTATCTATCTATCTATCTATCTATCTATCTATCTATCTATCTATCTATCTATCTATCTATCTATCTATCTGTCTGTCTGTCTGTCTGTCTGTCTGTCTGTCTGTCTGTCTGTCTATCTATCTATCTATCTATCTATCTATCTATCTATCTTTCTTTCTTTCTTACACCGACGCAGTGATCCGAAAAGTCTACCAGCTTGGGCCACTATGGTTATTTGGTCATGGTCGTGGCACGCTCATGATCGTTTTATTGTCGTCATTCAAGCTTTGTCATCGCAGTCTCATCTCATCATCTCATCATTCCGTCGTCATCACGCCTTCTACGCCGACCCAGTAGGCCAAGTTGTCTGATAGCTTCGACCCCCAAGTATGTGCTTGTGGTCGTGATGCCGTCATGGTTGTTCCATCGTTGCAATTTTGCCTTTTCACCTGGATCTCGTCATTCCGTCATCGTCACGCCTTGTGCGCTGACCCAGTGCTCCAAGTTGTTATAATAGCTTGGGCCACTAGGTATGTGCTCGTGGTGGCGTATGTCATCGGGGTTGTTGCAACATCGTCAATCAAGCTCCGTCAATCACCTCTCGTCATTCCGTCGTAGTCATGCCGTTGTCGTTCCATCGACGTCAATCCTCCTTTACTCATTCCATAGTCGTTTGTACATCGGTATCATGCAGCCGTCATCGTGCCGCCATGCTCAAGCATCGCTCTGATAAGAGAGTGCCTTACCACGACGGTAGGATACCGGATTGTAACTTATAACCAAAGAAACGCAAGTATCAGCGTGACAACTGCAGATGTTAAACTAATTTGACTTTAGAAATACGCTGTTGCTACACTGCTCGAGTGCAAATCGCATTACCGTCGACAGTCGTCGTACGATCAGCTAGGCCGCATTTTCTTTTCTCGAAACTCAACGTCAAAAATCGAAAGAAGCGGGAGCCGTTTATTTCTCGATGCTTATTGTAACCCTAATCCATGCATTGAAGTTACTATTCGTAGCTGTATCCTGAGCGCTGCACACAGCGCAAGAGACCTAGAGAGCTCGCATAATTTGCAAATCCACTTTGCTATTATAATGCGACACTTCGAGGTTTAAAAGTCTACTTCCAAGGAAGCCATTTACTTCCCCGAACTGTATGCGTCACGTTCTGAAGAAAACCTAATATGTTTTACTGTAAGCCTTGACTAACGTAATCATTCGAGAACTAACCTCTTGGAGCCTTCCGAATTTAGAGGCAGCTGCCAAGCCACTAGATTTTCCATGATTACGAGTGCGCCTTCAATTTGCTGTCAGACTGCCTCATTATCATTATTTTTTTGGAAAGATGACAGAGAACCTGTGTGTGCGAAAACATCTCATTGGCTCTTCTTCCGTGAACTTAATGCGGGCGACAGCTTTACAGTTACTTACTTTCATGTTTCTAAAAACTGAGAAGACTTCTGCTTCTGATCTGGGAACATTCGTAAACACATCTGTCGAAATTAACGAACATAATTACTCGTATAAGCTGTAAATATCAAGGATATACGTCTTCAAACATTTTGTAAAATACAGACAGCTGTATTACAGCTTCCAGTGGAAAACCTTCAGACAATGTTCTACTAGTTGACGTCAGTTCCAGCAGCCCAGGCGTGCACCAAGTTTTTCATCCAAGTCTTCGTGAATTTCATTGAACTTTGCAGACTCCCGTCTGTGCGCCAAACAGGTATGCTGGAGACATAGTAAATACTACTGATAATAAAATTACCAGTAACTCATCTCACTATGGCTGTTGATGGCAATGTGATTAGCCTTCGAGCATTGTAGCAACACCGCATCTCTGAAGTCAAGTTTGTATAACATTTGAGGCGGTCATTCGGAGACTTCCCTTGCTTTGTTTATATGTGCTATAATCCAGTTTCTTTCGACGTTGCTGTGGAACTCGCTTGTCAAAGTAACGCTTAAGCATGGCGGCATGACGGCGTGGGTATTACACCACGCAGCAACGATCTTGGAATGACGTCGGTGGTAAGGCAAGACGCTATGGCGACAATGACAAGATGAGAATGAGAAGACCATTCTTAAATGATAGAGAGAGAGAGAGAGAAGAATACAGGAAGGCAGGGATGTTAACCAGTCAATAGTCTGGTTGGCTACCCTACACTGGGGGAAGGGCGAAGGGGAAGAGAAAGAAGGGAGAGAGAAGGTGTAGATACGTGTACGGACAGCACTTCAGTTAAAGTCGCTCGAGCAAACCAGAAGTTCTGAGAAAACACAAAAGTGCCTTCACGGCCTTCTGAGCCGATGATCGGTCGGGACGGTGCTCTAATATTGTCTGTTCACTCAGAGGACGATCGTCTAGTTTCCTCAATGTGTCGGACAAATACTGTCTTTGTGCTTGAAATTGAGGACAATGGCACAATTTGTGGTCAATGTTCTCCTCGCATGCGCAAACATCACATGCAGGACTATCAGCCATTCCAATTAGTGCTGAGTAGGCATTCGTGAAGGCCACTCCAAGCCATAACCGACACAGAAGAGACGCTTCACGCCGGTGCACACCGGCTGGAGGTCTGAGTTGAAGTGATGGGTTTAGTCGGTGCAGTCTTGTGCGCCTTGTATGTACGGTATTCCACTCTCCTAAGGAGATCGTGCGTGCCAGAATGCCAAGTAATGATAAAGTTGGCACAACGAGGAGGGCATGGCGACTGTCTGAAGACGACACCACGACAACGATGGCATGACAGCGGTGGCGTAATCATGATTTAATAGGAACAGCATAGCTACTATAGAATGACGAAGAAGGACTGACGTCGATGGAACGACGAAGGCCAATTGACGACCGTGGCATGGCGACAATGGTATGATGATGACTGCGTGACGACGACGGCGTGGCGAGAGTTGGATGACGAAGGTAGAATGACAACGATAGAACCACCACGACGGCATCATGACCACGCTATGACGACGACTGGATGACGACGACACAGTGACCACGACGGCATGACAGCCGTACAAGGACAAGCGGATGATGGCAAGTGTATTACGACAGTGGCATAACGACGACTGTATCAAGAATCGTACTGTTATGCGAACGAAGGTTTGAGAACTCGAGACTATTTACAATGTATATTTATAAAGGATAACTGCAGCGCTGGCCATTTCAGCCGACAGCTCGAGAGCCAGAGAGAGTTCGTCGTCTTCGTCGGGGCGCCCGCGTCCACCGTCCACAAGAAAAACGCAATACGCATGTATCATTATCCCCTATGGCAGAAGGCGTCTATGTATCTGTGAGAACAGGAAAGTAGTGTGGTTTGAGGCGTGAGACATGCACAACGTCAGTCAAATTCGGGGCAGATGAGGTACTGGTACTGACTGGGGCGATTTGTTACATAACTGGAGTCATGGCACGCAGCACTCTATATGGGCCTGTGTACCGAGAAAGGAGTTTTTCTGACAGGCCAACGTGACGAGTCGGGGACCACAGGAGCACCAGAGAGCCAGGCGAAAAGTGCTTTTGCCTCCGCCGTGTATTGCCGACTTGTTACCTACGTTGACTGCAATATATTTTGGCCTTTCAAGAAGGTATCCTGCTATAAAAAAAACTGGAATATATCGACGTTACGCGTCGGTGCTATGTCCTCAGTTCAGTAACCCGATTGTGGTCACCTATTGTCGTGATTTATTGTCACAGCTTGTTTCTCACAACATAGGGTTATTGACTATCGCAACTGTTTTCCAGCAGCTCCAGATTATACCTCAATTACAGAACAATATGTTTAAAAACTTGACGAGACAACATTTCCGCTCCGTGATTTCTTATTCTTGAATTAGTTGATACTTGGGAAACTATTGCCAGTTATGCGCAAAAAACAGCCTGGGATGTTGTGCTAAAGCTGATAAGAAGCGTTGACTTGCTAGAGCAGCAACAGCTATAACATGTCAAAAACAAAGCAAGTGACGTGAAGACTGTGTCAACATAATCTGACGGAGAAAAGACATCGTGTTGAAGGCTAGTTTTGTTTACAAAAGGAGCAGTAAGAAAGAGAAGGTGTGAGCACGAAAATGGCATCACCTAACAATTAAATGTCTTTGCAATCAATGTGCACCTAATTTGCGCTAGAGCAATATTATTTTAGTCATCACCTGCTCTGCTCGCTGCAGTTGTCGTCCTTAACGGGAAGGTGGAGCGAATCAACATAGTATGCTACGATACGTGCCTGAGCTTTACGATAGGATTAAGATAAGGAATGGCGTTTTACACTGAAACCTGACTTTCAAATTTCACCACCCAATCTTTCACGTTGCCCGTGGCTTCACTGCAGCAGGCCAATACTATCTGAAGAGACACTTCCCGTCATCGCACGTGCAGCCTTACGATTATTTGTACTCTATTCATAGCCTGCAAAAAGCATCGTAAAGTTAAACACGCAGACAACATGCACCAACATGCACAAGTAGGGCTGTTCCTTCTTGCAAAAGGGGAGCTCTTGCAAGGGCGCATAAAGTGCGTTATCCGGATAAGGAAATTGAAAACATGCTCAGCGAGATGCCCTAACAGGGTAGGTACTTTTTGATACTTTGGGATAACAACGGGTTTGAATAGATTTCTCAGCCGCGAGTGCAGCTACGCCGATAAGACGCCTCTGTTCACGCTCCTCTCAGGCAAACGTGTGTATAAACGTTCAGCGCCGCGCCAAATACCGTTTGTATGCGGGCGAGCGTTGCCATCGTTGTGTCTGCCGTGGTTTTATAGTCCTCGTCTTATTTTCGACACTGTTTTTTCTTGTTCTTTATTGCGTGATGACAAGACCGCAATATAGTGTATGAGTTACAGTGTACTACCTCCACTGTTCATTCTTAGTAAGCAACACTGAACAGCAAGGACAAGAAATAGTTGAAACCAAAAGGCAATTTTTAACAAACTTAAAGAGAAAAACACGAAAAATCCGGGAGGTTAATTAGACGGACATCTGGTTGGCTGCCCTACACGAGGAAAAACGTATGAGGAATTGAAAGAAAAAAATATCATAGAACGCTAAGGGTGTAAATGCACTTGGCGCCCAGAAACAGCTAACTAAACCTGCACGCAAATGGGAATGTATTAGTGGTCGTAAAAAAAAAAAAACATCGTGGCACGTACCTGCAAAACCCTGCTAGTCAAAAAGCCCACAGCCCCACAGCCTTCCATACAAATGAAATGAAACTTTGCTATTTCGCTTTTCATTCTTGCAGCCTTACCGGACATTCACCTTCAAAGAAATGACACACTTGATAACTTCAAGATGTAATACTTCAATTTACCTAACCCTGGCACTCGATTCAGTACAACGATAAAGTTCACGTTAAACCAAAACTACCGGGGCTTAGACATTTCATAGATATGCCTAAAGTAAAGGTTTTTGGAATCCCCGCCGAATCCGCGAGCAGGTTTCAGTAGTAAGCAAGTTACCGTAACAATGGCGCCTATATACCAGAAAAATTTGTGTCTTCCCTGTCAGCGTACATAGTGTATGGCAAAGATAGCGCGAGATCCCCCATTCATGTGTAACGCGCCGAGAGTTCCCGCACCGTCGCTACGTTTCCTCTGCGAGCGCACCCAGGCAAAAGCCTAGCACCGGCACAGCACAAGCGCGGTTACTCCTTCATAAAACAGAACGGAACTCCGGCGGCACAGGCTGCGGGTTGGGGTTGCAGACTGCGGGAACATGGCGTTGCACGTCGGCGCCTGCCAGCGGTGAGCTTACTTGAATAACGTCTTTCGCGCTTCACATCATTAGGTTCCCAGTGGTTGGGGAGGAGATTTTCCTACTCTTACTTTTGTTCTGGGCTTCTCCCGCTCGGGCCAGATTAGCAGGCAGCTTCGCTCGTCATGCTTTCAACGCCAAGGCAGAACTCGGTCGCGCGCTCTTTTTTTTGTTGACGGTGGTTCACCAATAAAGAAAAAAGAAAAGAAAGAACGAGAAACTCCGCTTCAGACGGTTTCGCAGTTCGGCAGTCATATTTCTTAGCCTAAGCCAGCAGGATATCTGGGTGTACGGTACTTACAGGGATTCCAGGTCCCGTACGATAAGAAAGTATGTAACTCTTACGTAGCACCACCAGTAAGCAGGCTGACGCTTAACGGATAACGCGCTGTAGTTATAGATTATTCCGCTTGTTGCTTTCGTTCGTTTCGCTTAAGATCATCTTTGTTGGTTATTAATCATTCAGGCCTTGTGGATATTACCGTCCACGTTTGGCTAATAAAATGTTCTATCAAGGACCAAAAAATGGCGTCCGCAACGTCCCTCGCAAGTTTCTTTCTAACTCTAAACGAAACTATTGTTTCCCGAGAATAAAATTGCATTCACTTCAAATACAGGCGCACAGAATTACCCCTTTCTTCGCTTCCTTCTCTATAGTGAATACCAGCAAAATAAGAACGCGCAGCTAAAAAAAAGTTGTAGTGTTAGTACACGGGAACTAGACAGCCCCTGCGTTATATTTGTGCGTTACTTCGATGAACTTCATGCAAAATTACTGCCAGTCTCAAAACTTGCACTGTACTTGTGGAAAGGATGAGTAACTGTTCCCGAAAGATGAAAATTAGTCTAAGCAAAAATAATACATCAACAGTTGAAAATACAAGCAGGGTACCTTTCACTCTTCGCGGGCTGTCCAGGCGCGCCGCTGAAATATTTCAGTGCTCCGGTCGACTATATACCCCAATCGTAGTACATCCTATCATACATTTTCGAGTGTACTATACGATACAATTTCGCACGTACCTTACACAGCAACAAAACATACTGCTGCCGGTGCGGGTGCCTGTATCTCCGGAAACACCTCGATTCAGGAGAACTACTATAATGCAACTACTACATCTGCGGTTACTATCAATGATACGACTAGTTTCAACCTGCCGGTGCCCGTATACTGGCATGTATGCAGGCACGACTACGTGAAGTTCTAGAGCTCAGTGTAAGATTAGTACCCTGCAGCGCTCAATATGCCATGTACATGAAAACATATATCTAACGCATTATGCCTTTCGCAGTACAGCCACAACCATCAAAGACGTAATTGCCTTCTATATTGTACAACCAGACCTTACGCTTAGTTATGAAAATTTATAACAAAGTTAACTCCAAATTTCACACGAGTCTGAGGAAACTTTGATCCATTTACAAAATATTTCAAATATTTGCATTGTTTAGATTATTGTTGCGATAGTTAAGCTATTGTTCAGCAGATATAGCTGATAAGACAGTGAAATATTCTTGAATCGAATAATTCTGAGAACCGTGGCACTGCCAATTGCATACTTTCGCTTTGCCGAGCTGCACTAGTGTTCCTTCCATCTAGTTTCGCGAAGCAGGTGGTTACGACAAGGAGAGAATCGCTACTGGTTCAAATGTTCTTCGACAATGTTTCCTCTGGCAGTACTTCTGAACAACATCGTTCATTACCAGGCAGTGACAGCCAACGCCAAAACGAACGAATTCTCTCAAGGTCGTTTCCTTTGCCGGACGCAGGAATAACACCGAAAAAAGGAGCAGGTCATGGATCAGAGCCCTCGGGTGTTCGTGCGTACATAGCTCGATGACGACGGGAGTGGAAGAGAGAGCACGCTCTAACTCAGAGTCGGCCAACGCCATTCATCTCAAGATAAGCTAAAGGAACTGCACCGAGAGCGTGGCTTGTGGACAACCGCCGTCTTTGCTGGCTCTGGTGATCCAAGGCTCTGGCGCCATTGTCGATCGTCGGTGGTTTAGCTTAGTGGGCGGACCGTGAGCACGGCACAAGATGACGACAGATGGTCCGGACGCGATGAAAAATGCTGGATGAAGACGAGGGAGCGCATAGCATGAACGTTACTGTGGAAACCGCGGCCTGCACAGCCTCGTCCTGGTGTCTGCTGGCCGCGTTAGAAAAGGACATGAGGTGGGGATACCGGTTGCCTTTGTGAAAACCTCAAGTATTACTTAAAAGCAATGCAGTCGAGTTAAAATTCAATATCGACCAGCAAGTTAGGGAGTTATAGACCTACAAGAATGGTTAGTTCGCTAAGCGCGGAGGAGATGATATTACCAGCTCCGATGCAATACGATGGCTTCTGAGTGCAGCCTAATGTCTAAAGCGTCGCAAAAGAAAGTGATCTTGTGCTAATAATATTAATGTATAGAATAACATATTACTCACGGGAAGCAAAGCATGGTGTGACACACCTGCAAAAGCCTTCTCCTGCACTATGGCATACCAGCGTACCGCAGCAGTAATAATGAATAGAAAAAGGAGTCTGCGGATGGTGCGCACAGTTTGTTTACGAAAATGTCACAAATTAATGATTATTTTTGGAGATTGCACCACGCATACAGAAAAATTAGAAGGGCGTTTCACTTCATGAACGCGATCTACTCGCAAGCGTATGGGTGTTGTTTCAGAGTTTCTTTGCTCTGCCGGCTTGCCTGACTCACAGGCGGTGTCGCAAGCCATCTAGGACGTTCTTTGGGAGTCTCCTGGACACGCCTAGTCCGCGCCTTTTGCTGGTGTTGTTGAGCTCGTGTCCGGAGCTTCCAGACGACTTCGAGGTCGCCTGTTCAGCTCCGATATGAATGCAATACGAAGAGTTACCCGCAAGAATGAGCTAAGAACGAGTGAGCGTCCTCTCGTTCACTTTTGATGTGACTGCATTGTAATGCTCCTGAACGAAGTTATCGCTTGCTGTAATGCGCAATTGATTAACAGTAGGATACGACTAGTCAGAGGTCTAGTGTACGCGCAAATCACCGCGGATTACTCCGAAATAGATTTCTTTCGCTACCATTCACGTCGTTCACGCTAGCAGCTATGTAAAACAAGCTCCGTATTTGCAATGTGAGTACTGCATGCCCACATTTTTACGCGGCTTCACATATAGCTGCTCTGTTGACTTGGACTTTTCTCACGAAAGCTCGTCAGGCGTACTGGATGTGATGGCGTACTAGATACTTTTTTTAAACGCGATGTTAGCGCTTAAGAACGAAAGTTAACTGTAGCGCGCGGAAACCCCTGCAATGTATCTGCAATTTCGCAAAGATGTGGTGGCAAATGCAATGACAGCCTAGAGGCATGTGCATGGTCGCATTTTCGCCGTCTTTCGGGGGACATAAAATTATTTAGTTGCTAATTCATGCTCCTATCGTTTGCTTCGCTCTAGTGATGTGTTGTCGGTTGTCTTTTTACATTAAGGAAGCACTATTTGAAATAATGTTCGTTAAACGTTACAAACCTTTTGCTAGTTTTCGCACCTTTGACTGCGCTCTTCGTACTGTAACCAAAATTATTGATTTCGCATTTTTTAGAAGCTATCACAACGGATTTTTTCTTTAATTGCGAAAAAAAATCATTTACGCAACGCGACACCTTGAAGTTTCATCACATGGTGAGACTAAGCAGCGAAGTGAACGAGATATGGTGGCACCTGTGCTGGCGTCGTTCAAGCGACCACCTATGGCGCAGGCACTTTTGTCGGCAATGTTCGACCGCAGGGAAGAGATTCATAGGCTCGGATACTCTAGAGACCAAATTAAAAGGAGAAGGTGGATATAGAGGTTTTAGGGAAGTAAGATAACATTAAGGACAGATAGGCAATGTGCTACGCTTATAAGCATGTCTAGATTACGTGATTAGCTCAAGCAGGCCAGGTGACCGTTTGTCACCACCCCGTTTTGAAAGGGATGCCAATAAATAATCATAATCGATCGCCATCGTCATCCAGCCGAGTCGGGCTGAGTCGCTTGTGTTGCACGAGATGGCAATAACGTGGCCGGTGGAGTGTGCTCTTCACCACTGGCCGGTCGCTTATGCTGCCTTGAACAAGCACGTTGGCGCTGATATATGACGATCCATTTTCTTCCTCGGAGACACACATCTAAACTAAATGTCACCACCCCAGCACTACGCACAGATGGTTAACCAGCGAAGCTGAAATGTGCGGCGCTGGTGTTTATCACAGGGTTATTCCTAACGGTACATTAAACGTCGGCTTGGTAGGCTGCCGGATCCTCGGTACGAAGTTGCTGCTTACGCTCCGTTGCACGAGCCTGTTCTTGTGCCCGGGTTGCAGCATTGGCACGGCGTAGACCAGCTAGTTCCCGGTTCTGCTCGCAGCGCTGCTGATCGAACGCTGCCTGCTCCTAAGGAGTACGTATGACACGTGATCTACCCATTTCGGAGCCGGAGAGAAACTGCTGCGCGCGCTCGGCTGCGACGGACAGCAACGACGTTACTACAGGCGCGGCTAATCCAACATCATCTAGAGAGCACAATGCCTTTTCACTCCGACCCATGACGTCATTTTACCTGGCTCGACTGCCATAGAATCTAATGGGGATGTTCCTGAGTAGGCAACAGTCATTTTGACGTCACCGATTTCATTCGTCATGGATCGAAGTAAATAGGCCTTGTGCTATCTAGGTGGTGTTTGCGAGACTTTTTTGCTCTCTCTCTCTTTCTTGCGCATGCGCATAGGGTGGCACTGAAGGAGTTTTCAGCGCACAGGCGACCGACAGATGGACGGACCAGTAGGCTAGCCATATCCAGCTTCGCTGTGAATAGCGGACGACGACTTGTACGCAGCGGACGGCGGAAGTTACGGGCGTTTTCGGAAAACTGCCTTTGTTTTTATTGAAATGAAAATAAAGCAAAGAGATGTAGTCACTCTATAATGGTGTCAACTGCTCCATTTCTCATAGCAGAAATAACAGTACATATAAGAATGCAGCAGGAAATTGAAAAGAAACGCCGTCAGAGGGCCAGAAATCCACAGTGCCCAGTCCTATACATACACGCACACATAAATATAAAAGGCAAAGACACGTGGCGTCACAATGAGTTTGAAAGAGAAGTCACAATGTGACACAAGCGGCCGGGATGTATACAGACTGCGATGGTCATGTAAATAGATGACCGACTACACAGAGTTAAAATAATACACGCAGAGTATATGACAGTCAAGAGTGAGTTTCAGAACAGAATACAAAAGAGTATAGCACGCAATATACAAGCGCTAATATGCACAAATAATGAAAGCAAGCCGTAGTTACATTGTGTGTCTATGCCGTGCGATGTCTTGTACTTGTTAAGAATGTCTGCATCTTCGTAAAAATGTTCGAGTGCATTAAGTGCTTATCGCTGTGTTATTTTCGATGGGCGTGGGCGCAGCAGTTTTCAGAGCGAGTAAGATGGTGACGATCAATGCAGTGTAGCGCTCGTTCTAGCTGCCGTCTTTGCGTCGCATGTCTGGAGCATTCGAGGAGGAGATGACCACATTCCTCATTGTCGTTGCCACAGGAGCAAGCCGGGGGAGAAACCTGTTTTATTCGACATAGAAAGATTTCGGTGCATGCTGTCCCAAGGCGCAATCGATGAATTAGTGTCTAGGTACTTTTCGAAAGTTTTACATCCAGCTGGTATTTAAGTTCAGGGTCCACTTTGTGAAGAATCGATTCCTTAGTATTTTCATTGAACCAGGTTTCCATGCATAAGTCCTTTTTTAGCACTCTTAATATCCGTTGCGTGCCCATTGGTGATAAAGGCGCGAGCCTTTATGGTCGATTCCATCTTTATAGGTCGATTTTACCAACGAGTCCGCTAATTGGTTGCCTGCTATAGCAGCTTGTCGCGAGACCCACTGTTATATCACTTCATGTTTTCTTTCAGTAGCCTGAGTTAAGCTGTTCGGTACTATGTATACATATGTTATGAGTGCGTGCGGTTGGTAATCATCAATATTTTCAAGACCTGCTAAATCCGATAAGGAGCCCGTACAACTTACCCAGTTCTTTGGTGTCTCATATCTTTTGATAAAATAAGTGGCTTGGAGAATTGCCACTATTTTCGATATTGTTGGTGACGACGTGTATCCGCGCCGATGTGCGTGTTTGACTTATAACGATGGTATAACATAAGCAGCAGTCACACCTTCTTTGTTTACAGGACCGACCGTGTGCACGTGAATAGAGTCCTGGTACTTGTCAAATAGCTGATGTAGAGCTGTTTCGCTGCTAATGTGAAAACATCGCTTTTATTTTTAAGGCTTTCGATTGACGCTTGTATTTTCGGTGCCTGTAGGAGCTATGGGGGATAACAGAAGAATGAGCGCAAAAAAAAAATGAAAAGCTGCTAACTTTGACAAGAACGTTAAGTTCATTGCTTCCAGTCCAGTTTCTTAGCGAAACACAAAATTTGCATCACGTTACGAAAGCAAGTCGGGGCCATCAGCCCATTTGGTACGCGTGGAACTCACGTCACTCTTTGTAGAAAATGGCGGATTGTACACAGTGGAGGACCTGGTCATAAGTGGGTGTATTTTGGCGGGTACGCGAGTACAAAAGGACGTGCATGCGTACTGCAATGCCTCGACACCTGACGCTTGGGTCGTCAGAGGGGGCAAAAGTGCAGTTTTGCATAAAGTTGCTGTATAGGCCCCCTTTCGGAAGCATCTCCCTAAAGGGACCTCTACAGTAACTCTATTTTTGCGCACGCTCGCTAGCCACCCCTTGTTTTGCACTCTCTTGCAGTTTTTTTGCAGCGGAGATGTCGGAGACAGTATGCGCGAGGCCTCAAACCAATTTCTGGTTGGAATGTCGCCTGCTACGCTTTCCTCTCCACGAGTGTACGCACTCTGCCTTTGTTATCCGCAAGGCACCATCGCGCACCGCGTCAGAAAGCCATGCCATGCAGCTACGAGCATTTGCTTTGGTTTGCATTTACGATCATCGCTCCGACGTGTTTTCTGAATGAAAATGCGTCACGCGTGCTCATAAGTTTCGTTTCTTTTTTTTTCATATTTGTTCCCTGGCTGAAGCTGGCGCTGGTTTAAACAATACAATAAAAAAATGGAAAGCCTGGTGGAACTGAAGCATCCTAGTCTATACCTGTTCTCGCATCAGGTTTTAGCAAACAGGACTCCGCAGATAACTCTCACCAGACGTGTGTTAGCAAAGAGTCCGGCAGACGAGGCTCACCACACCAGAAAGTGCCTTCGGCACTTCCGCCTATTTTCGCTGATCTCGCCACTTCTCGACGTTCCAAGGCGCTGAGGTGCTGTGCGGTGAGCGCTCGAGCGATATTATTAAACAATTGCAAGGGTGTGCAGTTTTTTTTGTTTAATACAGCCAGAGTTTGAGTGACTTACCCGTGTCAACATCATAAACGCATCAAAGTGTATCGACTGGTTAGTAATGAAATTTTTTCACTGACAAAAATAAATCACTGCGTTTTCATTCAAAATTGAGGTATCCGTCTATCTTTCTTTTACCGCCTTACAGTATTAAAACAACATAAATCAAGCAAACACGGAAAACATAAAGCTCTACATGAAAATAAAAATACATGGAGCAATCTGCAATAGACGGTAAAAGCGGCGTCGCGCTTATTTGCGGCAGCCAAAACTACTTCAAACGAATCGATACCGCTTAGAAAAACGCGTTCGTTGTTCACCTTCTCGTCTCCTATTAACATACCTACAGATAAGCTTTCTTAGCATCTATCGCTACAGTCTTTTGGCTTTGCATTCATAGACACACATTAGGGATGTGTTATGCCTAATTCTTTCGGTATTAAGACATTGCATTTGCGTCTTGGCTAGATTTAGCCTGGAGATCAGGTAGAAACGTTGGAAGCAAGTCGCTGCTGCTAAACTATTTCACTGTTTTATGGGCAAAAGCGCCATGAGCGGTGAGAATTACTGGAATAACATGGTGATTAAGGTGGAGAAAAGAAAAGTTAAATAAAAGGCAGGTGACGTATTATCGCACTTAAGCACGATGTTGAAAAAAAAGAAGTTGAAACACGCACATTTTAGTTTTTCAGGCTAAGTTGACTAACAAAACCTTTACTGCCATTTTTCGCATCTTCGTGTCGACCTATATTTCGAAGAAAATGAGGCGGAACTTAGAAGTGTAAGGTAGCAAACGAGATATTCAAGCACAAGAATTCAAATGTTATTGCAAAAAATGGAAGAAATTGCGATAACAATTGCAAACTGGCAAAATAGAGTAAAATAGACGCCTAGGGAGCTACGCACGAGAACAGAAGTTCTCGTGCGTAGCCATTACAGTTTATCTTAACTTACTGAATGATCCTGTTCGAGGTGCGATAAAAAAACGTCGGACATTGACAGCCCCTTGAAGGGACAGCTATAGTTAAGAAACATCTCCAACGCGAGAAAAGATAGCAAGAAGATAATGTGGAAGCTCTTTGGGCCTAATAGCGAAAGCTTGGAAGTGCGCAAGCTGCAACATCATTGTGCCTTGGTGGATACGCCCCAATTAGTCTTCATTTTGCTGCTCTACAGCAATAGCGCCACGGTCTCAATGACTGCACTCGCGTTATGTTGCTCAACGTGCCTAAGGGTGTATATCAATGAAGTGTAGGAACTAAGAAAGACCAAGGAAAGGAATGCACTCTATCTCTTCCCGGTCGGCATCGGGATAGGAAAAATTATTAGCAATTCATAGCCAGCCTACGACGCAAAAGAACTATTGCGCTCATTAGTTTTCTCAAGGTTGCGAGGCTACTCGTCCTGGCACGTTATTTCCACCCCATCTCAATGCTTCTGGCGTGTACACTGCAAATGTCTGCGCGAAGTCTAAAGCGACGAAGCAAGCAGAGGCATCTTTGGAATACGCTTTCAATGCTTTTCGCATCCATACTGTAGGTCCATTCAATTCTTCCAGTTCGCATTTCAATGTACTCTTTCAACACTTAGGAGCCATCAGTCGCGTTATCCTGAGTGCGCTGGTTCTACTCAGATCGCGGAAGATAAGTATCATTCGGTTTGGTCAGTTCTTGCCAAGAAGGCTACTTCGGAATCGCGAGTGCTGATGACACACCCTTTACGCAGTGGTGTAGTACAGGTGTAACCACTGAGCCTTACAGCTGTAGTTTTCACGGCAGGAAATGGCTCCGGTTTTCTACTAACCATTTTACACTAAACACGCATAGTCAAATTGTCTACAGTCCATTCAACTTCAGCAATGTCAGCCTTATCTCCAAATGAATGGTGATACCGATCATACGAGACTGCCCTGGCGAGTCTTTGTTTAGCTACAGAGGCAAAAAGTTATCAGCCTCAAAAGAGGCATTTTGGCTATAGTTTACACTAGCAAGAATGGAAGAACACTACAACGCACTGCCAATACAAGTTACTGAGGTGACTACTATATTCCGCAGTATAGAATAGTGTACGTGAAGTGTATTTACGCTGTCATTTGATGATAGCTCCTTGAAGAACATTTTCTGCACATTATTATTACACTTATTTTGCATACGCAGAAGCTGACGCACCGCCTGAAGTAAATATCTGCACTTTGTCATCTAAGCTTGATATCAAGTGTTTCGCAAAGATAGGGAACCTGCAGAGCCAAAAAATATGGGAGACGCAAGTTCATTTAATGACTAAATTGTTATTAAACATTCATGACTGCACAGTGACACAACAACCTGAAATTTAGTACAGATAGTAACTTAAACCGGAATAGTGCATACTGAAATGCATATACACAATTCGTCAAGCAAGCAAGTGCACTAAGAAGTTTGATGCCCGCCAAAATTAGCTCCCAAAGTGTAAATGCACCGAGTAAATCAGTCTTATCTGAATTGCAGAATAAAATCAACAGCTTGGGCCCTATAACGTAAAACTATTCTCATATGTTTTATTCGAATCTTCTGACGTCAAATTTGCGTAACTGCCGACGCAAGCATCGGGCGGTCCCTCGCATGGTTGTCTGAACTGACCAATGAAACCCTCTCCTCGTTTATAGGAGGTCACATTTGTTTGCTTTAAAAAGAAATAACACTGCCTGCACTGAGCGGCTTTTCTTATCTAATTGGCTGACAAGAGGCGAGGAGCACGCTCAAGTGAAGAGGTATTTGATTGGGCCGAGCCAGTGCACTGAAAATCGATAAGCGGATGAAGAGGCCGGTGCCGGCGTCTGCGATTGGTCCGCTTTTCCTTACTTGTCTTGCGGTTGCTGGTCGAAAATCACGACGGCATGAACCATAAGGATAACAATGCTACTAAAACGGATACTCAGCAAAGAATACTTGGCAGAACGAGGTTGTAAACATGCCGAAAATGCTCGAAAACGTTACACGGCCGCGCAAGATGCTTTATTGTGCGCAAATTAACTCAGGCTCTCCGGCATGTGCGAGTAGCCAGTGCCTGAGCCATCGTAGGCAGCCATCTTTTATTCCTCTTGAAACGGGGCAGCCCGCGACTATTCAGAAGAACATTCAGTTTTCTTCGGCATATTAATGCATCTTTAACGCGTACGGGTCACTCTGACGGTATGAGTTCTCGTGGTTTTGTGACGTCGCATGACAGGCAGGTGAAGTGGGTGTCCCCGAAAACGTTTGACCAATAGCCGGGCGCTGATGGCGAAAAGGCGTGGAATCATAAATAACTATTTTTATTTCGTTCTTTCCAATCAAGCATAATCAGTGTGTTCACGTACGTCATAATAGAGGGAAGTTATCGAGGTTTTCGTGACGTCGCGGGACACAAGCGAAGTAGGGGGTGGTTCAAAAAAGATTTTCACCAATGGTGGACGGCTGATTGCAGAATTCGAATAGAAAAGTTTGGAATAGTTGTACGTTATAGCGCCCCTTCTTTCATGATCACTTCTCTGCTGACGCGTGCATGCAAGTGTGATTTACGTAAGTTCACAAAGAGGGATATTCTACTGCGCAAATGTGCCACAAACACAATGAAGATATTTTCAAATAAACAAACGGATTATTTTGGTATAACTAGTAGAGCAGTGCTAGTAATTTTTAGACCCGATGCGGTGGCTTAGTCGTTATGACAATGCACTGCTCAGCTCTACTTCATTGGTTGGGTCCCGGCCATGGTGGATACTTGTTGCTGGCGGTCGAATGCGAAAAATGCTCGCATTGGGTAGAAGTTAAAAAACCATGGGTGATCAAAATTATTCCGGAGTCGTCCACTAGGGTGTGCCTTCGTGGTTTTGGCGTGTGAAAGGCCGGAATCTTACTTCGTTTAAATTTAGGATGGTGGTTGGACGAAATGGTATTCAGAGACGGTGGGAAAATTTACGCATTTCTGGCAACAGTTCTGTGGGGATTTCAACAAAGCGTCGTTTATGAGAACTGTTGGGGTTTGAGAACTTGGTTGAAACATCGTGTCGTTTGTGAGAAAAATGTTGGAAAAGTTTGAAAGTTGAATGTGGGATGAAGTTCCGAGCGAAAATGAAAAAAAGAACATTTGTTTGTTAGTTTTTTTTTATCGGAAGACTAAAACATTTGGCATTTGCACAAGACGACTCGTATAAATAATGAACTTTGTAGAAATGAATCACTAATATTTCGAAGCAAATTGGAGTAAGTTCAATGCTAAGTGCACATTGGAGCTGATGTAGCGCATAAGGGAATGGTCGTCACAGCATTTATCCCTCGAGTTGAGAAAAAGATATTACAATGGTTTATCCGAGCAAGTGGCTCAACATACGTGCTTACCACTCTACAAGCTTATACTGGAGACAATATGCGTTTAGAAATATTTGTTAAAAGCACGTTTTGATATTTAGAACAGATGATTCAGAGCATTATTCATAAGTGCTCGCGCGTGTTCAAGGCTGCAAGCGCCGGTGCAACGTCAGTTGCGCGCTGCGTGCAAATTTTGATCCTCAAATTTTTCCACTGGATTATCTTTAACAATCAGTCTTTCCAAACACTCACCGCAGTAACTACATGGCTATGGCGTTCTTCTGCCGTGGAGGCTGAGATCCGGAGCGCATAAATGCTGCTGTATGGTGCCGTTTGAGTGCAGGTTAAACAACTCCAGCTGGCCAAAACTAATGCAGGGGCCCTCATTATAGCGCCTTCTGTACCTTGAGGTGCTTATTGCACGCTGGTCGTTGCCATTTAATTTATTATTTACAAGCCGTTGTTCTGAGAGCAAGAGAGGCTTACGCGGAATCTGAGGCTTCCGTTTATATTTGCTTTCTTTCTCAGTTTTTGTTGAGTTGAGGCTTTCGCTGACAAATCACTCGAACTTGAACTGAACAGGCAAGTCAGCACTGAGCTTGAGATCGCCAGCTCTGCAAGAACGAGTGAGTGGCTTTCTCTTTGCAGGGCGTTCAGCGGCCCGCCCTCATCGCTAACGATATGAGTATACTTCGCAATACGAGAAGAAGCTTTAGAGTTGGAAGCAAGCTACCTGCGGCAGCATATTTATGCTTTATAACCTTATGGACTGTATTAATATGCAATTTCAACACTGAAGTGACGACAGGCACGTTTGGCGCCTGGACATCCTTGGACCACAGCTGCGCTGCTTTTTCGGCGAAAGGGAGGTTGAGCACAAAGAAATGTAGAAGCTGCCTAAGCTAGCACGTCGAGATATCAAAGCCCAGTAAATAGAAATTTGAACAGAAGCAGCCGAACAACGCCAGCTTGCGGGCCTATAGTTGTACATTATGAAAACAGCTAAAAGGAAACCCCAAAAGTTTGGATGTAGTCTGAGGAGTGACGACAAACGTGAAAATAAACTTGTCTGCGGCTTCCCTCGGACTCGGTTTCAAGTACACTGCCCAAGAGAGGCCCAAGACAAAGATTCAACAATGGGGTGGAGACAACGATGATTAATGGTTGTCTCTGCTGGTTCCCTTGTTGACAGCAGCTCAGGAGAAGCAGTGAAACGTTCTTCCGAATATGGCTACAGCTACACGTTTAGATCTTCCCTACGAGCAACCTGTGCTTGTGAAAAATAACATTATCCTAGTGAGGAGCTTGCAACAACCTTCATGTTTTATGCAGGAGTCTAAACGCGAGGTAGGATTTCTGCTTGAGAGGAGGCCCAGAACAAGGGCGCTTAGCGAACGCTCACCTGCGGGAGAGCAACTGGCATAGAGCAGGCTGAGGTTCCCCAAGTGGGGACAAGGACATTTTTTTTCTTGCGAGCGAAAAACGCAGTGCTGATATCTGCGTCGCCACGTGGACTTGTTTCTCTGAGTCATGTAGTGCCTAAAATCTTCCTTATAGTTCGGCTTTGTAGTGATTGCTCTGACGGTCTAGTTTCGCTTTCTTGGTTTTCTGAGCCCTGTTCTCAGAGACGGCACCTCTAGGCTACAACGAATGCCTCCGTTTCCGTTCATGCTGCGTGTTTTGCAAGCATCTGGCTATGATCGTGAAAAAGAAAAGAGAATAGTGAGCAAGCACACAACGTTACTTCTAAATTAACTGAAGTTTCGCGCTAACCTGCAAAACTGGAGGAAGCTCCACGCAAGGTGATGTGGCCGTTTAAGTCTGGTCGAGCCAAGTTGATCTCCTACATAAACAACATTTTGCATTCGCATGCTTATTCTGAATTATTTCCGCAGAACTTATTTGGTAATGCGATTGTTTAAAGCTTCTAATGCTTCATCTTGTAAGTTTGGCCTCATGCTGCCGTCTCTTAGTCTGAGGAATAGTTTACGTGGTAGAGCGATTTTCAGTGCCGGAGCTTTGTCCTAGGTCTCACTTTTCAGTTTTGCTGTTAAATATTGGCGTGCGGAGTTTAGTCGTTTTGCTCGAAGATGCCGCGTAGTACAGTCAGCATTCAGTCAACGCAACCTATCTGCGGAATACAGTCTACATCATCATGAAGGTTCCCTTCACTCGATAGCTGCACAATATTAAAAAATGAATCTTAAGATGCACAAACGCACTTTCATCCGATCAACATAATTTTACGTTTGACTGTTGTAAATTTGTTTTCTCTACTTGCCGTTAAACGAAAGAACTCTCATCAGTTCACCGCAGTCTTCAATAGCCCTCTGATTTACTTCTTATCGCGTATACTTGCTTTCTACAAACTATCTGTACGTTGTTAAAAGAATAGTCGCCGTACGAAAAAAGAAAGCAGGCCGACGATTACGTTGACAATGTATTCTTTTTATTCAATATTTAACACATTCTGTGCCTTTGTTCCCCTTACGTCGTGTAGCACCGCCTTCTCCAGACAGCATTGAATCGGCTGGGCTCAAGACCGTTTTCAGAGGCGAAGGTTCTTTGACAATGTGCGTGTTCGTTGTCGGTGCAGTAATCAACGGCAGTGCATGCGACAGTTCCTCAAAAGGACAAGTGTCTGCGATCCTCTATAGACTCGATCAGCACCTGTGCAGGCGTGCGATACCACAGTGCTCCTCCTATCTTTTCTTTTGTGCTGCCTTTCGTCCCTTTATCCACTTTTCCCCTTGCAGGGCAGCAAATCGCGCGTGCATCTGGTTAACCTCGTCTTTTCCTTGTCTCTCTCTCTCTCTTCATCTTCCTCTTTGCTGTTATCCGCGTTGAATATCTTGAGGCAACAAAAACAACAATCTTTGTTAGGTAACTACGCCGTCAGCACGCAGTATTTCTGTTTTCGCCCGCAATAAAAGAAGTCACGGCAGTGCTACCACTTCCACCAGTTCTTTGTGATGCCATGATCTTCTATTACGGAGGGACTTGGATTATGGCTCGTTACAAAGAGGTGCAGGTGGTGGTCGCCTTTGCCTTATACGAGACGCAAAAAAAGGCCAACCGACATCCTCGTACGCTCATTTTACTCACCTCACTGTAGAGCACACACACGGTATCAGCAACGTCGTCTTATAGTGTACGGCACCATGCACATCTTGGGCGGCATTTAATGCCGAAGGGAGATGGAACGTTTATTTTCCTTTCATTCTTTTCGACGTACTCCTTGCAAAAACTGTGTCCGATGGCTTACATCCCTCTCCGCTAGATCAATAAGCGATATCGCTGAGAAAAAAAAATCTGACAACGAGACACTCCCCGCATTTTAATAGCGCGAGTGCTACTGGGCATTTCCGTTTTAGAGCGCAGCTCTTTGGCGTCCGTTCCTGGGTTTCGCGTCGTCGTCGGCGTTGTCGTCGGCCTCGTAACCAGCTCCGCCCCCCTTTCATCCCCCCAGCGCTAGCAGCGACCGACTGATACCGCTGGATGTCGCTGACGCCGCTAGAGAGTCAAGATAACGTGACTGCATAGAACACCGTCGCCGCCATGCAGAAAGAGGAGGAAAGGGTCCCCCCCCCCTGTTCTTGTGTGGCGGATAGGGTGCTCTTCAGTTGCCGACGCGCCGGTTATTTCACGTAGGCCCCGGCACGTCGACGAATACGTGACCACCTTCCCACGGCTAGACCTGGTTCTTAGCGCTGCGGAAGCGAGGGTATCATATTGCTTGTGTCGGCATCGGCGGCGTTGTCCCTGAAACCAACTCCGCAGCTGGGGTTGACTCACTATCGGCGTCAGCGGCATCAGTCAGTCGCTGCTATCTCTTCCCTCCTCCCTTTATCGTGTTGTCCGCTTGCTGCGCGCGCTTCTGCCCCCATCGTTTGCCGCTGGGTGTACACGCCGCCCCCCTCCCCCCTCTTCCTGCGAGTCTCCGGTTGTCAAAGCGCCGGCTCGAACTTAATTCCTTTCTTCGCTCCTCCTCCAATGCAACCCCTGTGCGGTGGCAATCAGAGAGCCAGATCGGTGGCGGCGGATCTGTATATGTGCACCGCCCGAGCCGAAATTGCCGCTGCCGTTCGCCCTGTGCGGTGGCAATCAGAGAGCCACATCGGTGGCGGCTTGACATAAACACAAACAGCAATTTCCTAACACTTATGCGGGAGAACATCCCGTTCCTCTCGCTCGTAACGCGTCCCACGGCTGTGACAACCTCGCGAGGCACTTGTATAGATCTCGTCTTTGAGAATCAAGCATTGGTGTACCAAGTCGAACATATATCAGTCTATTTCTCCGACCACAAAGCTTCCTTCATGACTGTCAAGAACTGTTAGTGGAGTCTTTGTTAAAGGAATACGTGTGAAAAATAAAAAAAAATTCTGTGATAGCGCATACATGTGTTGCTCGATTTCTTTGCCTCAATCTATCGAAAAGGTGAAACAGCTTATTTGCTGCGCTCAAATTTCGCATTAGGACGTAACGTAATCGTCGGTAATTTTTTTTCTTTCTCGCAGCGCCTTCGCATCGCAAGTGGACTCTGTCAACGCGAGACCACCCTGCTTTGCGAGCTATTCGCATCGAAATGGCCGATAACGCCTCGTGTTATGACTTTGACCGCGAGGAGACACTTCACCACGCTTTGTGTGACTATCCCCCCACAGTGTACAGAGATGATCTCTCGCAGTTGCGCTCGGTCGCGTTCTTTAAAGGTCATTATCCGAACAAATTATTTTCCAATGCAATAAACATACATAGCAAATGGGGGAGACGAAGGCATTGTGATGGTTTTTAAGGATAACAAAATGGCACAGGCGGATGTAGCTTGAAATAGTGTTTGTTATGCTACAAGTGACCTTGTGCTGTGTTAGTCGGTGGTGCTCGTTTCTGTGCTCTCTCGCCCTCTCTATACTTTAACCGTATCTTTATGCCTCCCATTCCACTGTTCCACAGTGTGGGGAGCAAAGCGGATTTTATGTTCTGGTTAAGCCTCCTGCCGTTCTATTCTTCTGACTCTATCTCCTGGCGCCCGCCGTGTACCGCTTTAAGTTAAGCTTGAGGTCACCTGACCCGTGCTTCTGTATTCGCTTTCCTCCTTATATCGTTGGTGGTAGCACATTGCGAGTGCGCTTACATAGTTGGAAGGGGTGCCCATTTGGTAGCGTAAGCGGTTCATTGCAGTCTCCACCACACAACTAATTAGCTTAGTCAGTGAATTTAAATAATTTATTTATTAGAAGTACCTACATCCCCAAAAAAGCATTATTGTACGACGTTTGTATTGCTTTAATGTTGAAAACAAAGCGACAAACACCATTTCAAAGTGAAAACAATTTTAGTGAACGTTTCTGAAGAAAGCGAACCATGAGGATAAAATAAAAAAATATTATATGCGGCAGAACAAATGTGCTATAGGAGTGAGGAATTGGAAGGCATTAACTACGCGCCCTGTGGTAACGCCTTCTATTCGCTAATCACGCGGAAAAAAGAAGAACAATTAAACGTGGTAATGGTGATACTTGTATGTACATTTTTTAAAGCGTTTAGCTTTCTTTGGTAACTAACCGGTTTTGATAGGCCGACCACGAAGATAGGGTAGTGTGACACAGCGGCAAAACTGCGCCTTAGCACGGTACGGCTGTCTGCTAGTACCGATGGTACAGGTGGTACGGCGCGCTACCGCGGTGCGATACCACATGACGGCACGGTGGCAAAGTGAGCGTTTTCGCATTCTTCCCTCGTGACCGCCAGCATTTTGAGACGCTGTCGTTGAAGCACTGTGCCTCTGGTGGGTAGCCGGTCGCAGACGCTGCGTGGGGTTCCGAAATGGTCACTGAGGAAGTGGCGCTCAAAGTACCAGTTGGCTACTGCGTACGGGTACGACGCGGTAGTAAGAGAAGGGCTACCCATTATACATGGTGCGACACTATGCCACAAATATTCACCACCCAAAGTCAGCTAAATGCGTTCTTGGATAGCAACAGGGGTTTGTTCTTCATAATTGTTTTTACTATGGTTTGTTCTAATTCAATAAAGATGTGGTTGCTTAAAATAAATGTTTTCGACAATGGCGGTTAGATTATGGTATACTGGAAACGAAAAGTTAAGCCGTAACGCCTGCCTACGTGAGTGTAGCTTGTTTCCAGCCGAGGTCGCTTACGACAGCTTCTGATAGAACAAATCATAATTACCGGCAACGAATCTAGCGAAGCGTTTTTGAACGCGCACTAATTTTTCTACAACAAGATATGTACGTGGATTTCATGCTACGCATGCATATTCAAGTATCGACCATACGTTACTTCAGTATATTGTCTGTTTTAATGACTGTGGCGCATGATTGCGAATTTCATTTAAAGATGTCAACGCCTTCATAGCCTTGCTTGATATAATATCAGCATGTGTAGCCTAAACCAATGTCAGCAAACAGCATGACATGTGAATTAGACTAGATTAGAATATGAAACTATGCACTGGCGATGCGGTGAAACAAAAGCCCCGTACTTTCGAAGGCATTTCTGATTAAAACCTAAAGTTGTATTTTTGCCTGATAGTTATCCCTGGAAAACAATGAAAATTCTCGTCTAAGGTTGTAGAAAAATTCCGCCTGACCGAATATTATGCTTTTCTTTTCTTCTCATTATCTAAGGCGCTTTGATAACAAGAAGTTATAGGCAAATGTGCAGCCAGCACACTAATCAGAAGCTAAATTGACGTCTGTGCTAGCTGCTTGGAAGTGCTAAAGGATTAAAAAAATCATCTCAAGCTGATGCGTCCACAAAGAGCGCACGGTACACAGAAGAGCAGGCACTACAACAGACATGGCATGAATAACGGTGAGCTAGCGGCACTCCTAGGCTGCTATTTTGTAGCGATGCCTTATGCCTTATTCTATGCTATTCTTATCATCCACCACACACGGCCGCCTGATCCCTTTGATAATGTGGGCAGACCGTCGCTCTGACCACTGGCCAAGCGCGAAAAGCCTGAAAAGGCATAGAATCGGAAAAGGCATCGCTACAAAATACCGGCCCTGGTGTTAACAGCGCACAACGTAGACGGGGACACGAGACAAGAAGATGACGCCACGAGCGCTGACTTTCAACAACGTTTATTTGAAAGAAACACGGCTTTTTGTACACTTGCCCACAGGAATCACACGTGTCACCGACACGGCATTGCACATCACGTGACACACGCACTTCTGCGCACTCAAGAACATGATTGCAAGTGCAAAACCTGAAGTTATTTTTTTGGTAACAACAAGGACTGCGTGCTAGCACATTGGTCATGAAGTCTGGCAATTTCGGCTGCCTCAATAATCTACCGAGCCGGCTGGTCACTGCGTTTTCCCAGCACTTCACAGCGTTTGAATTTTCTGGCACAAGCTTCTCAAGGGGCAATTCCTGACGTGGATGCCTAAATTCCTGTTCGCCTGCTCGACGTTAAGTTTTCGTTCTTTTATGCTTTCGGTTGTGCGCCTTTCAGTTTGCCGTATATACATTTCCCCACTTTGCAGCGGTACCACACTACATCAGGCTTCTGCGCCATCCACAAAGCGGCTCTAGTGATTTATCGTGCACCCTTGCTGCTTTATCGTCTCTTCTGCATTGACGCGTTCACAGAGGCTTTTCAGTTTTTCCGAGGCAGTGAGCACAAAATTAACTAGAGCTTTGCGCCCTATCTTTTTGAAGTGGTGATATATGTTGTGCACTTATGGCAGGGCCACACCCCTTCGCTTTTCTTCTTCTCTCCAGCTTGCTCGCCAGTGACACGCTCGACATTTAGGTTCTTGCTCATTCGGTTATGTTGACCGGCAAACTTATAGCAGCCTCGCTGTCGTGTTTGTCGTCATACTGTTCCAAGGTGTTGCAAACAAAACATTCTTTTTTAGCTAATTACGCTTCTTCGTTTGTTTTCTCCTGCTGGCGTGCCTCGCAGATGATCTTACACGTTACACTTTTCTCGTCATCATTAATATAACCGCTAGCGAATATGAAGTAAAGATGAAAACCTAACATGTAGGCGACGTTTCATTAATTACTTTGACCTTGTCGCCCCGTCAAAGTTTCCTCGAGGAGGCACGGATAAATGGTCTTCGTGAATGTGTTCTGGTAACACAGTTATAAGGACAAAAAACAATATAAGAAGTCGCACCACCCAGGGCCTAGACAAAGACGTTTTACCAGTTTTTAGCTCCAGGCTTTCGTACGAGCGCTTTTGAGTCTAAGCATCTTGATTTCATGAATTCAGCTCGCTTTAGGACAAGCTGGCGACAAGAAATTGACTGAAGGCGTGATTCATTCCCTCCGCGTACTAAGTTTCGCAAAGTTAGCACAGTGTCGCAGAAAAAGGAAGCACGAAAAGCTGTTGGACTTCCATTTGATGATATTATGTTAAAGTTCAATAAACTGCTCAATTTACTGTGGGCGTCGAAAAATTGAGAGCAGGCATTAGCGATTAACACGTTTGCTTTCCTTCGAGGCTTTCTGTTGGTGCAGGTTCGCAGAAAATAAAAGTAAAATGCATGATAGCCCAGAAGTGGGTTCACCTGTTTCTATGCCATTTCTTAAGTAAATTCGTAAATGAATTCCCAAGTCAGTTCTTAAGTATGCATTCATTTCGTCATATGCACCACGCACCTGACTTTCGGTGCTATTTCTCTTTACTTTGACCTTCTCCCCTGCTTCTATTTGTTCCTCCACGCGACTTACAACATCGAGGTTACGTTACGATAGGTTTTGTCACAAATACTAGCCAGCCGACTTCATTATGTTCATATGCGTCAGCTCAATATGTTGAGTGGTGATGTCTGCGAAAATGTTGCTTCGCTTTATTTGTCTTCATTTCTTCATTGTCCCGAGTGTCCTCTTCCCGTTTTTTGCTGTTTTCTTTTCTTGTAAATGCACTATCCCATAGGCTGTGTTGGTTGTTGAGTGCGCGCCAAAGTAAATGAACAAATAAAGAAAAAAGAGCCATAAAAGACGATTTATGAAAAATGATCCAACATGCAATTAATAAGTGCAAGGGCGATATAAGGTGAAGTTATTCCAAACTGTTAATATTCTATTTTGGCCATTAGCCCCCTACGATTGGTCGAAAATTGTCGAGTCACGCCCATTTCACCTATTTGTCACGCCAAAACACAAAAACTGCGAAAACTTCCGATATGATATGACGTGTGCGCACTGATTAAGCATGATTGGGCCGAAGAAAAGAAACACAAAAGTTCTTTTTGATCCTATGCCTTTTTCGCCATTAGCCCACCGCTATTGGTCAAAGGCTCTTCAGGCGGCGCCCACTTCACTTGTCTATCGATTTGAATATATGTAACAAACATTGTGCCTATATTGATCTATTTCAAATTTCATTGCCTGTGTTGCGTATAAATGCAAACAATTATACTGGATGAATAACTCACCTTTACGTCAAACTCCCCGTTTTCTTCCTTCCCTATTTGTTTTACTGCCTGATTTTGTTTTGCCTATGCATTTATCTTTCGTTTACATGATGTAACTATGGGCCCTATAACGTAAAACTATTCCAATATGTTTTTATTCCAATTTCCTGACGTCAAATTTGCGTAACCGCCGACGCAAGCATCGGGCGGTCACACGCAGGGCTGTCTGAACAGACCAATCAAACGCTCTCCTCGTTCATAGGAGGTCACTTTTGTTTGCTTGAAAAAACGAATAACATTGTATACACTGAGCGGCTTGTCTTATCTCATTGGCTGACAAGAGGCGAGGAGCACGCTCAAGTGGAGAGGGATTCGATAGGGCCGAGCCACTGCACTGACGATCGATAACCGGATGACGAGGGTGGCGCCGGCGTCTGCGATTGGTCCGCTTCCCATTACTTTGCTTGCGGTGACTCGTCGACAATCGCGACGGCATGCCACTGAAACTTAACAATGACGCTAAAACGGATCCTCAGCAAAGAAGAGTTGGCAGAACGAGGTCGCAAACGTGCCGAAAGTGCTCGAAAACGTTACACGGCCACGCAAAAAGTTTTATTACACGCAAATAAACTCATGCTCTCCGGCAGGGGCGAGTAGCCAGTGCCGGAGCGATGGGCGGCAGCCAACTTTTATTCCATTCGGAACGGGGCAGCCTGCGGCTATTCAGAAGAAAATTCAGTTTTGTTCGGCATATTAATGCATCTTTATCGCGTACACGTCACTTTGACGCGTTGAGTTTTCGCGGTTTTGTGACATCACCTGAGAGGCAGGTGAAGTGGGCGCAGCGCGAGAACTTTTGACCAATAGCCGATGGCTAATGGCAAAGAGGCGTTGAATCAGAAATAACTATTTTTCTTTTGTTCGGTCAAATCCTGCATAATCCGTGTGTAGACGTTATATCAGACGGGGAGCTATCGCGGTTTTCGTGACGTCGCGTGACAGACAGGCGAAATGGGGGTGGTCCAAAAATGTTTTTGACCAATCGCGGGCGGTTGATTGCATAATTGGAATAGAAAAGTTTGGAATAGCTTTACGTTATAGCGCCCTTTTACTATTTAAGTACACCAGTACATAGGTTGGTCAGCTCTTTCTGGACACCATAATAATCGTTCAGCGGGTTTATTGACCGATTGACTGATAAATGATTATATTTACCAGCTCCTCTGGTTTGTGCAAGTATTTCGTATTAGTTCTTGTATGGCGCGCTCGTGAAGGGTATGACAAATATCAAATTATGTAAATAAGCCTTCTGTTTATTTTACCTTACAGGAGGGAAGTCCGCACATGTCCTTTCATGAATACATATGCGTCACATCCGCATTTGGAAATAAACTAGAGCGCGGGAAGCTAAAAAAAACATGTCCTCTAAGTAAAGGCGTTAAAAGGTAAGAAGCATAGGGAATAGAAGGCACATACACTTATGACAGGCGTAGGCGGCCGCCGATCTCAGTGTCCGCCAAAAAAATCACGAAGTGCACTGACCGCATGTTTCTGCCTTTCAGGTTATGACCACGTTCCAAGCACTTTGCTCACTGTGCGAGGACGTCTGTCAATAATGTTTAAACGGTGACGCAAATGAACCGGCTCCTGGTCAGGTTCAGGGCATAACAATATGCTCCGGTTAAGCGCTGTGGTTGCTGCGCAAACCAAAATCTGGAGACGTTATTACATTTAGGGTGGGCTCTTTTGAATGCGCCTCTTGTTTGCTGCATCACATTTCATTTAGGCGGCCACTAACAGACATTCGCATTCTGTGTTCAATGCGCAACAACGTTGCCGGTAACATTCAGATACGAGGTGTTTTCGTTTGCTCTTCGTCCACGAGTGACCTTTCAATGGGAATCTCTTACTATAAGCTCGTACTTTGAATGCTACCAGCGCTAAAAAACATAGTTCTCTTTCAGATCATTTCCGGGTGCGCAGCAATGAGTTCTGTTTGACATTTGCGTCGTGGAAGCATTCAACCGGAGAAAACGGTTCGCTGGAGTAAGGGCGCCCTTTGTATGAAAGACGTAATTGAATTTCATGCAATGACTAAAGCCTTATATTGCGGATGCAAGCGAAAAGCGCGTTATGAGCTTCGGTCCTGAACTTAATTTCCACAAATTATTTGTTTCTTAGATGCTCCCCAACGTCAACAAATCTGTGCGTAACTACTACAATCCCGCGCGAACTGCTTCGTAGAGTGCGACGACGGGATCACGTCGACAACAGCAACAATAATGATGGCGGCGGCACGACAACGATACAGTTTTTAATTGATTAGCTAAAAACAGCAAGGAGCTCTCACTTACAACAAGGACTCAAGGGGAAACACGGGGAAGGCGGAAGAAAGAAATTCAAAAGGATGAGCAAAAAAAATTGGAGGACGCTTAAGCTTCGCCTTCAAGAGTGGAACGCGACAGCGTTCCCGTCGACCCGCCAAGGGGTGTAAGACAATGGGTTACGGCGCAGCGACTACGCGCCCCGCATCGGACGCGGTGAGCGTCGAGCAACGCAGCGTTCGGCGCGACAACGAAATGTGCGCCTGAGCAAGCGACGCACGCCTGAGCCTTAGAAACAGCTCGTTTCTAAGGCAACGCCGCGTTCACTAGAGGCGCTTTTGTACCGCTTTGAAGCATCGAACTCGTGGCTCAGTGGTAACGTCTCCGTCTCACACTCCGGAGACCCTGTTTCGATTCCCACCCAGCCCATCTTGGAAGTTGCTTTTTATTTATGAAGTGCCTGCCGTGATTTATCGCTCACGGCCAACGCCGCGGACGCCGACCCCGACACCGACGACACCGGCTCTTCTGCGACACGAGCTCCTTAACGCTGTCGCGTTAAAACCAGAGCAAGGTGGAAGCAGGAGCTAATGTTCCGACTAGTGGACTTGCCGCCTTGAAAAAGACAAGCGTACTTGTCAAGAAACACTCAAATACTTTGAACCAAGAAGCTGACTTGAGTCTAAACTCTATTATACTCAATCCCAGACCAATGTGTCTAAAGAAGCTCTTAGGACCATGGCCAATAGCTCTTCTATAGAAAGGTGCACTAGGTTCTCTGAGAAATTTTTTTGGAGGTCAGCCATAATGTCGATTATTATTATAATAAAAAGTGCATGTAGATTTCTGCTGGTGAAAAGTGAGATTGCCTAAATGTTTAACGTAAGACATTGCACGTATATTCGTTCTGAAACGGCGACGTATGCTAATTTTTTCCCGTGGCATTTTTGTGCATCAGTAGTGTATCTAAACTGCATGTGACTTTTTAATCTGTATTTCGCTGTGATGAGATTATCTCCTTTTATATTTATTCTTACATCACCTTTATTGTGCCTGTTTTGTTTTTGTGATGTTTCGCGACTGATGTACTTCTACATTTCACTTTTGAAAAAAGAGTGACCGCTCCATCTTGCGACCCCAGCTTCACTTGCGGTGGCGAAGTTGTTTTCTGGCTAACTTGAGCTACGGGGGAAGACGACAGAGCGACAGAAGAGGTTCCTGCGCAAAACTGGGCGATGTCAGCTCAGAAAACAGGAGGGTGCACTCCGCTGCCATCCGTTCTTTAACACCTGCGCAAGCAGCCGAGTTTTACCAAGAAATGTTGACGTTAACGAATACCACATTCTGGTTTGGAGACGTTTTCAACGTCTCAAAAAGGACTGCAGCATAGCGCGCCGGTTAATTCAATTTTACAGCCGTTAGAAAGTGAGAGCTTTCATGCGTGAGCGCAGTGTATACTCTCGTCTGCCGTCTCGGCAGGCTTTACCACTCGCCAAGTGTGTGTGTATAGCGAACGCTGCGAGCACCCGCACAAAATGCCAAAAAAGCGTAAGCTGCTCGATAACGTAATAGTTTAGAGTGTTTGACTCCCAGCTTCACACTACTGCAGTTTGATGAATTCAAACCTCAGATGATGTCGTGGGCAAAGCTCTATATTCTGCATGCAACAGCATGGGGACGACCATGATGGTGCATGCTACGCCGTCATGGAACGAGTGGAAGGGCCTATCCCAGTGTCGAATACTTTATCCCACAATGGTTGGTCGATTTATTTTCGAACAGAAAAAAAACACACAAACAAGAATTTCAAACTACGTTGAATCTCGGGATTTCGTGCCTCTACTGAAAAACTAAACTCATATTTTTCGTCACACTACAGTATTTCTCAAAATCGGTATGTCGCGAATCCGCAACATTCGCCTTCGACCAACGTTGAAGATTTGTACAGCCTAGACAGAAACACTGTAAAGGAATACAAGTTGATTTTTTACACGCGAAGCTTTCTTTCGCAGACCCTCTAGGACTACTCCGAATCGTGGCAGCTCCAGGCTGGGGGATCCTGTTGTGTTGACGAATAGCTGATGCTTAAATAAACGGAATTACGTCTGATGGCCGAGAGGCCACGAGTTCCCGCGACCACTCTTCAGTCCTTGGCGCCTTTCTGTGCATTTTCTTTCCTCGATGTCCCCGATTTCACAATTCCGGGATGCATAAAATTTGTGTTCGCTTCATCGTCAACGTTGCCAGAGTTCACTGCACGTGGCAGTAAGAACTTTGCAAGTGTGCCAGTCGCCGCTAGGATCATGGAAGCCCAAGATGTCACGCGTTGACTTTGCAGCTGTGCGCCGCGCACGTAACTCCTCTCGCTATATTCGAGGCTTAGCGGTGGCTCAAAAAGTTTGTATCAAGCATCGCTGCCCGGTACAGGGTTCGCGTCATCCAATAACCAAACGTGCTGTACTGAAGGCGTCTTGTTCGGGAGTGTTTATAAAATTTGTCACCCAAGAATTCGGATAGACCGTCATGAATTCGGCTGTAGTCGTACATAGCGCCACCTTAGGACTGAGAGTGATACGCGGATACATCGCCCGTCGCTTCAACTGTTTTATACAAGTGACAGTGAGTGAAGCACTACTGATATTACGGTGCGCAATGCGGCAGTAGCTACAACTATTATTTATTTGCATTTCATTAGTGAAACTGCAAAGCATTTTAAATTTATGTTGGCATTAATACGTTATAGGAGTATTGGAAAGCATCTAATTCTAATTATTAGAGCCGATAGTTTTGAATGGTGTACCGATTGAAGAAATAACGTATGCAGGATTTAACGGATATTTGTCTTGGCTTGAACGGGTTTGTCATTGAATCGAATTGAGTCTCTGAACAACACAAAAAGTTAACAAACGTAGAAAACTTAAATTTAGTATTGCATTGTAAGCGGTTCGTAGAAAACGTACAACTTTGCAGGTACACGTGAGGCGAGAGTGGAAGTTTTGATGCGCTTCAATTTTAATGCTCTTTATCGAATAGAGCGCACAATAAAAGTGACAAACGTACCAATGCATCTGACCGCGCAAGCGAGTAGTATTTGCCTTTCTCCTGATTTCCTGGTTAATGAGAATAGAGTCGACTTGTCGCTTTCTTGCTGAAGTGTCGTGATTAAAAACAGGAAAATCTAACGGAAGCAATGCTACAGCACTAGCAGCGTTACATCCACAATGTAAATTCTTATGCGTGCAGTCTTCCGATGGCATATGATTCGTTTCCACGAGTGCTTTATCTCACTATAACCAGAATTGTCTTTCATACCACTTCAATTGTACGCTTTCACTGAGTAATGATAAATGAGTAATCAAGGAAATGCTCCAGATTTAATCTTTTTTTAACGTCTTCATTGTTCAAGTTGTCGCTGCATGCATCATAGTAGGAATTTATCCGAAGTTAAAAAAGTGACAATCTTTCCTCTCGGGCTGAACTTTCCCTGAATAAGCTGGTAGCAAATGACAGAAAAAAAGAACAAATTAAGAAAAGGAAAGGGAAGAACAAAATTTGAAGCTTTTAAAAATTTTGTTATGCTTAAGCTGAAGATTCAAAACCTTGCATTGAAGCAGTAACGACAACGTACAGTGATCAAACAACAAGAACATTTTTCATTTAAGCAGAATTATGAAAATATTGAAAAGAACATCAAAATTAGAGCATGAATTATCGCACAATACATAAGACAGGGATCGAAGTGGCCAAGGAGGTTTTGGAGCAGCTCTGGGAGCACGAAATTCGGTCCTTTGGAGCAGGTTGGGAGCATAAGTTGTACATTTTCGGGCAGTAAATACGCGTTTTGGAGCAGCCTGGTAAACATCAGTATCAGATAAGTACACGCATTTGAACCAAACGGCTTTCTTATTTAACTTTGCAGAACCCTATTAGGGTACCGTAGATCAGTTCTGCCTAAGCGCGGTAAGAGAGCAAAATATATGGCAGGGAAAAATTACCACCCACCCGACTACAGCATCAAGCTTCAAAGGAAACCTAGACAGCTTTCTCAGAAACCAATAGTAAATTACATAGTGGATATCCCGACTAAATGTGGCCAAGAAAAATTTACGTAGGCCGTCCGTGAATAGCGCCGATCTATGCTGGCAGGCTTGTTTTAATGCTAATTGAGTTCTTTTTTCTTTTTGCCATTATGAACAAGCAACTAACATTTACTTAAAGTAACTAAGATTTATTACGTTACTTATTCAATAAGGTGCCAACGCAGTCCAGGACTCCATTGGTCTCTGCGGATCGCTGGGCTCGATCGAGAAGAGCTCTCTCGCTCACCAGATCTTCGCTAGCAAGCCAAATCTCCCACTGCTTGTTACTGGGCATTTTCACCGTAAGGAGCGAGTTGGCATGAGGAGGCCGTAATTTACACGTCCGCGTTACGCGGGCAAGAGTTGGTCGCTCTCCACAATAAGGACAGGTGTCCCCATAGCGTGCAAGGTGCGTGTTATTAACTATTTCGAGGCGGGAATATGTGTTTGTCGGTACGCCGTGCCCATTCTTGGCCTGTTCTAAAGAGGCAATGAAGTTGAAATCGAAAGCACCGCGCCGACTGGCAGTGAGCCAGTGCCGTCAGCGCCTTCACAGAGGGAGGGGCAGTATGGGAACCCTGGCATGATGAGCGCTATCGGAGCCAGCTGTGGAAGAAGACAACGACCTACACTCGAGCAGTGGCACGAGCACGTTTGCGGGTTTACGCCGAGGGACGGCAACGCTCAACCAAGAAACGGGTGTCAAAAAGCTGCGCTCTCAAAAAAAAAAAAGAGAGAGAAAACCAGCATTTCTTTGTTATGCTTCGTCTGCAAGTTAAACCCTACGTGAATGTACAACGTAACGTAAAGAAAGTGCGTTCGTCGTATACACTGCAACAATCCAAGTGAGCCCGCAACGTTTTTCGATCGCATATTCTGAGAGATTTACGGTGCAGCCCTAAATTGGCTCTTCTCGGCGGCCGTGGGGTGCAAGCTCAACTCCCAACTCTAACCTTCTGCAAAGCCTATTTACCGCTACATGTACCTTAGCCCCGAGCAACCGTGCTCCCCAAACGTAGTAAAGTGGTTGCTGACTCGTTCACCGCTTCTGGATGGTGAGATCTTTTTCAGTTGGCCGCTCTCCCGTAACGTATTCCGCGTTGCTCCGAACCAAATTTACCTGCTGGAAGTAAATTACGCAGGGAGAGCCAGGCTAAGGTTCAATTTCTTTCCGCATGAACACAAAGTTACTTAGGGCTCAGCTTGCAGAAAGTTCAAAGGTTGCTGTGATTCGCAGCGGAAAATTATATAGCCAGAAGCAAAGCCGGCGCTTTTGATATCGCTCAAGTAACTATATTAAGAGACATTCTTTTTACGTAATTTACAGACTGATGACCTTTAAAGTGTGCAAAATATTCTGGGAAAGTCATTCCGGTCGGACTCCAGACGAGAACAATTTCGCTTAGTTCGAAGTGCTTCCGCACAACATCCTGAAGCGTGGCGCTGGTGATTTTATAACCTCCCTGTCAATGCTGCCATTCTTTGGCACTAGGTGACCTTGTGAGTAGTGCTGGGGCAAACCACACTGTTAATTATGCGGCCTATATTTAAAGTGGTTTTCAACCCATGCTGCAGTACCTCAAATCGAGAGGTCGCTGGGACCGCATATAGAGTTGTTGCTCATTTACACGTGTGCACGCAAATAGGGCTCTTTTTCTCTCTCCCTCTCTTCGCTTCCCTCACTTTTTACGATCTATCCCTTTTTCTAATGTGCGGGTTAGCAAACAGGACATAAGTCTGGTTAACCGTCTGGCTTCTCTCTCTTTACTAGCAGTAAGAACTGAGAAAACGGTGCATAGCTCTTTTTGTTTAACAACAGATATTTATCATGGTTTGAGCGATGAATTTATGACGCCATTTTATATATTTTTGTAAATAAATGTCAAAAAATTACACTGGCGTGCTGTGAGCCTTCCGAAGGAATTACTACCTTGACGTAGCGTGCGTCATCGTGCAGTTTTTGCAACGTTGTAACTTTGTTGACCACAATGGCCATCATCAACACCATACTTTTATGTCCAACGCAGGGCAGAGGCCTCTCCCAGCGATCTTCAATTACTCCTGTCTTGCGTTAGCTTATTCCAACTAGCAACTGATAATTTGCTAATTTCATCATCCCATCTCATTTTTTGCAGTCCTCGACTGCGCTTTCTTTTTCTTGGCACCCATTCTGTAACTCCAATGGCCCACCGGTTATCTGGCTTACGCCTAGCATGGTTTTCCCAGCTTCATTTTTTTCTCCTAATGTCATTTGGGGCACTATAACGTAGAGTTTCTGCATACTTTTCAATTCTAATCCTGCAAACAACCTTCCACGATCGTTCAAAAAATTTTCGGGCCATCCCCACTTCGCCTGTCTGTCATGCCACGTCACAAAAACCGTGATAGATGCCCGTCTGATATGACGTGTGTACACTCATTATGCATGAATAGACCCAACAAAAGACAAATAATTATATAATTAGGTAAATTAATTATTATTAGGCCTCTGCTATTGGTCAAAAGGTTTCGGGCTGTGCCCACTTCGCCTGTCTGCCACACGACCTCACGAAACAGCGAAAACTCACCGTGTCAAAGTGACGTGTGAACGTTAAAGATGCAATAATATGCAGAACAAAACTGATTTCTTTTTTTTTTCTGAATAGCTGGAGGCTACCCCGTTTCTAGAAAAATAGAAGATTCGGTCCCGCCGATCACTCAGGCGCTTGCTATTCTCACCTGCCAGAGAGCATGGATTTATCTGCGTATAATAAAGCTTTTTGCGTTGGCAGTATAACGTTATGAATCCTTTCAGCACGTTTACGACATCATTCTGCCAACTCTTCATTGTGAAGATCCGCCTTAGCGGCATTCCTAATCTTCCGTTGCACGCCACCGTGATGTTCGAGCAGCCACCGCAAGCTAAGCGGAAACGGAAGAATTGCAGACGCCGGCCACCACCATCCTCAGCTGGTTACCTATATTTCACTGCGCTGGCTCGGATCCATTGAAACCCTCTCCACTTGAGCATGCTTCTCGCCTCTTGTGGGCCAATTAGATAAGAAAAACCGCTCAATGTAGGCAACTTTCTTTGCTTCGAAAGCAAACAAAAGTGACCTTTTATAAACAAGAAGAGCGTTTGATTGGGCTGCTTACGCAACGCAGCGGGTCACCGCCCGATGCTTATGGTGGTGGTTGGGTAAATTTAACGTCAGGACATTGGAATGAAAACAGATTCGAATAATCTTGCGTTATAGAGCCCTTGGGATATCGGCTATTCATGTTTACTTTCTGATCCACAGGCTTTTCCTGTAGCTCGATGTTACACCCAAATTCTTTTTGTGCAGCTCTTTGCACGGCCCTTAAGTTAACTAGTCGTCGAGATCATTTGTTAACCTCCAAGTTCCTGCCCCTTATATTAGCACCGGTATAACGCAACGATTGTACATTTCTCTTTACAACGAAATCAGTAAGCTCTCAGTCATTATTTGGTAATGCCTGCTGTATGCATTCCAACCCATTTTATTTCTTCTGTAAATTTACTTCTCATGATGAGGTTCCTCGGTGAGTAATTGGTCTAGATAAATCTGTCCATGCACCGACTCTAGAAGCTGACTGGCTATCATGAGTTCTTATCCCCCGGCCAGGCTATTGAACATTGCCGTTTTCTTGTGCACATTATTCTTCAAACCTACTGTTACATCTTCTAGTTTCAGGTCCTCACTCATAAGGTCCTCAATCCTCAGTGTTACTGAAGAGAACAATTTGATCTTACCGACGGTGGTTAAAATATTCGCCGTTGATCCTCACTCCGCAGCCTTCCCAGTCTAATAGCTTGAATACTTCTTCTAAGGACCTAGTGAATTTAATTCGATATATTGTGTCTTTTTACCTTACCCCTTTCTTGATAGATAATTTTCTACTTCTCTTGTGAAGCTCAGGTGGCCTTGAAATTTTTGTAGATATTTACCGAGATATTCCGTATGCCTTTTGTACTCCTTGATTTTACAATGCTTCCATGAGTACTGGTATCTCTACCGAATGAAATGCGTTATAATAATCTGTGGAAGCTATAAAGAGAGGTTGGTTGTATTCAGCAGATTTTGCAAATTCCTGATTGACGATAAGGACGTGATCCATAGTAGAATATCGCTTCCCCTTATCTTGGTTGATTGAAATCTACTGTTGTCCTGATTCTATCGGAAATTAGTTTGGTGAATATTTTATACAGCACTGAAATCAATTTATTGGGCCTATAATTCTTGAATTGATTAACGGCTCTGTACTTATGGATTAGTATAGTGTTGCCATTCTTCTAGCTCTCTGGTACAATTGAAGACGCGAGGCATTGAGTATATAGGGCAGCATGCTTTTTAAGCATATCTCCTCCATCTCTGACTAAATAAACCGTCATTCCATCTTCTCCTCCTGCTTTTCTCCGGAACATGTTTTGCAAGGTCCTTGTAACTTCATAATTATTTATAGAAGGAGCCACTGCATCCTGTTCATCACTGGGTACTGCATAGAACAGTATAGAACATTGTGTTAGAATAAGCTATAGAGTTCTTCTGCTGCATAATCCTATGGTATCGGTTCTGCGAATACCAGAGGTGAGATGTTGGTTAGAATACGCGAAAATTTTCAGGAAGCACAGTAACACGAAGTCGACACAGAGAAGCCCTAACGGACAAACAAAAAATGCTGTAGATTTTTTCTTTTCTGCCTTTCCTAGCATTTTGTATGGTGCATGAATGTTAAGTAGTGTAAAGGCTAGTGATCATAGGTTGGAGAGGTTAAGGATTGCACTCAATTTGAAGAGAGAAAGAGCAAAACAGGTCAAGAAGGAACAGGCCAACCATGACGCAGTGAGGGTAAAAGCAGACGAATTGAGGCTGGCGCTCGCAAACAAATATGTAGTCTTAGAACAGGAAATCGTTAAAGATGCATCTGTACTTTGCTTTGTTTCGCGATATGGAAGTTGAAAAAAAAAAGAAAGCAACGAAGCGGAAGAAACCGGTTTCTAAGCCTATTACGGAGGTCGCCTTACAATTTTCATGAAGTCAGCCCTATCCCCTTCAATCCGCAACGGTACCTTTGTGGCTACGGTGTTTCGCTGCTGAGCTCGATTCCGCGGTTCACTCGCCGACGCGGCACCCACCTTTCGTTGTGCCGGTATTCAAAGGTGCGCGCATACTTAAATTTAGGTGCACGTTAAAGAACAAGAAGTGATTAAAATTGATCCGGAGCGTGCGGCGTCCACTATGGCGTGCTTCATAATCAAAGTGGGGTTCTGCCACGTAAAACGTCAGAATACATTTTCTTCCATCATGTTCACTGGTTCATTTCCTTTGTAAATTGCAGGGCACATAGGAGATAAATCAGTAGGCTAACTGTTCAGCCTGTGACACATGCTTAGCGCCGTTCATTGTAGCCAGAGAAAAAATTTTCATTTCATTTCATTTATTAATACTGTCAGCCTCATTGAGGGACTATAACAGGAGTGGAAAAAAAAACGGAACTGAACAGCAAAATAAGTAGTACAGAACATATTGAAAACCATAGTTATACATTAGTTAAAGGAAAAAAAGATCATCTCGTGAAATGCACACATAAAAAAAAACGCATCACTCAGAAATCAGAACAGCAATCTTATACAGCAGCAATCGGATCTCATCGCCCTATGCTAGTGCCATAGATGAAATTATCTAAGTGGCGTAGGAATTCAGCCAATGATTTCGACCGAACAGCAGAATCTGGAAGAGAGTTCCAGTCTCTACAAGTTCGGGGAAAATAACTAAACTTGAAACAATTATTTTTTATAGTCGGTAATGGGATAAACTTACTATGACGATGCCTTGATGTTTCATTAGTTTTGATCTCAAAGTAATCTGATTTATTTATTTTAAGATGATTATTGATAATGAGGTAAAGAGTTTTTAGTCTTTCATATCTGGTTCTGGTTTCTAGCATAGGTAGTTGGGCTTGTTGGCAGAGTTCTGTTGAAGAATGGTTCCGGCGGTATTTATTAAAGATAAACCTTACAGCGAGTCGCTGAATCCTATCAAGCTTGTGACGATTAGTTGCTGTGTGAGGATCCCATATTACTTAAGCATATTCGATTATCGGTCTGACTAGGGTTTTGTAAGCGAGGCACTTTACATCCGGAGTAGCACTGTGCATAGTGCGTCGCAGGTACCATAGTGTTTTAAAAGCTTTGGAAATGACAGTTTCAATGTGGGCATTCCATCGTAGATCTGATGTAAATGTTATGCCTAGGTATTTATACTGATCGACTCTTTCAAGCATGTAACCGTTGATATGATAATTGTAATCAAGAACATTTTTCTTTCTAGTTACTGACATGAACACAGACTTTTTAAAGTTTAACTCCATCTGCCAGTCGTTACACCATTTCACTATTCTTTGCAGGTTTATATTTAATTTAATCTGATCATCAACTGTATTTACGGTACTGTACATCACACAGTCGTCTGCAAAAAGTCTTAAGGGAACATCAATGTTACTTTGTAAATCATTAATAAAGATCAAAAATAGGAGTGGGCCTAAGACGCTACCTTGCGGTACACCAGAAGCAACGGGAAGTATGTTCGACTGACAACCTCTAACAGTTACACACTGTTCACGGGAGGATATATACGCAGAAAACCATTGTGCGAGTGTTTGATTTTTAAAGACCGCATTAATCTTATATAACAATTTTTGGTGCGAAACTTTGTCGAATGCTTTTGCGAAGTCAAGGTAGATAATGTCTGTTTGACCACTTGAATTTATTGTTTCTGCGAGGTCATGAACTATTTCTATCAGTTGGGTAATCGTGGACAGCCCCTTTCGGAAGCCATGCTGACGATAATACAGGATATCATGCTGGTCCAGATAGCCGAGCAGGTGTTTGGATATGATGTGTTCAAGTAACTTCGAAACTGTACTAGTGAGCGAGATCGGGCGATAATTACTAACAGAATTATTTCCGCTTTTATGAACCGGTATAACTTTTGCTCGCTTCCAATCAGTTGGAAAGCATCCGCTAGTAAAAGAAGACTGAAAAATTTTGGACAAGTATTTAGATATCCATTCAGCGTACCTATATAAAAACTCATTAGGGATACGATCTGGACCTTGGCTTTTCTTAATGTCAATATGTAATAGCAGATTTAGAACACCTTGCTCGTTAATCTGTAAATCAGTAATAGGAGGTCTTTCAGTGTCAACATTAAAAGGAGGCAGTATACCATTATCACGTATGTAAACAGATGAAAAATATAGATTAAAATCTTCGGCACGCTTATGGGCATTATCCTCGGTCTGAGCAGGATGCAGAACTTTAGGCGGATTTATATAGCGCCAGAATTTGCCAGGTGACTCGTGAAGAAATTTTGTGAGCGTCACATTATAGAATCTGTCTTTTGATTCCTTAAGAAGTCTCTTTAAATCCTGACTCATGCGGCGAATACATAGCTTATTTTCGGGGTTTGGGTTGGGTGAGTAAGCCTTACGTTTGCGTTTAAGTCTTCGTTTGAGATGAAGTATATCTCTGGTTATCCAGGGATTCTTTTTATTCGTGCGCTTAGTTTTCTTAGGAATAAAGTGATTAAGGCACCGTTCTGCTAATTCCGAAAAGAATTCCCATAGTTGGTCCGTGCTAGCACCTAAATCATACAGCTGCATAAAATCTGAATATGAATAATCAAGACAGTCTATCACAGCAGCGTCATCAGCGTCATGAAAATTAAAGAAACTTTTTTTGGACGAAGTACTTATGACATCTGGTGATGCCTTTAATGACAACAAAACCATCCTGTGATCTGACAAGCCCTCCAGTGTTTCACATTCGCAGACAGAACTTTGCATTCGTTCGGAAACAAAAATTAAATCAAGTATGGATGATGTTGTAGGACATATCCTTGTGTAATCAGACACAACTTGAACTAAATTATGACAAAAAGCCAGTTCAAGTAACTGCTCACAACTAGGCACTTCTCGTGTTCCAGGTAATTGCGAACACCAGTCAATGCCGGGTAGGTTGAAATCTCCAAGTAACAATGTCCTACCATTCTGAGGCAGGTAAGCGTCCATAAATGTTCGTAGATTTACCAGGACATCCAACGGAGCATTTGGAGCCCTGTAAACACCCCCAATGAAGACTGTTTGTGTATCTAATTTTATCTTGACCCATAGTGCTTCTACGCCATTCACATCTGGAAGTACAGAAAATGCTATGTTGTCTTTGATAATTAACGCAACTCCCCCCCCTCTGTCTAAAAGGTATGTATGAAAAGGTATTCAAGGCCTGAACTTATAGTACTTGTTTAGTTTGATGGCACACGCGGAAGTAGTATCATCTGGATTGGTCGGATATCGATATTAATTTCCTCGAATTGGTTATCGCAAAAGAAACTGAAGTTTAAAAATTATTGAATAGCATGTACACGAGATCGACGTAACTATTCCTTAAGCTCAAGTTTCCACTATATTTACCGTGAAATTATGTGTTTTCTGAAATCCACGTTTGCTTTACTAAATATCATAAATGGTTCACCTTTGCCTTCTTTGCATAGTAAGCTCCCTGGTTATATAATTTAATCTAGCCATTTCGCGGGCTCATAATTACCATTCTCAATACTCGTGGTAAATTAAGCATTTCCAGGGTGTTGCTCAAACGCCTCCTCATCTCTTACGTCTCTATACATATGCTTCACACCGAAGCTTCAGAACCTGCTAAGCATAGGTTGAATTCACGGCGCTGTCTGTTCACGACAACCTTTTTGCTATTGGCTACCAGCCTTACTAATGATATGTTCTCTGTCATAATTGATCGGCGACTACGATTCAACTTAGCATTTGAATTGTGTTTCGAATACGAGCCTATATTTTTACTAACACATCCTCGTGGAAGTATATTCGCATCTACAGTAAAGCCATGATTCGGTGTGAATTCGGCGCCTCCCGTTTTCGGTTTGCATACAACTTTCTACTAACATGGGCCCTATAACGTAAAACTATTCCAATATGTTTTTATTCCAGTCTCCCGACGTCAAATTTGCGTAACCACCGTCGCAAGCTTCGGGCGGTCACCCGCAAGGTTGTGCGAACAGACCAATCAAACGCTCTCCTCGTTTATAGGAGGTAATTTTGTTTGCTTGAAAAACGAATACATTGCCTACACTGTGCGGCTTGTCTTATCTAATTGGCTGACGAGAGGCGAGGAGCACGCTCAAGTGGAGAGGCATTCGATGGGGCCGAGCCACTGCGCTGAAAATCGATAACCGGATCAAGAGGGTGGTGCCCGCGTTTGTGATTGGTCCGCTTTCTGTTACATAGCTTGCGGTGGCTGGTCGAAAATCGCGGCGGCATACAACGGAAGCTTAAGAATGACGCTGAAATGGATGCTCAGCAAAGAAGGGTTAGCAGAACCAGGTCGTAAACGTCCGGAAAGTGCTGGAAAATGTTACTTGACCGCGCAGAAATATTTATTATACGCAAATAAACCCATGCTCTCCGGCAGGTGCGAGTCGCCAGTGCCTGAGCGATCGGTGGCAGCCATCTTTTATTCCTTTCGGAACGGGGCAGCCTGCGGCTATTCCGAAGAAAATTCAGTTTTGTTCGGCATATTAATGCATCTTTATCGCGTACACGTCACTTTGACGCGGTGAGTTCTTGGGGTTTTGTCACGTCGCGTGACAGGCAGGTGAAGTGGGTGCACCCCGAAAACTTTTGACCAATAGCCGAGGGCTAATGGCAAGAAGGGGTGGAATCATAACTATTTCTCTTTTGTTCGGTCAAATGATGCATAATCAATGTGTACACGTAATATCAGATGAGGAGCTATCACGGTTTTTGTGACGTCGAGTGACAGACAGGTGAAGTCCATGACTAGAGTGCACTCTGGTGCTGTGATCGCTCAGATACCGACGGAATAATGGGAAGTACATAGACTTGACAAGTCTTCGTGCTTGTGGCTTCAAACATTCTTGTGGCTTTATTTATGCGCGCTTTATTGCTTTTTTAAGCCGTGATTTCCAAGCAGTGGTACATTTCTAAGCGCATCGAATCAACTAGAGTGCTCGCATGCTTAAGCACTACCGGCTGCTTCACATAAACGAATATTTTGTTGAAAATGATCAACGCTCCAAGTGACAAACTGTTTGAAGCCAGAAGGACGAAATTAAGTCAAATCCATCGACTACCCGTCATTCTCGTGCTGGATGAATCACCACGCTTGATGCTCACGTAGGTACTATCGACGCATTTTCTTCTGGTATTTCTTATAAGAAGCTTTGTGCTATTTATAACCAGCAAAAGTGATAACCAGCTATTCACAATAAATCTATGTCCTGTTGCAACGTGGAACCACAGAAAAAGCTACTGGTAAGGAGTTGTCTGAAAATACCGCGGAGCGTAGTTGTAGCGCGTCGGTTACCCTATAGCGAAAACGTGTCATCATTCTATGGAATGCCTGCTGTCTCCTGCAGCTACGCTTTATCTCAACAAAGAAGCCTGTGCCGTCACCAGAGAAAGCCGCCGCAACAAGATTTCAGGCGCACTTGTACTAATTGCTAATAGGGTGGTCGTCTAAGAAGTGCGTTTCCTCTACCGCTGTAGCAATGAGGCTACTTTGGCAAGAGAAGAGCAGCTATTAGCATAGCACATGCTTTCGCTTCCTCGACTGTCAGAAACGAGTAGGAAAATAAAAGATAATTTCGTGGAACTGAACTTGACAAGCCCAGGGAATGAGGTAATGAAACGAATTCTGCCGCACCCTTCGCGCATATTTTATGCACCTTGGTTTAGATATAGCATTGCCTATGCGCAGAGTTTGCTTGGCACTTCAGCGGAGAAAGCTACATTAGAGATGGCACCATAATGTAAACATGTTTTCAGAATGTGCAGCAATTTAGGGGATTCTCAATGCTACATCCGTTCTTTTGATAGAACACACTGTACACATCTTTTTTCTTTCTCTTATTCAAGTTATTACATCGTTCCTATAAAAAAATTGTTCTGTTTGTTTTAAGCTCCCCTATGTGGCCAGTGACCAAGTCATAATACTCAAGTTTTATATGCGGATAGAATGAGTCGTATGCGTTCGATAGAGGTTTTGAAAAGGCGTCTGTATTTCTTCTGCTCTAATTATCACAGTGCGGATAGATACAGGTACATAGACATGAACCTGACGTTGCCTTCTTCCACAGGAAATTTCTCATCACTTCTTTTAAAAATTAAAATTTTGTTCGCAAGGTCACGCCATGACGACATAGCTGCCGTAATATAATGCGTAGTAAGCCTATCGCGCATTTTTTGTTGGAGTGAACATTCGAAGGTGTGAGCAAGCAGCCTTCTTCCGAGAAGTGTCTTATTCACTTGTGAACGTTATACCTTCCGTTGGAGAAGTGCAAAGACTGGGCTTTTCTGTGTCCCCTCACATATCTGGACTTGCTTGCTGGTCTCTACGAAAACCCTTTAGCTTCTTAGTGTTGGATTCGCTCAGTTTTTCTCCAATTATATTTTGTTGACCCCTATAACAGGCCTCACACTCTATATATATAAAAAATCACTAATGAAGGCGAATCAGATGCGTTCAATCATTGTTATTACATGCAGAAAAAAAAATTGATTTCGGACTGCCGCCTCAACTGACAAGGTGATGTGCTAGAACACAAAGAAGGTGCGAACGCCTGCTGTATTAAGTATAGACAGGTTCAGCGTGTTTATCAAACCATGGGAGCTGCTGGAATATCGCGCTTCCCAGGATCCGTATTTTTCACTGCTGTAGCATCGACAGAGTGGCAGAGAGATATCAGATACTGTGACAATTAGGATCAAACTCCTTCTGCTGACATTCTATGGAGAACACTCCAGAACAAAATTGCGTCATTACAGTCCATAAAGCAGGGTTCAGTAGTTTCATGCTCGTTAGAAAGAGGATAGTTAATTAACATAATGAAACTATCCTTTTTTTGAAACTGCGTTCTAACTGGCAAGGCTTGAGTGTGCAATTAAAAAAAAAGATTTTTCTATCTTGTTATGTGACGACCTATCATTCGATATGTCTTTATAGGGAGGCCTGCATAACCTATGGAAAACTTGCACGCAATACCAAAATGCAGAAAATATATGAACGTGTAGCACTTCGCATAAAAGCACAGAAATACGAAGGAACACAGTTACACACCTTTATAATAGAAAACTAACAAGCCTAAGTTGAAACCTTACAGAAAGAGTAGATTCTGCACGAGTACATTTCACGAAGGTGATTGTACAGCTGAAGCACTATGATTAAACTGGATGTCAACCCTATCGGTACGCACTTTGAGACAGGTGTTAAGCTTCTCCTTCGTGATTGTTAGCGTAAAGAAGGGTGTTGCCGCTTATGACGTTAATTTTCTTTGTATGTGCTGCTCATTGTCCCATCATTGGTTAAGACCATTCGGTGTTCACAATACTGCAAACAAATTCTGTGTGTGTATCATTTGATTGATTGTAGGAAATATAAAGAAAAATAAAAGGTTGAGTGGCTTAGAGTATAGAGTCCTCAGCTGCGATTCTGTTGGTCATCGAAGTTCCAATTCTCGTGGTACAAAGACAATTTTTCTTTCGTTGTATTTGTCCTGTAAATGATTTTGGCGTTCGAGTGAAGGAGGCGGTGGACATCAAAATTACCAGCGAAATGAGTCCATAACAGCTATCGCTCTAAAAGAACAGATGTAACTCTTCAGGGTGCACTATTTTTCAAAATAATGTACATTCGCTAAACCTGATAGACAAAACAGCTTAGCTGAATGGAATCCGATAGCTTGCATCCAAATTTTTGCCACAAGAAATTAAAAAAAAGCACAGAAGTTGCTTTGTAGACCGTAAAGGCTTCCTCATCAGTACTCATCCCAGCACGCGATCATTTAACTGAACTTATTACGGCTACGGTATTCTGGTCAAACCTACGAAAAAACGTTCCCTCAATCGCACCGGACGAAATTGAAACACACCTCAAAAAAGCTTGGACATTTGTTCAGCTTAAGGTCTTACAAAACCGCCATGGTTGCTTAGTGGCTATTGTGTTCGACTGCTAAGGACAAGGTTGCGGGTTCAAATCCCGGCTGCGGCGGCTGGATTTCAATGGGCCAAAATGAGAGAAGACACATTTACTTAGATTTAAGAACATGTTAAATAATTCCAGGTGGTCCAAATTATTCCGGAGTCGTTCACTACGGCTTGCTTCATAATCAGATGATAGTTTTGGCACGTCTAAACCTCATAACTAGGTTTTTATTTAAAGTCTAACCACAAGAGATTTGCAGAGAACAGAACCTTGCAAAAAATGCCAGTTTACCGTGTTTAATCACGAATCGAAAATACTTCTGTGTGATAAAATCCGAATGTCTTTAGGTGTATGTGCGTGCGAAATCAAGCGAGCTGAAGCGGCATACGCTGCTTCAATGTCATCAATGTAATAATTTATTCTGCAGTTCAAAGCTTCGACACAATGTTGTAAATAACATTTCAACCCGTGGAGTGGTAATCAGAATGTACATAATTAGTACCTACTAGAGGATAGTCTATAATTTCAAAGATTATAATATAAAACTATTCCTCGCGCTCCAGGGTTGTGAGCTTTCATGGTTTGTGTGGCTTGCTAATTCCCTGCTCAATACATCGAATGTCTTACCCACTTCACAAGACGGGTATAAAGAGTAACAGGCTTTACAGAAAAAAAACGTTGGATATTTACTGAAGGAGATTGGAGAAAGCTATCCCCTTTGACGAAAAGAGTGCCCCTCTCAATGCTTGCAAAGAATAACCACAATCACCTCATACATTAGTTACAAATAAGGGCGGCTCGGTAGGCCTTTTGTATTTTGATTTTGTATTTAATAATAATTATATTGTTCTTAGCGTCGAGATATTGCATATATTTCATAAAGCTCTCATCCCCCATGTTGCCGCTAGAGGCCAAGGAAATGACACAAATATATATGTACCAGAACGCGAATCACAAATAGCAATGAGCTGATTCGAATTTCTCGCAATTAGTATTTCGACAGCGCATACATCAAATCCCACACGCTCCTAGAAAAAAATTTAACCAAGGTAACTCCAGGATATTGCAACACTTTCTTTTCTCGTTTGGTTACTAGTCTGAACTGCAACATAATGTTATTATCACAAAGATACGCTGGTGATGATAAGTCAATGATAAGAGCAGAATTACAGTTGAGCTAACGCCAATCGCTTCATAAGTACCGATCCAGTTTCATTCACTTTTTATGCACTTCTCTGTTTCTGCGTGAACAACAACACATGCCCAATCAGCATCAAACTTGATAGTTTTTACGACGGTCATATGTGTGGATATTAGCCTTATGTTTTCTTGTTTCGAGTTCAATATTGCGTCTTGCAATAACCTCCTCGTTCAGCGTGGGTTTCTTCATTTATAAGTTGCCTGTGTGCCTTGTATTCTTCTGAGGTTATCAATTCAGGCGTACGAGACTTATGCTGTAAGGTTTATAAGACAAAGACATTCTTGCTTCTCTACATTGCAATGTTGTAAGGTCAAGGGCTAAGATAGCTCGGAATTGGGCTATTCTTTGATGACTTGATACGTGTTCTAGTATCTGCAGTAAGGTACCCTGAGTAGAAAAGTGGGCTCTAAATTCATTCATTTGGAGCAGCAAGGCGCCTGTTTTGTCTAGTGCCTTTGTAGTCGCATATTAGCTATGCACTCAAATTAGTTTGCCGCAATTGAAAGTAAGCAAATTTGATCTAAGATTGGGCATGCACGTGGTCTTTCCTTGCTTGGGAAGGAAAACTATTCATTCATTCTGGGAGTTTTCTCAATTACCAAGCCCAAATCCCCAAGTTGATTTCCAAGGAAGGCCACGTAGGGCAATCTCTCTAAGCTTCGTAGTTGTTGGGTCAATAAATGATCCACAAAAGGTGTCGTGTGTCTATTGAGCGTAGTCAGCGTCTGCCACATCTCGGTTTCAGAATATGCCTGCGCAGCGAGTATTCCTCCTGCTGCGGTTTCATGTGTTCCGAAATGTACTGTCGACCAAATGAGTTTACGGACCACAGGTTCCGAGAAAGATCTGAACATATCCGCAATCTCACAACTCAACTCGGTATTCGCATTTCCCACCTCTACTAGTATATGCGAACAACATTCTGGTAAACAGTTTTCCTAACTGCTGATACAAGCTACTCAGAAATTCAGCATTTTTTGAGATCCGATGGTTCGCAATTTTTTTTTGGTCGAAGGTACATCAATATGCGGGTCGCTAGACCCGCATATGCGTCGTTGAAATATGCGTCGTTAGACGAATTCACGAGCCGTATTGCATTTGCTCTTGTCGAGTTTGTGGGCTCAGTGAGGGTACAAATTAGGTTTGTATCGCCTTGAGATCCAGTCTGCCGTTGCAATATCGACACGCTTTGTTCCATTGCTTCGTTGAAAAGTATGCTGATCAGTCGGGTTTCCATTGTGGCGTCTTTGATACCCTTTATAAAGCGTTTGCTAGTTTGTTGTTTCCATCTTTTGATGAGGGTTTATGCCGGGCCTCCCAGCGTGCTGCATGAGTGTTCTGAAGTGCTTCCAGTTATTAGCTGAGCATTGAGACATTTGGTAGTGTTCTCGGTTGAATTTGTGCCAGTTGGTGATGTGCTTCTTGGTTCACTATCGGAAGCCACCTGTGCCTACCTCTATATGTTTCAGGGCAACGTCGCTCGCTATAGTGCTCTTGTTATGGCGCCACGGCATATCTGGTTGACCATTCACGAGTTTTAGGTCTGGTATAATATCGCTTCACACCGACTTGACCGTTGTGTGGTTGACTGACTCGCATCATTAGAGATAGCAAAACCGTACCGTTTTATGTGATTGAGCATTGTGGGCGCCTGCCTTGGCGTTGTTTTTTTGTCCTTACGCCCTGTGAAGTACTTTGAAATCCGATCTGTGTTTCCTTAAGGGGAGTCGCTGGTAAGGCAGAGCTGGCTAACAAGGACTACGAGTTGCAGTTGGTGGTAGCAGAAACAATGAATATGATAAATATGTATAATGACTGTTTATTAAAGTAAGCCAATCTGTACGTCTCACCTCTCGAGAAAAGAAGGAGAATTACGCCTTGTGCTCGTCTTCTCAACGTAGTAGCTTACGTTGAAAACGTATACTACTAACCTGCTGATTTGAAAGATTGCAGTTCGATTGCAGTTCGAAACGATAGCATCGATGCTCTTATCGGTGCTTCTCTCATCATACAAATGGTTAACTACACGTATTTACAGCGTTAGCGAGTTCCCAACAAGAAAGAGAAGAGCCCATGGAATAATATTTCGCAGAAGCGAGAGCCCTTTAAAGTCACTTAGTCCCGTTATATCACATGGTTGCTCTGCCGGGCTGCTCCTGCGTCTCGACTTCAAACAGCTTGTATTGTGCAGCTCTTATTAACTTTCCTGATGTTATTATGAGCTTTTGCTGCATGGTATGCCCTACCCACGCAACGAAACATTTATTTCTGCAGCTCCTGCGCCCAGTTTTCTGTTGTTTTTTATTGTACCGCTCCTAAGTTACTTATGGCTAGGCCTTCTGCTGCAGTAGACTTCACCTGCACACGCAGTGGTACTATGTTCTAAGCTAGGCGCTCTCACAGCCACGCAATATCTTACGTAACACCGTTCGCCTCGTCAAGACGGCTTGCACTGCACGCTTCGTCGATTAAACACCACGTACGCCGTGTAGGGCCATATCGATCTTCTAGCATTGATGCTCAGGCAAACATCCTTCAGAGCGTGGGACGGTTGTGTCCACGCACCTTTGCCGATATTACTTTCGGCTGCAGGATAAACCTTGGGAGTGGATCACACCACGCGCGCAGAGCGGCCCTCTTGCCGAATATCAGACTCTCAGCTCTACTCTGAGTAAACGGAAGACGCCAAGAAAATCTAGATTGACGGCAAGGGCTTCAATAATTTGTTGGCAGTGAGAAAAGCCGTTCTAAAGAGCGCAACGACACTAGCCACTGAGAAGCAGACGACCCGACAAAATTTAGCCTCATGTTTAGTTACTCTTTTCTGCAAACATATCGGTGCTCTCCGACTATCAAAATGTGAGAGAGAAGGGGTTTAGAGATCTGTCCCACTTCATAATTTATTCATACGTACGTAACGTCCGTGCGGTACCTTGAAAACTTGCTCACGTTTCTCACTATTACAGAGGCTCCAAGAGAGATATTATTGTAGTAAAACAGTGTTCAACAAAGTGGTATGGTTTCATCCCAGCATGGCGAGATCGAATACGCAGAAAATTAATTTTGAATATGAGTTTTCAATTCGACCTTAGTGAGGTAGAGGCGACGTCAATGGTGACCACTGAGGGTTGAGATGAGGACTCCTGAAAGCATGTGAAACTCTTGATGTGAGGTTGAGGTACTGCGGGATTGTCGAATTTGGAAGAGGTTGAACTTGGTGAGGTTGTTTGCCTGCATTTGCTACGTGTTAGGCTGCCTGTATGATAATTGTGTTCCTTGTATTGTATCGGTACGCGCATACCGAACAGTGCTGCTTTTGCTTGCAAGGAAACGAGGTCTTCCAAGAACACTGTTTCTTGCCGACGAAGCTAACAGGGCTGCGTGCGAGAGTATATGGATTCTCCAAGTTTCCACTTGCTTGCCTGTAACGGCACACAACATAGCGAAGAGTGAATGCGAATAGCTCAAGCATTTCACATCTGCAAATAGAGCTTGCGACATGTCTCAGCGTGTCTCCTAAGAGAATTTTCTGCGGTTATAGAGTTTACCTGACGCACTACTTCACTGGGGCTTTTATAAAGAAGCGCACCACGAAGCGTTGACCGTGGATTACACCGGGTATCCCAACTACAATGCACCGAGTTTGAAAGAAACTTTTGATCATTTTACGTGACCAGAACCTAGTTTGAAGTTTGAAGTTTCTGTCTTTCTTACAGAAAGAGGAAACAAGAGCTAAAGGACACATGGCCTGATAGGGGCTCTTGCTCCTAGGTATCATAGTCTAGTGCCATGGTGCTATAGACTATAAGTGCTATAGTCAAATACAATTGCCAGGAGTCGAGTTGACCATCCGCCGGTAGCTATTGTCTATCAGTTACTTATTCATAAGTATCTAACTCGTAAATTATGGTTCCAATTTTCAAGGTGTCTATGCAAGGGTTGTGGACAGTTATCATGAACATCTAACTGCTATATTTTCAGCGATATGCTAATTGTGTGCTTAATTCTTCTGGCTGAAAATCGCGCGACAGTCAGCAGAACCAAAAAGCTGCACCAGAAAGCAGGTTCACTGGAAGTTTCTAGGGAAAAACAAAAGAAGAAATTCGTGGCTGAGCCATCCCTTTATCTGCCGAGTACCAACGAAAACAGCGCATCGACTCAGAGCTGGTATACGGAACGAGCTCTGATCACCGTCGGCGTATCGGGGAAGGAGTGCACGCGCTCTTAATTTTAGCGACGCAGGAAATTTTTGCATCCCTTGTGAGCCTCCACTGGTGAATGCCTTTGCGGGCACTGCTTTCTGGTGTGGTTTGATGCATAGTCACGTGTTTTTCGTATTTGGCGCGATTTCTTTTTTGGCGCCCCCAGAAATTGAAACGGAACTACATCTTGCTGAAAACAAACCAGTAAGATGTTTCTTTTAATTATCTACAAGTCCTTAATTCCCACAGTAGTAATTTGAACCGTATTTCACGAGTATGATTATTAATGGTAAATAATTATTTGTCATCAAAAAATACAGAAAAGATAAGATAAGAAAATATAAAACTAACCAAAAAATGCGGAAGAACAGCATTGGACAACAAAGAAAGGCACTGTCTTTTTGGACGTATTAGTGTATCATGCGCTTTGTTGTTAAACTGCACAATTTTCAGAATTGGTCCATCGTTTTGCACTGCTCTATCTCCGGGATGAGGCCATATTTTAATGCGATTGGTAGTATTTGTTTAATTAAATTTATCTATCTAATTCTTATGCCGATGGTCGCCAAACTATTGTCATCATACATCCGTGATGCATTACTTGTTGCACAGTACCCTTGATGTTGCCTCGGTCGTGTTATTGTTGTCATTGCAGCTTCCTTATTTGACTCTCACCATGACGTCATCATCGCGGCGTCGTTGTCATGCTTCGTAAGCCGACCCAGTGGCCCAAGTTCTCTAAGAGCTTGGACCGCTGTATTCATGAACTCATGGCCATGATGCTGTCGTGGGCGTTGCATCATCGCCTATTCATCTTTGTCATCCAACCCTCCCCATGCACTTGTCACACCATCATCGTCAAACTCTCGTCGTCATCTCTTGTCCGCTTGCCATCTTCATGCTGCCGTCGTTATACCACCGCCATCATTTCAGAATCGTCATCTTATTGTCTCGTGTAGCCGTCGTCGTACCGCCTCTGTCGTACCATCTACATTATTCTTTCTTCGTCATTCCATTGCCCTTGTTGTCGTCGTGTCATTTCACCCCGAAAATTATGCAGATACCACAAATGACGGGAATCGGCAAGTCAAGCTTTCATAAGCCAACAAGGGAAAACTCCCGTGTTAGGAATGGCTTGCAACAAATGATGCTTGCTTTTTTGCCCGTGGCGAAAATCAATTTTGAACTCATTGGCGTGGCAAAAATATTCATGGTCGGCCGACGTAGATATTCCGGTCGCAGAACTTGTCGGTGGCCGGGAAATCTATGTCGCGCGGCGGGCAAAAGCCTTATCCACTGTGAACGGGGCCTAAGAGACGCTAGAGACTGAAGAACGCGGTGAAGTACTTGCTTCACTTAAAGAAAAAAAAAATATGGGCTAAGGTGGTGACACGCGAAATTATCGTGGCGCATTTTTTTGGCTCATATTATTGTCCATGGAGTGTCCTAAATATGGCTAAAGGTATATGTCTCTAGTATAAGGCGTCTGTGAGCATTTCACATCTGCCTTTCATTTAAATACGCTGTAATTAAGTCTTGAAGGCTTTGCACACCTCTTGCTAGGCTTATAAACACTAACGTGCCCCCATTTTCGCGCAGGTTTAAATTATTCACGTGCCTATGCTTATTTGTCATGCATAAAAAGGCACGCCCATAAAAGACCTTTGTCCATGCCGTAAGAACTGTGGTTGATTCCATTCAATGTATGTAGTCAATTTTAAATATACGGGGTGACCATTGTTATGCTTTTCATAATTTTTAACTATCACCTGTTGGAGTTAATACCATTCTAGTCCTTGAGCTAGATCATTCCGAGAGGCGGACATTACTTGAATAACAAATCGAAACACATATAATCAACTAAAAAGTAACTAATGACCTTCATAATTACTTTAAGGCACATATTGCAATTTACGAATTATAGCCAGTGACTTTGCAGGCCGTATCCCCTTGTCCTTCTGACCACTTCCGCTGTCTTTGTCTTTTTGTCTTCCTACTCTTTCCCACCGTGCAGGTTAGCCAATCGGAACTACCTCTGGCTAACCTCCCTGCCTTTCTATGCATACTTTCTCTCTCTCAACTTGGAACAAATTTCCAGATAGTCACCAATTTGGAGATATGCGCCATGAAACTCGACGTAAAACTGCATTATTGTTCCACTTACTTTTTGAACAAAATGCTTTCTTAAGCATGGATGTGCAAAAGTAATTGGAACACCCATGCATTTCGTCCCAAACTTGTGGAAATAATATATCTAAACTGGTGTCATCCTGAAAATCCATTTCAAGTGGATACGTCTTGCAAACTCAACTGCTACAATTCATAAATTGCAATATGTGTCGTATAGTAACTCATCAAGAAATTAATTTTCGAATTTCTGTTATTACGTCGAATATGTATTTCGATATGCCACACTAGTAATGTCGGCCTCTTCGGATAATCGAGCTCAAGGACAAGACTTATGCATTCAACCACAGGCGGTTTTTAAAAATCCCGGAAAACCTAACAATGATCTTACATACTGAATGTTAAAAGTTATCTGTATTAATGAATAAAATTGATTGGAGAAGCTTAATTACAGCAAATGTTGCTGTATTGACATCAGTGCGTTCTTGTCTTTAACACTGCTTATTTAATTGCCATCCTTTTCTTGCCATCAAACACTGCTTCACTGGAGCCCTCACCAGTTATACTTGCCAGATAAGCTCGTAAAAATTCAGAGAACCGCGATGCGTTTTGTTTGTTCTCGTTATCGGAGAGCCGATTCTGTAACACACATGTTGAAATGTTGCGATTGGAACTACTAGAAACACGACGAGAAAAACAACGAATGAAATTCTTTTTCCAGATAACCAGAAATCAAATAAGAATAAACAAAGAAACGTACATTCTCTCCACTTTGAAGCACAGTGTGTGTTTAAACCACAGTGCTAGTGTACAGCCTTAAAAAACACGCCTTCATTATTTTCAATACTCGTTCTTTCCTTCGTGTATTAATATATGAAATGGCCTTCCGAACTGCACGGTAACAGCGCAAAATGTCAACGAATTTTATACTCTACTAGAATTGTATCACAGGCAACGGGATAATTAAGACTTGATCATGATTACTGTTATTCTGTGTACACTGTGTATACTTTTTTCATCCTGCCTGTAATTTGTGTTTGACAATGCTCTATAACGTTGTATTGTCGGTGTTGGAATTTGTCTTCTTATTTTTTTTCCTCTCCTGTAATGGACCCTCAAGTGAGGGCTACAGTATTCCTAAATAATATTAAAATAATTATTCTATTGCGCTGTAACTTTCTTCATGCTGCTTATGGATATGTGCAATAGCCCACACGCTTAACTTGCCAGTGCGGGGGCGTAATCCCCGGAAACTGCAATACTGTACATCGGCCAGACACGTCGCTGACACGGCATTGCCGTGTTGTGAAATTTCCTATGTACGCGGGTGTACGTCTATGTTCTAAATGATTACTGTGAAACACACACACAGAGAGAGAGAGAGAGAGAGAATGTTAAATGAAACATAAATTTATATGTATCCCTATTCAAATGTATGGAGTCCAAACAATTTGGCGATAATCTATTGCACCTGCGCTAGAATGATGGAAGATAACCATGAGTCGTCAATGGCACTCAGGTTTCAAGTTCAGTGACACATGCATTAATTAGGTTTTACAGCACTATTCGGGCCAAGCTCTCCTGCAGTCAAAACGCGGTGACGTGAAGGCAGAATTTAAACTAAGAATTTCTATATAAAAGAGTACTTACATCACACAGAATTGCAGTTTTTTCTAGTCAACGCATCATTCTAAGCTTCCATGCAACTCGTTGAGAAGAGAAACAATGTCGCTGGCCTTCCCCTCACTATCACGCTCTGCACTTCCGTAGCTTATCCCCTCCCATGAAGCACTTATCCTTAACCTTCCACACGTTAAAACGTCAATTGCATTTAAATGGCACGTAGGGGTTCAATGCCTCATTACAGACTTGCAGAACATGACTGCATCTTTAAAGGATGTAGAAATGAAGCAACAATAACTCAAAGTTAATAAATCAGCAATAATCAAGTAAACGTGAAAAAATTAATGTGCGATCAATCAAAATTAGAAAGAAATATCACGAGAGGTATCGATTTCATATTGATATGAAATGATGAACCCTTACCTTGCAAGCGCCTGACGTACAGGGAGAACTTTCCCGAGCTATGTTCTGTCATGTCTGTTACACGATATGTCTACTAATACTTTTCTAAGTACGGAACATCAGGACGTAGTTCTTAAACTAAACATTACTTGTTTGCTGTTAGTTTATACTATGCTTCTCTCTTTCGTTCCTTTCTTCTTAGAGTTCGACATCACTCGGGTTCTGAGTGTCTCGCTTTCTTCTCCATTGCCTTCACATGCTTTGCTATAATTCCTTGTTGATTTTTCTGGTTGCTGGGCGCAAGCGCCGCACACATAAAGGCTGGAAATTGGACGAGCTGGAACAGGAGTAGTAATGCTGGGAAACGAAAAAAATAAATAGTTGGTGAAAGCATTCAGCAATCTGTCATGACAACGCAGACCGGCCTCGATGGCTGTACAAACGGCAGTTCCAATTGAATTCAGCAGGATTGTTTGTCCCTCCGGCTTCTTACTTTTCGTTCCCGCTGAAGTACTTCGAACCAAATGAGGGATTTATTTAGATGTAGTTTGCGCCCGAAAACGGCTCCCTAGCTTCAAGAGTCACAGAGAAAAATAAACTAAGAACCTGGTCTCGCAGGCAAAAGCAAAGTTTCAAACTCTCTTCAGGCAGTTTCCGCATTGGGGCTGCATGGTCACGGTGAACTGATGTCTTTCTTTATGATCAGATGTTTTCTGTTTTTTTTTTGGCTGGAAAATCTGTCTAAGTCGTCCTTTGAAGACCACTTTTTTGTTTAACTGCAGAGCATACCGGAGAGCTTTCATCATCACTCTCGCTTATGCTTCTTTTGCTTCACTCCCTGTCTCTCTTTCTGAAGCGTGTTCTTAAGGTACGATTGAAATCTCAAACAGCATCTTCACTAGCAATAGTTGCACTTAAAAAGGCACCAAAGCGATTTCAAACGAGAATGTGTAGTTAGCATTGACAGCGCTTAATGGCGAGCTTGTTATCGGTTTTTCAATATCTTCCAGGAAGGTAAGTACACTTCTCGAAGCGATGGCTCTTGCTCTCACCTTGTTCTCGTGTTGCTGATCATCTTGAATTTCCATCTCCCGCATTCCCCGTGTTTTTCCAGGGTGCGTGACATTTAGGAGAGGAGCGCATGACAATGCAGAATGGAGCTTTTATATTAGTAAAAAAAACGAAAATATAAAGGGCTTTAGAATGGTACTATGCAGAATGCATACGGTTTTTCCAGGATGAGCTATGTCACGAAAATGCCATGTAATAGGATTTCGTAGTAAAAGTATATTACGAAGGATCCGTTGGATTTCGTAGTCAAATGAAAACATCATTGGACAGTAAAATGGTTGAAAAAGTTTAAAATAATCCATCGTCAAAACTCTACGCAAGCCAACTTTTCATTTGTCAATGGAATGATGAGAAAGATGACAGTTGTCTTAACTTCACACAGAGGCCTGAGACGTCCGAAACTTGTGCCAACCGTCAGAAATATGAGCAGTAAGCACAAGCTTCCATGCCGGATCTAAAATGAACTTGATTCCTTAAACACTCATTTTTCTTTGCACGTTTATGATATTTTCTCTCGCCTTCGGCACTTGTATTTGTGGTTAAGACCGGGCTTTTTGCGTAAAATATCTAAACTTGCACCTGAATAGGCCCTGATGCGGTAATTACTGCAGTCTTGTCACTGAGATTCGTTTACAATCCTCATGTGAAAAGTAAAAAAAAAATATGTACAAGTGCCTAAGCTTTTCGCAGTCAGTTCTCTCTACGAAATGAAATATTTTTATTATGTGTTACTGAGGTATTTGGATAAAACAAAGAGCCCTGAGGAAATTCTGGAAAATCTGTGCAACCTTTTGTAAAAGTATACCACAGATCGTGTCAGCTGTTAAACTGCACTACCTACAACCCTTCTCAAAAACATCCAGCCTCACTGAAAAAGACTGTTTACAAAACTTAGAAACACCTTGGCTCTGCCGGAGCAGTGCGCTATGCAATACTTTGTTTCTGAGTAATTTGTATTAGCTTTTAGATTTTACCCAAAGCAGTTTTATGAATTTCTCTAACATATTCACAAACCTTTCTGCTACTCGTGCTCGTGATTTTCACCAAGATGCGTTGTACGGTTGATCCGTAGCAAGTATTTATAACAAAACCATGAGAGAAATTGTGGTGAGATTTATGCTGACCCTTGCCAGCATAAATCCAACACAAAGCAAGAACTTTGACTTCAGTCATATAGAAGTCGTGTGTATGAAGAACGTGCCAGCACCTTTTCACACAAATTGAGAAAAAAATGTATATAACGTTTTTCTTATCACAAATGAATACGGCTAAGGAATAGGCGTAAGGGAGTAGGTGACATCATGTTTCTTTGCTGTTTATCGTTGTCCTCATTGTCTATATGTCTAGGTATCACCATGGATCTTAGGCGGCCTACCATTGAGCTCACGCACAAGTCAATTCCTCCGAGTCCTCACGCGCTCTGTGAAAAAAAAAAGCGGTTGTAATGACGCAAACTGGGCACACGCTTTTATTGTAGGGCAAACGTTAAGTTAGGCAGAAGTCCCTTACCGCAGCGTCTGACAAGGTACGCGTTCTAAAAACCCACGAAAGACGTCACTTCCGATCTTCAGCTTCAAATGCACCGTGTAATTAGTACCGCTGGATCTGAACCTATTTTACAAAAGCACCGTTCAAATGTGGCTGACGACCACAAAATTAGCAGTCGTGGAGCTGCAGTGTATGAGGGGTCATCGCTGGGGTATCTAAAGTGGCTTTTTAAAGCGTAGTAGAGGTTACTCAGTGGCGAAATTACGAACATTGTTTAATTATGGAATTAGCGCACATCTTCGTGCAGTAACGTCAGTGATAACGTGGTCGCGCTTGTATATATATATATATATATATATATATATATATATATATATATATATATATATATATATATATATATATATATATATATATATATATATGTGTGTGTGTGTGTGTGTGTGTGTGTTGTGCATTACATATATATCACACTTGGGTGTATGCTTATGACAATTATCGCCGCAAATTTTGCTCAGAGGTTTCTTTAGTGTGGAGCAGCTAGGATTGAGCCATAGCAATGGCGCATCACGCCCCTAATCCGTGCTTGTTGTATAACATAAACCACGTCAAATGGCTTAGAATGTTATTAGGCGACAGTATCTTTTGCACTTTTGATACTTTTATCTACATAACTGTGGAGACATTTACCTTGTATATTGTATGTACCATGTGTTCCTTACGTTATAGTCTTCCTGTGGAAACGTTGCGTAATAAGTCGTGGTGCATGTGTGAAAAGATTATTTCATACGTGATCTTGAACCCTGTATGATGTATGACGGAACCACTCAAGAGATAAGGAGTAGCCGGCGCCTTAAATTGTGCGCCAACATCTCCGTATAGTGTATCAATAAAAAAGATGACTTTCTGACGCTTGGCCTTCTCTGACATGCATAGAAAGTTGAATGCACCGTAATTTGCACATCACCCACTCAGAAGTTGTCAAAGGCTCGAAGTGATGTGCTATCGCACTCAGTATGACTTGCAACATGAGAGTGTCTTTTGTGTGTTAGTCTGAGCAGGCGCTGGAATGTTGCCGCACAGCTAGTGCCCGTTTGGCAGCCTGGCAGTGCCTACACGAAGAAATTGCTGTACGCCATTCCGGTTACTATTACCACCCTGTTTAGACGGAAAAATTGTGCTAGTCATTTTTATTATTTAGAGAACTGAGGGGTGTATGCCCGTGTTGCGACACATATTGAGCGCGATAGTACGTTGTGAATGCGCATTATCATTACTGGGTACTTTTAGAAGGTCCAACATTTTCAAAGATTGCCTGTTGCAGATAGCACTATTGTAACACTTGATCTAAATTGCTCAATGAGTCGGCCGTTAGTTCTATTAGAAATCAAAATGTATCATCATTTTATTAAACGAATTACACTAATTAACTTCTTATTGGATTACTTTACGGCGCATATCTAAATCTACGAATTATAGCCGGCGAGTACGCAAGGCGTATCCATTTTGAACGAATTCTCAGGACTGCACTAGTTTCGAGATATTAATCTTGAATTTTGAGTGTGTCCGACGAAATGCATTGGCGTTCCACTTGTTTTTTTTTTAAGAAAACGCTGGTTTATGCATTGAAGCACTAAAGTAACTCGAACATCAACGCATTTCCTCGGACGTTTTGATCATATAACAGGTGACACGTTAGCGACTCACAACCAAACAAGGCCAAGTAATAATGCGGTCTCGCTTAGTGACTAGAAAAAGTTGGACAGGCGAAATAATTGGTGAACTCGAGAAAAGATGCTCAGCTTCCATGTGCTTGGCCGAAAGTGAGCTCTGTGACTACGGCGCCGCTTGTTGGGCTATAAAGCCTTATATTTACACACTGAACCAGATTGGTGTGCTATGCATTCATTTCTTAAAGAAACTGATCGGAAAGTTTCTCTGTTCGCTTGCTTCTCTTCTAACCGGAATCACAGAAAGTTGTATTAAAAGGTCTGAAGAACCTATCACAAAACAAGCTTAAAAGGACCCGACCAAACAGAACGGGACCATATCTCCACGCTGTCCAAACTTCAATGGTATAAAATGTACTGCGCTTTTAAAAACAGAAGGAGCAATGAACACGAAAAAAATGTAAGAATCATAGAGGAGCTAAACAGGAAAGAGACATTAAAAAACTAAAAGGAAAGGCAAGCTGAGGCAATCCTCGAAAAACTCGGGTCTCGCAGTCGTTCTCTAGAGTCCTTTCCTTCAAAGAGCTCTCGACCGTCTCTTTCCTTTCTGTTCTTTCTTTTTCCTTTTTGTTATATAGCCCTTTGCTCAGATATCCCAGATGTGCATCTGGCACCACTATTGTAGTTCCGCATGCGTTGACACGCCGTGATTCAACCAAGTGGAAAACGAAAGACAGTCCTGGACAATCGAAGCGGCAGAAAGAGATGAGCAGTATAGACGTGGCGTGAAAGCGACTACAATAATCAAATGGAAAAGAAAACAAAAAGAAATTTAAAAAGCCACGATAAAGGACGGTCTACTATGTAGGAACTGCCTTGATGAAGCCCCCATTCTCCTTCGCCCGGTAGCAGCAGAGAAGCGACGTGTGTGCACATACATTGCCGCTACGCAGTCGATGAATGAGAGAGCATTTCAGTGCGCCCGAAAGAAAGTGCCGGTTGCCATGCGCGCCGAATCGGCACCGAACTCGTGGACCTCGCCAAGAGTACGCGGGCAAATGATGGGAAGCGAACTGAAGCTGACAAGATAGATATGGAGCTGCTGTATGTGCGAGGGAGCAACGAAGAGCCGGTACACTGAAACCGCAAAGAAGAATCGGACACGTGGAAACATTTTGGAAGCTATAGTGTCACATGCATTCGCGCAAAAAGAAAATAAAGAAACGAGAGTAAACCAATGAAAGAGGCTAGTGAGTGCACGTTCACGATTACACTGCACCGAGTTTTACCTGGCAAAGAACTACAAAGAGGGCAGCAAGGACTCAGACGTTCATCTGCGTCCTTGTTCCTTAGTTCGTAATTCTCTACAACGGTGAAACTCGGCGCAACGTAATCACGAAGAAAGCAGAGAAGCGGATTAAGGTGCATGCAGAGAACAAACAAAGTTTTGTTACTTTTTGGTCTATAGCTATTGCACCGGGCTAACTCTAACGAGTCTTGCCCTACTGTATTGCAAGCAGAGTGTCAAAGCGAAACATATCTTGTTCCGGATTTGTTCCTTGTTTTTTTTCTTGCTTCGGTTTACTGAAAACGGTCCAGTTCCAGTTCATTCAACCCCGGAGAATTAAAATAAAGGTTCAAACCGGTTCGAACCGGCTCAAGTTAATTTCGCATGATGAAAGAATAAAACAGAAAGTCAGCACAAACTTAATTTGTACAAACGCCCGATGCTGCTGGTAAGCTGCACTGAAAGATTACGTCTGTGTGTCCTTCAGAGGGCATGTAGTTGGAGCAAAAATACGTACGTCCAACACCAATGCTGTAGTCTATGAGAAGCGGTGCTTTATTAAGGAGAGAAACAGAGAGGGGAGAATATATTGAGGAAACGCAGAGAGGTCCTCGAGCGTGCAACTCTGCTCAGGGAGACAGGGATGAGGAGAAAAATGGTTAACTGTCGAGTAATGATGAGGACAGGCACTAGAATGCAACTATTGGCGATAAATTGATGGCTCGCTTCATCGATATGCCCAGTGGATGGCCCAGTAACACCTTTTATCTGAAGGGCTTCTTGTTAATTGCCGTTAACGAAGCGCGTCGGATGCTTGCAAACATTGTCTGATTAACACAACAACCAGTCTTCCCCTTGATGCAATACGCTGAAAATCATACTAACGGTGCTGCTACCTTTAACATCACGGGAAAACGGCGCGTATTTATAAATTAGGTAGCGTAGCTGAGCCACAAGTAGAGGTAATGCATGGCTGAACAGCTCCAGAAAGGGGGGCTAACCTGAACCGAAAACTGAGTTTATGCTTTTTGTTTCATTCCGAAGTGAAAAAAAGAAATCGGAACTTTCCAGTTCAGAACCGGTTGAAGAAAAGATAACGCTCTTGTTCAGTTTTCGGTTCAGTTCCAGTTCGATGCCTTGCTCGCAATGCTGCAGGAATACCGTAATGGCTGCAGGATGTCGTAGTGGCCTTATCCGTTATAGTGGCTGGCCTCTGTATGAGGGGTAGTATGAGAAACAAAGGAGGGAAAAGTGCCAGAGCATTTTGATAGCATTTATAGAACATTTATAGAGCATGAGAACATTTATAGAAACAGGGTACCCGATAGCTGTAGACACGTAGAAATGCACACTGCTAGGACCCCTGCAGCTTGGCATGACTACAGTCACGCATTCGTGGCCAACGCTTTTGCCGTACTGTAATGAAGCACTGTGGTATAAAGTTTGTAAACAGGGATGAGGTGCCTCAGAAAGGCTGGCCTTTCTGAGGCACCTTATCCCTGTTTACAAACTCTATACCACAGTGTGCTATTCCATCTATCAACCCCTTCCTTGATTTTGGACTGTAATGAAGCAGTACGTTCGAATCAGGGCCCAAAGTTGATTGTTCGTACCAATATTATTATCTACGTTTTCCAATGGTTTTGCTTCACTCATTTTTCTTTCTCTTTTTTCACAGACGTCTTTTACATGTACTCTTGAAACGACCCTGTCCAACCTCACCTTTGTCCAGATACACGCTTTGTTGCTTTTGCTTGAATAACTGCCGCTGACTTTTCTCACATATGTCTTGCCTGTTCTTTGCATAGCCTGAATGAATTCCGCTATTCGCTAAATTGATTCCGTTAATCAATCAATTTGGTCGACAGTTTTTCTACACGTTTTTAAGCATTTCCGTTGGATTTCCACTAGCTACCTCATGCAGCGTCGGGAATGACGACTGAACTTTACCTATTTGTAAGATGTGACAATTTCTGGCAGATTGTGAAAAAGAAGAAAAACTTCCAATGAAGGTGTAGTCATATCTTGCCTCCAGTGCTACTAGCACTCATTTAATAAAGCAAATTTTGCGCTTTGGTCGACAATGCAACGTAATTTTTAAATGACAGTAGCAGTCAAGACAGAACATTCTATCGGATTGTGAGTTTTCCGATCCGCCGTATAGGCTGTTTTAACAATGTGTCAAATAGCGATATATGCTCACAAGTGCATGGTTTTTTTTGATAATTTTGTGCGTCTAATATGAACTGCAATTTTATATTTCCAACCAGGGGCAGCTTCAATTGGTAATCGTTGACATTGACAAATGCACATTGACAAATTATTACGAGCAATCATTCCCATCTTGTGGGATTTTCCCAAGACGATTTGAGAGCAACCTCCAACCAAAGTTTGAGTAGCTTTCTGATCTCTTACATTGCAAACAACAACTGTGCAAGTGCCAATCTTCATTGCTTTAGAATATTGTGCAACACTTTACTTTACTGCACAGTACTGTACACGAACTGAACAAAGCACGTAGAGGTTCCTGAGCCAGCGGAACTCACACTAGGCCACCTCGCTTGCCCAGAAAAGCTTATCGAACGTAATTAGCAATTACGAGCAGTTTTCTGCATGCTTCTCTGAACTGACAACCATTGCCGCGCGATCCGAAAGGATGAAGTAAAAGATAAATTAGGTGATTGCTGCAATGAGTAAAAATAAATGCTCTGTGTATAGTGGAAAGTTACTCGTTTTCAGAATTGTGAACGTACGGCTTTCCCGCATAGCATAGGCATCGCTATGGGTTAGTATTGACGGCAGGGAATTTTCATATTAATTTATTTGCCTTATGTGAATTACAACATTTGGGAACCAGAAAAAAAATGTACATATATTGTATATCTTAATTTTGTTACTCACAGTACATATACTAAATATAGGAAATTATTACTTTCATTCGCGTCCCTTGAGGTCCATCTTTCAAGTTTCACATAACCATTCTAAAAACGTTGTCTGAGCAGTCATTACTACTATACATCCATGCAAAATCCCAGTGATCAGCTATAACTTTACGTATGACAGTATACGTTACGACAACTACGTCTTGAAATAAAATGTTCAAACTTAAAAGCACCCAAAATTAGCGCACTTTCTAGTGGTAATGAAAGTGTTAAGCCCAACCGTACGTACATTATGATACATGCGTTTGCGTTCCGATAAACGACGACTACTCAGTTAGCTTGATCTACCAATATTTTGCAGGAGACATGCAACCAAGCCTGATGTTTCCGTAAAATAAATCTGGTAGCATAGTTTTTGCTGGTCAAAAGCGGAAAAAAACTGAGATAAAGGCCGAACCTTTGCAGCTAACACCGGAAAACTCTCAAAAGAGGAGGACAACCCTGAAATGTCAATGCCATTCCAATATTCTTATTCTTTCCATAGGAGCCTCGGGATGCTGGTTCTCATATTTATGTGTTCTGCTCGATAGCTGGAAGAACCTGCTAACAAGAATTTCAGTTCGTGTATCCCAGACATATAACGCGCTTTGTCTCCGCTTCCTTTTTTGACTTTCCCACATAAACCAGTCGCTTGCCCAAACTTCAAAAAATTTCTGAACACGTCTTATTTTTTTTGAGATAGACATCTGCGAAGACGTAGTTTCAGAAAAAAGAACTTTCAAGGGATTTAAACTCGCGACCTCGCGCTTAGCAGCGCTACAGTATAGCCGCTAGGTCACTGCGGTCGGTATTTTTAGATATATTCGAATAGGGTAATAAGAGTTTTCACCCAAGCTAAAGCTTCTTCTTCAGGTATTGGAAAAAGAAACATACAATCTGGTGCAACACCGCATCATGCAGGTAACTTCGGTGAATTTACGTATATACTGAACGTCCTTCTCATCTGTGAGGCTTATAGCACGTGAAAAGACAAGGACGAAAGGAAGACGTGACACACACAGGCACACAGGCCCAAATCACTGCTTTACAGCTTCTGATCCGACATAAGTGGCTTTGCTTCACCCCGTTGTTGCCCGCCTTACATAAGAAACCCATTTAAAATATTTGCTACTATACACCTGCCGATAAAGCGTCGACTCTACAAACAGCAATGTAGACGTTCAACAAGGTCTGCGGATTTGGCAACATATCCGCTCTCGGTTTTCACCGTGTAAGTTGAAGAGTTACGAGAAGGCACCTCTTCTTTCTGTACTCCAATGCCGTTATTCCAGGCGTGTACTTGCCCTCTGCCGCTCCACGTGCTTCATACCCTGAAAAAAAGTGCTTGTCTGCGTACGCATCCACGAAACCCGCTTCTGAATTTCTTTCGTAACGCCCGGTACATGGTGGCATCATCCCTTCGCGCTTTCTTTAAGAAAAAAAAAGGAGGAGAAAAAGAGAAGACCAACAGAAAACCAGCATGTTTTAAATGAATGTAAGTCAGGCTTGCAAGATATAACAAATCTAATTTCTGTCCAAGCTTTATTCAAACAGTGCATCACGATGAGCTTTCAAGCATTACTAAGTGAGCCCCCAAAACTTTCTCTTCTTGTATGACAGCGCTCTTTGGTAACAACCGCTGGACGAGTAAAGGAGGAATGTGATGTTTGACGGCCACCATTTTTTTTTTTATTCATCGTTGATAGGTGCGACAAGCATTTTCACTTCTTGTTTTGCGACAAGCAAAACAAGAAGTGAAAGAAGGCGAGGTCATCAAATTCTCGTTAGCAGCGAGCAGAGCTTTGCTTTATCCACTTGTATTTTAAAAGACTTTCTCTTGGTCGAACGTACGATTCGTCTTTCATGAAAAATATTACAATTTAGAACAGTTGCTACAGCTGTGGAGCGGTATCCATCCCTGCCACCTTTGTGCGTGTGTTTCAGTTTTTGTTCGCTCGATTTCTTTGGAAGTTCTCAGTGTGTTCATTCACGCGGTTGTCTTAGACACAATCTAGCGATATAGAGATAAATTGATCAAAACATGTGCTATATCCTTTCTTCCGTTCTTTTTCCCGCAGGATGACAGAGTGTTCCGCCATAAATTGTTTTGCTGAGAGAAACACCCCCGTTGCCGAAACAATTAAGTGGCCTCGCTAATGACAACAACTGTGGCTTCTGCCTCAAACAAAGGTTGCAGGGGCGTCAGCATCAGTTTTTCAGGCTTGAAATAAAAGAATCCATAGAGATATTAATGGTTACAGAACGGCTTTAGAATGACTGAGAAAAAATTCCAGTTTTACTCTACAACAGGCAGACCGATCAGCGTGTGTGTGTGTGTGTGTGTGCGTGTGCGTGTGCGTGTGCGTGTGCGTGTGCGTGTGCGTGTGCGTGTGTGTGTGTGTGTGTGTGTGTGTGTGTGTGTGTGTGTGTGTGTGTGTGTGTGTGCGTGCGGGCGTGCGTGCGTGCGGGCGTGCGTGCGTGCGTGCGTGCGTGCGTGCGTGCGTGCGCGTGCGCGCTCACGGTTGTGAGCGCGCTCACAACCGACAATACGACAGCTCGCGGTTGTGAGCTGTCGTATTGGGCTATATTATAAAAATGAGTGCAAAGAAACAAACTATATGCAATACCCCTAAATTCTTGTCGCTTGTTCAATAAATATATAGAAAATCAAAGCCAGGCCCGGCATCAAGGCTAGTATTTCGCGGCTCATAGACAATGATTCCACCCTCTAAAAGCAGGAGTGGTGGCGTCGCAGTATGCTCTACGCCATAGACGTTCAGTCTGAGTGTTCAAGGTGAACGTGACGGGAAACAAGTACTAATGAGAACGCAGGCTTGACTTTCTGCCGGCAGTGAGTGGTCAAAGTACGTGTTCGACGTATGCGACCCTCGGCCGAATGCCGACGAGTGTGGTTTGCGTACGTGACCAACTTAACTAGTACCGTGTTATGCGCCGTACTGAAACTACTGAAACCGTGCCGATCATGCCCAGCCGTGATCTTGTAGATTTTCTTACTTTATTTATTCTTAAACACAGCTTTCGCGCTTAAGGTTGGCTTTGTGCCGCTGACTAGCCGTGCAGAAGAGGGTTGAGACTACGGAATGCTGTACTTTGTGTGTCGAGGAAGCCTGCATGGATTCGAAATTAAGCTCATTAGTTCAGGCGAGAAAGCGACAGCAGGAATAATGAATGTCTGGGAAGGCTCCTCAAATTGAGCGAGCTTAGAAAATAGAAAACCTTGGAAAGTCAACAACATCCCTCCAATCATATATGCTCCTTGGGTATCTGAGGGAGCTGGCTGAGAAGTAAAACAGTACCAACGAAGTTGTAGGCGTACCAGAACAAATCCCACAAGGAAAAGTACAATGGTGAAATAGCTTGCTAATCTGAAAAATAATGGAGACATAAGGAATCTAATGGTTATGAGCAGCCGAAAACACGGAGGATCAAGAGCAGTTGGAAATGCACATGCACGAAATAAGTCATGGCCCGCGGAATCGGATTCCTCATTAATAAGGATGTACATGGTAACATACAGAAATTCTATAGCGTTAACGAGAGGGTGGCAGGTCTTGTTGTGAAACCTAATAAGAGGTACAAATTGAAGGTCGTACAGGCCTACGCGCCTACATCCAGTCATGATGACCAGCAAGTCGAAAGCTTCTATGAAGACGTGCAATCGGCGATCGGTAAGGTCAAAACAAAGTACACCATACTGATGGGCGACTTCAATGCCAGGGCAGGCAGCAAGCAGGCTGGAGACAAGTCAATTGGGGAATATGGCATAGGTTCCAGGAATAGCAGGTCAGAGTTATTAGTAGAGTTGGCAGAACGAAATAATTTGCGGATATTGAACACATTCTTCCGCAAGCGGAATAACCGAAAGTGGACGTGGAGGAGCCCGAATGGCAAGACTAGAAATGAAATAGACTTCATACTCTGCGCTAACCCTGCCATCACACAAGATGTGGACGTGCTCGGCAAGGTGCGCTACAGTGACCATAGGAGGGTAATATCTCCAATTAGCCTAGACTTGAGGAGAGAACGGAACAAACTGGTAGAAAAGAAGCCGATCAATAATGTTAGCGGTAAAAGGGAAAATAAAGGAATTTTGAATCAAGCTAAAGAACAGGTATTCGGCTTTGCCTCAGGAAGAGGACCTCAGTGTTGAAGCAATGAACGATAATCTTATGGGCATCATTAAGGAGTGTGCAATAGAAGTCGGTGGTAACTTCGTTAGACAGAATACCGGTAAGCTACCGCAGGAGACGAAAGATGTGATTAAGAAACGCCAATGTATGAAAGCCTCTAATCCTACAGCTAGAAATGAAATGGCAGAACTTTCCCAGTTAATCAACAAGCGTAATATAGCTGACATAAGGAAGTATAATATGGATAGAATTGAGCACGCTCTCAGAAACGGAGGAAGCTTAAAATCAGTCAAGAACAAACTAGGAATAGGCAAAAATCAGATGTATGCGTTAAGATACAAAGCCGTCAATATCATTACTAATATAGATAAGACAGTTGAAGTGGCAGATGAGTTCTATAGAGATTTATACAGAACCAGTGGAACCGACAATGATAATGGAAGGAGGAATAATCTAAAGAAATTTGACATCCCAGAAGTAACGCCGGAAGAAATAAAGAAAACCTTGGGAGCTATGCAAAGGGAGAATGCAGCTGGGGAGGATCAGGTAACAGCAGACTTGTTGAAGGATGGTGTGCATATTGTTGTAGAAAAACTGGCCACCCTCTATACGCTATGCCTCGCTACCTCAAGCGTACCGGAGTCTTGGGAGAACGCTAACATAATCCTAATTCATAAGAAAGTGGACGCCAAAGACTTGAAAAATTATATACCGATTAGCTTACTGGCCGTTGTCTACAAAGTAGTTACTAAGGTAACCGCAAATAGAATCAGGAACACCTTAGACTTCTTCAACCAAATGACCAGGCAGGATTTCGTAAAGGCTACTCAACAATAGACCGTATTCCCACTATCAATCAGGTGATAGAGAAATGTGCTGAATGTAACCAGCCCTTATATACAGCTTTCATTGGTTACCAGAAAGCGTTTGATTCAGTCGAAACCTCAGCAGTCATGGAGGCATTACGGAATCAGGGTGTAGACAAGCTGTACGTAAAAATACTGAAAGATATCTACAGTGGCTCCACAGCCACTGTTGTCCTCCATAAAGAAAGCAACACAATCCAATAAAGAAGGGCGTCAGGCAGGGAGCTACCATCTCTCCATTGCTATTCACAGCACGTTTACAGATGGTACTAGGAGACCTGGATTGGTAACAATTCGGGACAAGAGTTGGGGACACCTCAGCAACTTGCGATTCGCTGATGATATTGCCTTGCTTAGTAACTCAGGCGTCCAATTGCAATGCATGCTTAATGACCTGGCCAGGCCAAGCAGCGGGGTGGGTCTAAAAATTAGTCTGCAGAAAACTAAGTCTCGAAAGAGAACAGCAGTTTACCATTTGTTACAATACAATACACTGAGCAGTATACATAAGTGCGCAAATTTTATTCGTGCAAGGAGAACAAACATTCGAGAATAAAGCCTACGAGAAAGAAAGCGGTCCTTTAACGACTTGTAAACAAAATTGTTGGTTTACTTCTCGTTTCGTTCGAATTTTCGACCTGCGGCAGCGCGAAAATGACTCATTGTCACTCTCCTCATTCACTGTCGCACAGCGTATGGCGTGAGGCCGAACCTGACCCGTGAAGGCGGGAACAAGACTGCGACCAGCTGTTTGCACAAGCGCGTGTGCCCCCACCTTGTCGTGCTGAGCAAGACACCCACCGGCCGCGGAAACCAATCAAAGGAGGAGCGCCTCTGGGTCGAACACCTCGTCGCAGGGGTCAGTAACCAGCCGCAGTCCATACGTAGCATACACGTGTGAATCCTACCGATATTTTATGCGCCTATTATTTCTGCGTTACATAGCAGTAATTCGACATCGTTGCAGGTCTGCCTCCTCCTTACAGAATTTGGCAAGGAATCAAATACATTAATAATAACGACATTGCCGTTGCCAAACACCTTCCAAATAAATTCTTCAACACTAGGCACTGTCAAGATAAGTAAAATATGTATTTTTTCATAAAAGAATATACTAGTATGTCTAAAATATTCTGCCCGAAATAACTGATATCAGTGCTTCCATGTTTTCTGCCTATTTAATAAGAAAGTATCAGACGAACTTTAGAACAATATGAGTTTGAAACCAGCGAAGCAGTGAATGCCACTGATATGAAAAATGTGAAGGCCATGAAATGAACAAGTTGAGGACAAATATTTTAATGAAAATTTTTTAACCTCCCTTCCATTCTCTCATTTCCATCTCTCTTTCTCTGTAATTCAAGAACCTTGTTTACATTTCTGTACATATGCAACGACCAGGCAAATATCTCAATGACTCCGTGTTTTGTTACAATGTATTGCTCAGGAGCAGCTGTCACCAGTCGTGTATTGTGATTAATTGCACCGAAATTGTAATCACAATAGAGAGCACGTATAAAAAGACGGAGTTCGGCAAGATATATGAGGGTGAGTCACATGAAAGTGAGCCATTGCGAATATATAACGAACGGAGTACTTCATTTAAATGTAGTCTCAATGATCATTTATACATTTGTCCCACTGGCTGACGAGTCACGTGATTCCCGTCTGACTCCTTGGGTTGCTGTTTCAGAAAGTCTGACTGGCTCTTTCACATTATCGTCCGACACGAATCTGGTTCCCTTGGGCTGTTTCTTCAAATGCTACAACATGTGAAAGTCGCAAGGCGACAGGTCTGGGCTGTATGGCGGATGTTGCCGCGTTTCACACTTGAACTTTGCCAGTTTTGTATTAACCACATTAGCGACGTGGGGACTGGCATTGCCGTGGAGCAAGATGACCCCATTCCTCAATTTCCCACGTCATTTGTTCTTGATTGCCACACGCAGCCGATACAACGTTTCAAAATATCGGAAACGATTGATAGTTTCTCCAGACTTAGCAAATTCCATCAGTAATGGCCCCTGACAATCGAAAGAAAAGTCAACATCTTCCTGGCAGAAATGACGGCCTTTGCTTTCCTTGGAGTGGTGAATTCAAATGTTTCCACTGTAAGCTTTGCCGTCGTGTATCAGACTCGTAGTAGCGGCACCATGATTCGTCGCCGGTCACGATCGATTGCATACAAAATGTCGCCACCCTCATTGGGATACCGGATTAGATGAGACAAGGCAGGGCCGAACCTCTGCGTCTTCTGGCAGTAGTTCAAAACGCTGGGCATTCATTGTGCACACAAAAGCCGATAACCGAGATGTTCGTGAAAAGTGATATGACCTGAACCGTGACTGATGTTCGCACGCCCTGCCAATTCATCGATGCTTATCCGCTGTTCTTGTCTAAACAGCCTTTGCAACTTTGGTGGGGGGATTGCACGGGGGCTTTGGCCCGGTCTTGGATCGTCTTTGCAACTTTCACGTCGTTTGAACCGCTTCCTGCAATGCTTCGCAGTGGCCAATGAAATTCTGAAATAAAATCAAATGAAATGCAGTGTTCAACGTACATGGTAGCCATACGGCAACTAATTTCTTTTTGGGAAACATCTTCAGCAGTCAACAACCTCACGACACCACGCTGTTCAACTTTTGGAGCGTTCATTATATGACGCAACCATGTTCAACCCAGTGTATGAGAGCATTAAATGACATCTATCCTACCACTTGCATGTCACTTTTGTAAATCAGATGCCTATGTGCTATGCGCATGCCTCGCAAATAATTAACCGAACCATTATTGCACGAGGTGGGTTGGCTCACTTTCATTGACTCGCCCTCATACATTAGAAAGACACAATGCGAAGACACAATGGAATCTAAAAAAGCGAAGATACAGCTTAATAAAGGGCAGAAAAGTGTCACTGGAAGCAAATTTCACCGCCTGTATACACAAAACTTCGCAAAAAGATACGTATACGTTAAATATACGTATAAGTCTCGAATAAATCTACTTATCTAAGAAAGGTTCACTGTATATAATGCGTTAAAGAAGGCAAATAAACATGTTCCACATATACAGATACACAGATCACAGCCCCTTCTGCCTCCACCTCCCTGATGTATTGCTCGCGACAGGAAGCGGCGCGCTTTCTCCTCGCTTTTCTTCCTTGCACATACAAAACTAAGGCACCATCGTCGGCTCACCCATGGCACCCCACTCCCCCTACGCTTTCACTCGCACATACAGCATGCGGCGCGGTCACGATGCTATCGCCCTAGGAATCAGGGCGACGGTGACGGCAGGAACACGCCGGTAGTGTCCATATAATTACCATCGCAACAACAAGAGTATTCTGCAATTGAAGTGTCCAGTGGCCCATTAACTTCCGCAAAAGAAGTAACCAAATCGAACTTTCACCATGAGACAATTCGCGCCACCGCAACAAAGTCTTTTTTATTTTGTGGGGCGGGTGCACCGAAATGAAAAAGAAACGCAAACGAAAGCATGTTGGCCACAATCGAAGGCCTACATTGGGCACCTGATGGGGCTACTGAAGGGATGTCGAAGAAAACGGAAGACGCTTGGTCCACATAGAACCATACGCATACTGCTCGGCATCTTACACCGGCGAGACAAGACTTTCCGGGGAGGTCGCGCTCAAGTGAACGCGTTGCAATCCGTCGAGTACCCGCAATGATGGCGGCGGGCGACAATGCGTTGGTTCTTTTTCTCGCCTGCTACCAGAAAGCGTCCAAAACTCAGCGAGGCGGAAATGCTCTCGGCCAGAGAAAAATGAACGTGCATCGAAGTGCGCGGCGTGGTAGTCGGTGCAAGACGAGAAAAACGCTTGCGCTCTGGCTGGTTCCGGCATCCCGCGGGTAGCGAGAACAAAAACAAAATTGAAGGGGCTCAATGTGTCCTCGAGGAGAAAAGTCAAAGTAGAAAAATAACTAACAACGTAGTTACCTTTGCTGGCTTTAGTGTCTTGGCATGGATACTTTGGCGCAGGTGAAAAAAAAAAGTTGATCTTGTTCTCTGTATGGTATGAAGAACTTTATCTAAGTCCTTAGGGATCAGTCTGGGACTGATGCGGGCCGCTCCCACTTCGGGACCGAGAGGCCAAGCCCCTCTGCCGTCACAAGGGCCCTCTGGACAGCCCTGAATTGGTCCGCCAGCACTTCACTGTGAAGCATCCGCTGCCACCACTGTTCACCTTGAGAACCATCACCGGCCAACGCCAACCAGCGCCAAAGCATGTGTTCTAAATCGAGCAAGCCCTCACACTTACTACTATACACTGGAACACTGAAGGCCGAATACACACGTTTCGTGCTCAAGTTCGCCAGCGCGATGTTTGTCCATCGTGTTCGTCGGTTATTAATGGGCTCTAAACACGCGCCCTGACGCTCTACACTTCGCAACCGAGCAGTGAGCTTTCACGTTCAAACGCTTTCATCTAACAGTAAACCGGGCAAAACTATAACGCCTGGCTACAGCGGGAAATTGCGCGTGATCACGCACAAGTTTCTCGCTGAGTGCTATAATGCCCTCGGGTCCGCACGGCCAGCTCCATATGCATGTATAGGTGCGGGCGTCGCCATTGTAACTACGCGTTCACTCATCCGTGCACCGACGCAGTTCTGCTCAGGAAGTAGGAACTGGGTAGCGCATTCCCTTTCTTCTTGCTGTTATGTGACAATTGGGAACGTTTATGTGCCCACGCCTTGTATACACAACGCTGAACCTCTCTGGGCTGAAAAGGCATCTTTCAGCGGAGTCATTCCGGCCCCTGGATCTTATATTATGTCTTCAGCCTTTACCTCCCAAGTTTTTTCGCAAAATAAAAGCAATAAAAGGAAAAACTTATTTAGGAAAATTATAGCCGTATTACGCCGGGATTTAAAAAAAAATATAGTTGCGGTTTATACCTTGGTATTTACACGTATATGAATGAGATACATTTAACTTGAAAATAAGAGTGGAAAGCGATAGCGTTCAAAGACCCCTTACTGCTAAGGCCTCTGTTGAGAAGTGAGTTTTTGAGAAAAAGGTGATTTGGCACTACGAGCACCGCGCGCCGCATATTACTTTAAAATTTAGCTGAGATGCTCACGGCAGTGCATGCTGTCCGCCCACTGTTTTTTCGCCGAGCCCTACGGGTGGTTCCCGACCCCTCTAAGACCCCGAATCTTCTGAACGCCCCAGAAAGTACCCTGAACACGCTCAGCACCGTTATTTCCACATCGGTACTTTTCGAAAAACGTTGCACCTGAGCATTTTGGAAAGGCATACGTGGGATTCATAAAACACAGCTATCCGTTTACTCCACAAGACTAACTCATTCCGCCATTTAGGATTGATGACATGCGGGCAAATTTGTGGGTGCCGTTGTGCAGGGCATCTCCGGCTAGCGACAGGAACTTTCGTGGGCACGATGTTTGTACGTGGATAGATATGTCATTCGCCCAGTTTCAGCGGTGATAAATTTCGTCCTGTAGATAATTTGAAGCAGTGTTTGTACGCGAAATTATTTTTGACGTGCAAGAATTGGGATAAAAAATAAACTGTGCTTCCTTAATGTCATCAGCTTTTGGTCTAGCTGTTGTATGAGCAGATTGCTTTTTCTTCGGTTTAAGAAGGCCTATTGGCAGCTTTAGTACCACAGTATCACACTGGTTTGCTTACTAGTTTATAAGACATATGGCACAAATGCCTCATATGAAGACGATTAAAGCAAAGAAATGGTTACCCTTTAAATGAGGAGTAAAAGAAGAATACATAGTTTGTATTTGATGCCAGAAGGCTTAGGTGAGATCACTACACCTTGCTTTGTGGACATATTTCAATATTATGGCAGGCGGATTCACAAGTAATGAATAATGGCAGCTGAGCATGCGAAATAAAGGTAAGGAAATGTTAATTTGCGCTACAATACGAAGTATCATGTTGCTAGACATAAAATGCCTCTGATTAAATATAGACTTTTTGGAGTATTCCTTGGTGTACGTTTCCCTTTGAAAGTAGCCCAACAATTTCAGTGCATATTGATTATTTCCTTTTTCTTCACACGTTTCCATCATACTTGCGTGCCGTATTTCCGAATGTTCAATATACTCTATCTTCCTTGAAACATGGCTGAGCAAGTTTACATATGCCTCACAGACAGTCGTATTAAATGAAAGGATTCGCTTAACTTCTCAGCTGATAATTGCGCACAGGAATTTTCTGTCGCGATAAAGATTGTTGCTTAGCTGTATATTCAACCCGCCAAAATCCTGCTCTCATAAGTGCATTCTACCCTGAACGGCTACTATTTCAATCCTTCCTGGCACCGCTTCCTTGCCAAATTACGACCATTTCCCCCTTTTCTCACTTTACCTGCAGCATGCTCACTGCGGCGCACTCACTTGAAATGTCTTGACTTTCCGGGACGTTTCAACAGCAAAATGTTTCGGAGACCAAATCACTATTACAAAATAGAAATTTCGTGAATTATTTGTGCAGCAACAATACGTTCTTTGCTGTGATTCAGCTTCCTCGAAAGAAACAAGTAATGATAACTTCAACACATTTTTTTTTCAAGAGTTGCTCACGAGAACCAGTTAATATAGTCATAATAGGTGTGAGTATGTGATATAAGAGAGAGAACTTGAGGGAAAGAAAGAGAGGTTAGCCAGTGTAGATTTAATATAAGTGTCGATGCGCGACTGAGTCCCCCGAGCAGAAAAAAAATGGACTCCAAGAAATGATATACTCTGTATTTAAGAAACGGTGTCTTCAAGAGCGAGAAGTCGAAGGAAAGCTATATAACAAGTAATGATAACTTCAACACATTTTTTTTCAAGAGTTGCTTACGAGAACCAGTTAATATAGTCATATTAGGTGTGAGTATGTTATATAAGAGAGAGAAATTGAGGGAAAGAAAGAGAGGTTAGCCAGTGTAGATTTAATATAAGTGTCGATGCGCGACTGAGTCCCCCGAACAGAAAAATATTAACTCCAAGAAATAATATACTCTGTATTTAAGAAACAGTGTCTTCAAGAGCTGGAAGTCGAAGGAAAGCTATAAGCAGAACCAAAGACCTCTGAATCTGTCTCGAACCTACTCGACCATATGTGGAATTAAGAGTAAATAAAAACGGTAAGCGATGTTTGCGCTGCGTCCTCCCCATTGCACAACGTTTAGAATAGAGACAAATGTGGTTCTGAAAACTAACGTCGCCATTAAACCTTGCATTCCGTTATTGCAAGGCTGTGCAATGACGGCCAGAAGCCATCATATTTGAGCCGGGAGCTCCGGTATAGGCAAAAAAGCGCGATTTGCAACCGACGACCATGTATGACGTGACACTGAAGATATATTTTCAGGTGGCATTGCAGGGACAACTGCAAGCATTCTGTCAAACACCAGAAAAGCATGTCGCACTAAATTCTGAGCGTTACAAGACACAGCATCTTTGATCATTCTTTCGGCTCCTCTTTGTTCCTGCACAAAGACAGAGAGGAATCTGCCCGGTCTGCGGGAAACGCAAGCCTCAGAGAGACGGCGCTGTCACAACTTCGCGACACCGTGACGAGTTATCTTGCGACGGCGGTACGCGTGCCAGTTCAGACAATAGCGGAGAAAACAAGAAAGCAAACTGAGAGCTCACGTCAGCAAGACAGATATTCGACTGGTATGATTTCCTCACGAACGCTTGCACCGTGTTACTTCCCCCTTTTTCCTCCCGGCAAGAAAGGCTGGAAATAAAGTGCACTTCGTTAATAAGTATACATGTGCAGCGAGCTTGTGTGCCAAAGATCAAGAACGTACTCGCTAATCTAGACGCTCTTTCGTTCTGTGCGACTTCCATGCGTAACTAAGGATAAGGCTATGAAAACGATAACTTATACTAAGTGCAATGCCAGACATGTACTCATGCGAAACAAAGGTTTCAGCGTTGCTTACTAAGTTATTAGAAAGAAACGAGGCACAGAGCATAAAAATCTTGCATGACAATCGGTGTGAAAAGAAGGGAGCTATGAAGCCGCTGAAAAAAATAAATGTACCATGCTTTGCATTCCTGCGAGAACAACCACCTTAGCTACAGCCCTACCTAACGCGTCTTTGTTCGTTAACACCGCCATCAACTGGAGGTGAGGGCAAAAAAAAAAGTACCTCATCACTGGTCCAATGTACCGGCTGGATTAGCGGTTTCTCGGTTCCAACAAATTACGTGCCATTCGTGCTGAACAAGAAAGGTAAAAGGTAAAAGCCTAAAAAAATGATTCGAGAATGGTTTCGCCGCGTTCGTTCGAACACAGACACTTTAAAGCGTTAGACTCAAGTTTTAAATTATACATACAGCACTGCTTGCGCAAATTGACAGAATGCTCTGTACGACGTGATAAGCTTTAATATAGAAACTGATTGTGGCCATTTATCCAAGGACAAGCTTATCTACAACGAATCTTACTAAGGCAGCGTTCGATCCATCTGTAATAAACTTCAATCCATAATAGTATTAGACGCTCTCAGAAAGAAAAGCAGGACACCTTCTTTTATCGCAAAGATGTTTCTGTGCGATCCCTGGAACAACCATTCGTATGCCACTCTGCAGGAAGCGTGGCTTGAAGACGAAGGTTCCAGCAGGACAATTGATTTTTATAGTTGTTTCCAGAATATTTAGTTAAATTTATAATTATTTGGTATTTTCTATTGCCTTATTTATTTCGCAATTCTCAGTTGTTTTCTAGAAATTACTAATCACCTTCCGATTCTATTCGCATTTTGGCCAATCCTCCATAGTGGTTATGAGCCAATAACAGAACACAAACAAATAAACAAACATACAGCCGACGGGAAATGCTCTTTTAGTTATTAATTTTATTATCAGGTGTGCTTTTTTATTCACAAGTGCGGAATTGGAAAGAATTCGAGCTATTTTTTTCTTTTGTGCCGCCAATGCCCAGCAAATTTGCAAAAAAATTTCATTACTTTTCACGTACAGAAAGCAAATATGTGCCCCGTCTTTGCAGTACCGTGCGATAAAATGGTCATCCCGGGACTTTGTGCCGTGACGCTTTCTCTCGTTTCCGTTTCCGCAGCGTGTGTTCGTTCTTGCAGTAATGTCTTCCATATTCCATGTGATACAGCACCGCTCCTTTTGCGGACACTGCAACTATGTCAACGCTGCGTCTCAAAACGCTGCATCTCTTGTGTGTGCTCAGGCGAGAAATATCTCACTATTTTTAATTCATTTAAGCACCAGTCTATCTAAGCATTGCTTAAACAGCGGTCAGAATCGACACCTGCTGATGTTCCTTTTGAATCTTCGCAACATAGAGTTTCGGGATGAGCGTGCACCCACATACTCCCGATGTACTGGTTTGCACAATGAAGAAGCACATGCAAAACCAAGAAGCTACCGAAGCGAGATTCTCGCCACACTGCTACTTATAGCAGAAAGGCTAGATTTCACGAACACCATTTTAGGGAGATAGGCTGGTGGAAACCTGCATATATAGGGAAACGTCCAAGGTATAGCGCTGCTGTCAATTATGGCAAGGCATTATTCCACGGAAGCCATTGCCACTGACAGCAGTGCGCGAGCATGTATATTCATTTGTAGCGTGAACAATCTGCGATTGATGACTTCTTCAGACAGTGAATTTCTGGGTAGTGGCTTCCAGAGTCGTCGGCGGGGAGGAAACAGCCTTGGGGATATTGCGTTCAAAGGGACGGCAACTGAAATTGCACCTCTGCCATATCGTAGAGACAAGAGCTGGAATCGGAAGACTCGTTCGTCGCTAGAGTCTTTAGAAGGACTGTTTGTTGGGCTAGTTCGTTTTACATTCTATTCTGACTATTTTAACTTAGGAGAAAGTTGCGAGCGCCACTATACTGGCTGTCGTCCCTGTCAGTTTTTTTTTTGTGTGTGTCTATCCGACACTCCGCCCTAAGTTACCATAGTCCGGTTGCTATGGTCAGTAATGTTCCCGTCCCGGGTCTCCGCTGTAGAATGAGAAAGAAGAGAACAACCGACACGTAGACTGCAGGACTGATCACGAAGCACGCGCCCTGCGCACATCTTTATTCTTCGTTTTTTTTGGCTCTCTGATGTAAGCACCACCTGACACTCTAGCCGAGGTGGGCGCTACAGATGGATCTGTGCACAAGAGTGCAAAGTTGGTCTAGTCAGCTAAAAAAAAAGTGCAAAAAGGACCACAGAAAGATGGATAACGCAGGCGACTACTGCATTATGAGGCAACTGCAGCGATTTCATGGTGTGGTCTTTAGTACTAAACAGGTAGCTGCCATTTAATCAGTATGCGCTGCTCACTGAAAGCGACTCAAAGGTCCACGCCGAAACAGGTTATCACTGCCGAAGCTCATTGGGATCAATATTTACGAGAGGTCCAAATAGAGTGTTGTTGGCCGCCAATAATGGGTGGTCGCCTTCCATCTTGCTCCCATGTAGTACATGCCCTTCTGCACTATAGTTCTTCCCAGTTACTATAGCATCCCTGTTCGTATCAGCTTTATATTTGGAAAGGCGAGGTCAAAATTCCAGTCAGGGAACAACTGTTTTGCTGATCGAGTTCAATGTTTGTGCAAAATTTTGGTGAAGACAGCAGCAATTGATCCTGATATGCGAATATTACACGCATCCGTCAGCGCCTAATATACTCTGCCTCACCAAGTGTACGCAGTGCAGAAGGCGCGGATTTCTTCAGTCAACCATAAAGGTGAAGCGGCGGCGTGTAAGCAGAACGAAAAACAGTTTGTACGCCGTCAATTCATCCCCGATCATTTAAATGGCGTTAATCATGGGATGATCAGGGATAGACATTGGAGAAGCTCGTCTGGTTGTTGCTTTTCATCAATTATCATGAGAGATAGCTTTAAGTATGCTGCATAGATTTGGTGGGAGAGGTGATATGTTATAGCTGGCTTCGTATAACAGCATTCTATTATAAAGATGGCAAGAAAGGAAAAGGTGGCAAGCGCTCTCTTGCCTTTTTACTCTGTATGTAAGGTCTATATACAGATTGAGCCGCAGACACGCAAAGCTGGCTTAGTGAGCGCTACCCGCCGCCGTTGCTTAGTGGCTATGGTGTTGGGCTGCTAAGCACAAGGTCGCGGGATCTAATACCGGCCACGGCGGCCGCCTTTCAATGGGGGCGAAATGCGAAAACACCTGCAAACTTAGACTTAGGTGCAAGTTAAAGATCCCCAGGTAGTTCAAACTTCCGCAGTCCCGCACTACGGTGCGCCTCATAATCATATCGTGGTTTTGGCTCGTAAAACCCGATAATTATTAAAAATAAAAATTAGTGAGCCCTAATAGGCAGTTTTAGGTGTGTTGAAATTGAACTGATATTGTACCACTGACGGTATCGAAAAATGAGGACCAAAATTAACTGCCATGCGTGGGGAAAAGATTCTGAGTACTCCGTAAGTATTCGTAAGAACCTTCTTCTAAAAGTTCCAACTTCCCTGAGCAGCCTTCGCACACAAACAGATCAATGCAGTTGCCTGAAGGATACCTCATGAGTTATTGAAATCTTAAATGCTGACAGATGCGGCTTTAACCTATTCTGTGGACGTTTCTGGTGGTACCAGGTGCCTTACTTCAGCGGAGAATATTTCTCTATTACAGAAGAACACATTAAGGAGGCGCGAAAGTAATGCTAGTCATTGTGGCGCACGTTAACAAGAAAACAAATTCTGCTACTTACTATGTAGGGCGCTGGACATAGTGAAAGAGGGAAAAAATTCTCAATTTTGGACTAGTGGCAGACGTCAGGAGCGTGGCCATACCCAAAGCGCCTTCGCGAAAGAAACTATACACGCTGAGAGTATCCAGAAACGCAGAGCCCTAAAGTTTTCGAATGATCCATAACACTATGTCAGTTCCCACGAGGATCTTCCTCACTCGGCACATATTCACTGCAGCATGGTGCGTCTGCTATTCTGCCATTGGTTCCTTCTAGTATTTATTTTTCGTGCTCTTTCCTGCATTTCCGGCAACGCATAGTCTTTTACATTTGTTTTCCATATCACATCACGAGCTAGGCGAAGCAAACTGCAAGTGCAAGTCGTAAATAATAGATGCGACTCTATAGGGAGCTTCTCGTATAGGCGAGGGAATGACGGCTCCCTCGACAGCACTTATCCAGGGACTGAGTGCCCGAAAGAGTCAAAAAGCTAGTGATCTATGTGGCTGGCTGAAAAACGTGCGAACAAAGAAACACCGCACTTAGTTTCAGAAAATTAAAGAAAAAGACAAAGAGAAATAAATTCCTGGGTTTGCTTTCAGCGACCACAAATATCGAGGAAATCGAACGTTCATGTGCCAGCTTGCGCGTTGCACCTTAAAGGAGACTAATGACAACCATTGCGCAGTAATTTAGGAGCCTGCAATAAAAGGAAAGTCCGGAGAATACGAATATACGTGACCAATGCGGGAATGATTTCTTTTGTTGTGCGCTTCCCGAGTCCTCCCCCCCCCCCTCTATGCTTCTCATTATTCGAGGAGTTCAGCATTGAAAACATGGCCTATGAATGCGCAGCGCGATATATATTTCAAGACCCTATCGAACACGTTCACGGAGAATTTTGGAAGGGATGGTAAGCGATTCGGACCGGCAGCAGTATAGGTGAAAAAATAAGCTGAGGATGACTAGAATAAATTTGTTTCTTTTCTTTCGCAGTGCGATCTCCTCTTCATTGCACTCTACATCTCTACGTTTCCCGTTCAATAAAAAATGCTGATGCTTTGCAGCTTCCAGGTATTGTTGATATTGATATCGCTCAAACGCCAATAGAGAGGAGTAACCGCTTTCTCGATCCAAAAATGGTGGTGTCTGACGATCACATCCGTTGGTATTACCAGCCTAGAGCTTATGAGCCTATTTTATCGTACAGTTCTGCTTATTTCAAGCTTACTAAACGGGGCATAGCGAAAATGTGCTTGAGCAATGCACTAAAGAAGTAGGGCCCTCATTTAAAGTCTTCCAGTTTTCAACAGTCAATGCGGTTAAGTGAGGCTGGGTTTCCAAACAGATTGATTGTGTCAATTGCTGAAGCACTGCTCAAAGCAATGAAGTCAGGAGAGGCTGGTTTCTTGTCGCCAGCTATATATATATATATATATATATATATATATATATATATATATATATATATATATATATATATATATATATATACGTAGTGCAGTGTCTGTTAAAAAGAAATATTTCGCTGTAATTCCATACATCCACCGCCTATCGCATAACCTTAAAATAGGACCACGTGGCAAGGTTGACGTAGTATTCTCAGCTCCAAGCAAGCTTATCAGCATGTGCGCAAAAGCACGATCACGTGGTACTATAAACGACGCGTGCGAACAGCAGCACGGAAAAAGGTACGTTAACTGTAGGACCTGCGTTATTTACGGAATTACGTTTCCCTGTGGAATAAAATATATCGGAAAAACCAGAAGATGCATTACTGGTACGCTTAGGGAGCACTCCAATGAAGTTAACAAGCCTTCGCTGGATGGCTTCCTCGCAATTCATTGTCACAAGTGCGTATGCGTTCCCAGCTTTGAAGACACAGCTATTATCAGGGGATGCAAATGCGAATGAACTCGCCTTATCATTGAAAGCGCTCGCATTGAAGAGTTTGGCGATGCTTGTGTTAGCAGATCATCTTTGTCCCTATCAAAGAAGGAGTTGGAATTCCTACGCATGCGTTAAACGTAATAGCTTTTGCGTAATCTGCGAATGTATTAGGCTATCATATACTCTGTTGCCTTGTCAGCAGACACATGCTTGTGTAATAAAAGAAAGCAAGAGATAAATTAGGGTATAAAAGTGGCGTGCACCCCGGAAATGAATTGTTGACGGAAGTTAGCGCATTTGTGTGTCGCTGTTTTTCTTCTACATGCTTGTACCATTTGCACTACAAGAAAAATACACTGCAAGAATACTACATCACCGCTTTACAGCGACCACCCTTCATACACTAGCCCCCCACCCTGCAGCTTCTTTTCATCGCCGGTACCGCCGGCGGAAAGCCTTAGAGCCAGGGAAGACAAAATAAACAAGGCAAGAATTTGCTAACGACAGTTTGAGACCACTTTTAACCATGCCCGTCTTGTGGCGGAGGCGAGAGGCTTGCAGCACGACGCCACCAAAACTATATCTAAAACTCGTGAAGGTAACGGCAATTCACCAACACATCCCGCCACTACATCCCTGACGACTGGTACAGATGTTGCTCCCCTCCCTCAGTATCCTTTTCATGCGGACTTATTGTTATTCAGTTAGGGCAATTATTATTGCCGTTGGTTTGCCTCCTTTGAATAATCCTCAAGCTTTTCACCGTAACAGATCACATGGCCCGCTCATAAAAAGTCCTGGACTCTCCTGTCGTACACACGTAATTTCTTACAGCAAGTTTGCCAGTTTCGCCATGACGCGAAGCATTGCAAGCGATAGCAAAGTTTAAGGTTGCGCTGAAGGCGGATCAGAAAGCTGGCGTGACATGAGCAGCATCTGCAGCGGCGTTTCAGGAGGACATAAATTTCGGTTGACGCTGGCTGTCGATTTGTCTCAGACCCAGCGTATGTACCTCGGTGCGGTATGCACACAGCCGCTCAACGGGGACTCTTCGGCACGGGCTCACAACGCTAAGACCAGCGGTGCAAGCCAGAAAGCTGCTCTCGCTCCAGAAGAGAGGGGCGTGATGGCTTTTCCACTCATTTGGCTTTGTTATGTTTGCAGCCTAACAAACTGCGGGTCACTGGAAACCTGTTTTCCTGCCACGTGAGGGCCACGCATGCACGACGATACTGTGACGGCACGACGGTGTGAAAGAAGACGACGCAAAATGTGCCTCCAACGTCCGCGTAATTGCTATCGCAATAACATTTTAGCTAAAACGCTTGATGTCATGCTGGTGGGATATTTGCGTTACGGTAAGCTACAAGTATCCCACCGTAAATAATACAAGGCTTGCCTGAACAGGTGAGCATGCTTCTAAGCCTTTTCTTTTTGGTGGGTCCCTCTCTCTTCCACATCAGTACATCGCTCTTCCACATTAGCCACATCCCTACTCAGTTCTTGCCAAGTCAAGAACTGCTTACTGATGTGGCTTCAACCCCATGCAAGCGCCGACCCATAGTTCATCACATTTTGTGAATCAAATGCAGCCCCCGGTCTCATACGCTTTAATTAATTTTATTTTATTAATTTATTAATTTTATTAATTAATTTAATTTTATTAAGCAAGTGTTATAGTCATAGCTTCCTTTGCCCTTCCCTCTACTTACGGCTTGCATGCATATACTTTATTTCTGGCTGCCTATGTGAGCTTGCGGGTGACCACGACACCTAGGAAGAAATATGCATATATATACGCTTGAGAACAGCACGATATCACTGCGCAACCGCTCCGTCAAGGGCATTTTTTCATATTTCGCGGGCTTTCTTTGTAACCCGGAAAAAAGGACTACGTGAGACCTATTCTAAAGGAAGCAACTCGATCGGTGGTCTCTGAAGGTGTTCTACAAATCTGCGTATCATACTTGGAGTCTTCAGCCAATAATTAAAAAGTTGGGTAATTAAACTTAAATTGTAAGTGAGTTACGAGAAAAAAAAATGTTTGAGTTACTCTAGGCTATTGCGAATGGTATGCGTTCGGTTGAACTCGCTTCGGACGCGGCTTTCATTTTTGAATTATTGGCTCAAGTTATGTGGGACACCCTGTATAAAAAAAGGGGAAGCAACAACCCGCTCTATGGTTTATGAAAGTACTCATAAGTAAGTCAATTGAGTAAATAAAATAAAATAAAGTAGCTAAAGGACACGAAAGAACAAGATAAGTATTGAAACACCGATACAATATCACTTTAATTGAAGAATGTTATTATGGATTGCGGAGCAGATTACTGTAATGGCACGGTACTTCAAGGGCCAAGCAATGTTTCTACGCTGAAAGGGCGGTCGTCAAGGTGATTCACTGCTGACCTTAAAACACATTTATGAGGTATTTTTTATTGAGTTGTCATACGCACAAAGAGACGTAGCTGAACGAAGTATACGATACAACAAGCTATGTGTGTAAGTGTCTCCTAACTTGTGATGATGAATAAAATAGCCTATGTCCCAACCAACACCACCAGGAATTAGATACACCTCATGGGGGCCAACTACAAGTCATGCCTGCCGACTAATGTATGAAGTACAAGTTGTCTAAATGATTTTATGTAGCCAACCGCGTGCAAGAAATGCAGTGTGCAATAGTTTCAAATCCATAACGGTTACGGACGGTTCTTGGACTGTTTGCTCATTCGCCGCCTACTCGTAGGCTATCGCGATGAGCAGTGAAAATCATACAGCATAGATAGAGGCGGACAAAAGCAATCTAGCGCTCAAAGATATACCCGAAGGTATATTTTTGAGGTGACTAATTATTCTAAATATAATGTTTCTGCTCATGAATGTATGGAAGGGTTAGCATTTGCGAGGTGGTATAGCGGCTGCTATTATAGCGAAGTCAGTGGAGCAAGCCCGAGATGCACGAAAAATATAAGCTTCTGAAAGAAACCGAAACCTTCTCGGCGACACTGAAAGTTTTTTCTTATTCGCGTTACCTACTCCAAGTTGTCCTGCAGTTGTCCAGAGGACTACTTTGAACGTTCACACAGATATTCACTCCAGCAGCATCTTTCTTATCAACGCCTTCCGAGTCCCACGAATCCGCTTCGTCTCAGCACCGCTGGCGCACTCTATAGTGAAGCGGAGAAAAGATCAACAGGTGGGTGACAGAAGCTCGTCGGGAGATCGCCACGCTTTGGTTTCGCAGGTTGCGAGAAAATCTGAGAGAAATCCTCTGATTACCGCAGTCGTTATCGTACGAGGCGTGCTCTCACGACGTGGACCGCTTAGAGAAGGCGCGGCTGGCACTGCGAGCCGCGTGTCCCGCCCACACCCGTTTCCTTCTCGCCTGTGCTGCCAACGCCAACACCGGGGCGCGAACCTCGCGCCCCCACGGCATTCCCTGTGCACGGGTGGTTGCAGCCCGGCGAAGTGGCTACACCACCACCGTTCCACTTCTATCGACTTATTTGCAATATATTCTTTATGTGGAACGCCATAAATAGCAAAGCCGTCAGGATATGCAAGCCACGATACCTTCATCTCGTTCCATCGTTGCCAAGCTTTTAATAAGAAGCGACAAAGGAAGCTCTATCACAACTTGGTGGTAATTCTTCGACGCTTCCGTCCCTATGGGTGCGGTCGTTTAGCATTCACGGGGGATTTAGCGTTCCGGTGCTTGTGCGGGTGTCATTACGTGAGAATGGCGTCCGTGAGGTTTGCCTATGTTTGTTCATCTCGTTGGTTGTGGCTTTCGCGCTGCAATAATTGCGTCTTTAAGCTTAAATACATCTGCGTGTGCTCGCATTTGTTGTATGTAATAACTGCGTGCATGCACGTGTTCGTGTGTGTTTGTGTATGTTTGTGTGTTTGTGGGAGTGGGTCTGTGTTTATGTCATGGTATCTTGGGATTCGTTCGTTCGAGTGCTTCTGTTCATTGATTGCTGCAGGTTAGTTCAATATTGCATCCATCTGCGTATATTTTTGCGAGTGTGTTAAAAGTGCACTCTGTGAGCTTTTAAGTAACAAATGTAAATCACTCAATACTACTTCTATTTCATAGCAGTACGCATTCTACGCCTTCCCATGAACACAAGCGAATGTATTCATCGAAAGCGTTGTTAATTCTCCTTAGACATGCTTTACCCTCTGCTTTCAGGTTAAGTGCATGAATAATTCACCAGTAGTGAAGCAATTGTGTGTTCATAAATTACCAGAATTAGAAATACAATCTTAGGAATTGTAGCTTAAATATTAATAGAATAATGTGCACTTCTTGGTGTTCAGTTTTTGTTGCCTTGGTTTATTAATTAATGTTTGTTAGAATTAACCCACTATCGGCGGCAAAATGTTTGTGTGCAGAAGAAAGAAAATGATCCCTCTCGTTTTATTTTGTTGGCCGCGGCTCCTTGCGTTCTTGCTTGAATAACAGACGTGATTTGAACAAAGTAATTCTCAATTTTCACACCTCTTTGTTCTATAGTGCGTCTTCCCAATCGAAATTTGATTAGACTAAATACACTTTGTTCTGCCTAAACTCTCCCTCAAAGTTCGCATACTCCTTTTGCTTGCGCAAACTCAGAATTTCCTGCAGTGACCTGGCTGTGACCTCGTAGATGATCACAGTTTTCGTTCGACGCCAACGCCTTCTTAACCTCCACGTAAACAGAATCCATGGAAAAGCTCCTTGGGCACAATGCAACCTATTCCCAGGATTCGTCTCCCGCAGAAAGCTAACGAGATCCTTCGTACAGCCGACCATGGCAGATCCGACTATGTTCGGCAGACAAAGAAAAGTAATATAATCGGGCCGCCCACACAGGGCTGTTGTATATACTGTACCCATTAAGACCTTTGTGTTCCCCATATCTCGCACAGCGGGAAAATGACCGTCGCTTGAATACGCGATCCCTACAATCTGTACTCGCGCTCAGCATTTAATACCATACACTTGGGTACCTCTCTTACTTCAGATATTAAATCATAGAGCTTTTACCAGAAGATAAATATTGACGCGTGTACTTGTTTACCTTTATTTTGTGACCTGCTTTCACCATCTAACAAATGCTATCGCTAAGCGCAGGTCAGGCCTGTATGTATCAGAAGTTTCTCGGATGTTATCGATGGTTCTATCCGCTGTCTGCTGTCACCGAAGTTTGTGCAATCTTATTGCCGGTATGCGCGACGCGAATTCTCTAGTACTTTCTGGAAGAAATGCGGGCACCAGTATTTACTCTGGAACCTTCGATGAGTCAGGTATAAAAGCTGGCGCGTTTGGCTCGCATATAAGATTTTCGACGATCGCCGACTGTAATCGCCGACATCGTTGTGTAGCCTAGTTTTACCGTTACTACATGACAATATTTTCTTTAAACTGGCCATATCTACGAGGGCGATTAAGAAAGTAATGCCTCCAAGCCCGCTACTTTGTCACTAGTACTGCAAACATTCTCAACTCTTTATCATTAATGCACTGATGTTTGAAATATAGAATGTCACTTCTCGCACCTTCCTATCTCTTCCTGTTCCAGAGTAATCCAGCAGTTCATGGCATCCAGTGATGACGTCCAGTTGAAACAGCGGGCAGTAATTGAACTTCTGACTGTGGAAGGTTGTGCGTCCATCAACATTCATCGCCATCTGACTGCACTTCAAGGGGATGCCTGTGTTGACGTCAGCACAGTGCGGAGGTGGGCAAGGACTGTGAAAGACTGAAATCCAGCCACATGAAATCTCTAGGAACAGCAGTGAAGTGGACGGTCCGCAACGGCCTCTGATGAGCATCGTCAACATCAGGTGGACAAGTTGATTCGAGGCAATTTCAGGATCAAGCAACACGTGATTGCAACAACACTCGCCATTTCTAATGGTTCGGTGAACCACATCACTAAGGAGACCTCTGGCGTTACAAGAACATTTGCGTTCGTTGAGTACGCTTCCTCGACTCTTTCATGTCAGTCGTCAGCTGCCGTGGTACACAACGATCGCGAATCTTCTTGCAAAGCAGGAGACCCTTAATTATGGTTCACTGAACCAATGAGTCCATGTGTATGCTGGTTAAATGGTGGTCCTACCTCTCGATGGAGGGTTGGGAGTTGGGTGGCAGGGATATGGCGTGTCCGCATCGTATGGTAGTGTACAGTCTGCTGCGCAGAGCTTACTTAAGTAGTCGTACGCGATGTTCCCCACACAATATGCAAATTTGATGCTCGTCGTAAACAGAAGCCGTACTGGTGCTGCGGTGTGTTCACATTTTCGTACAGACGAACAAACACACACAAAAAAGCAACGAAAAAGCGTGCCGCAGTGAAGCATTGTTATTGCATTTGGCAATGTTGAAATCTTAGCCGCTAATGTGCGTGCGCGGATTCATACTTAAAGCGTTGCCCGACTGCGTTGATACATGAGCACCAAAGACTAGTGGTAACCCTTGCAGACAAACATGAAGAAACTTTATCCGTGCATACAGAAGGAACTGGCCCTGTTAGAATGCACGAGTCAGGAGGATGAGAGATTTTGGTTTATTACGAACTATCACTGTAGCTGTAAGCTGGTTGTTTTGTCTGAATGTTAAAAAAAATCTGCGAAATATGAGAAGAAACCAATTCGAAAATATTTCGTAATCAGAAAGAGAAAAATTAGCACTAAGCTAATGTGTTGGTGACCTGGGCTTCCATGAACAAAGACGTTCTTTGCTAAATCTGTTCGTGAGAAATCGTACTGCCAGTCAAAATCTCTCACGCATTATTAGAAAGGCAGCCGGCCGCTATGGTAAAATTTACTCACGCACGAAAACATTTCAGGGTACATGGGCTGTTTTTCATTTAATATAGTCACCATAAGACCCTCTTATTTGCTGCCTAATACTCACTACGTTGATAAATAGAAGAGAAAAGCCCTCTGGTTTACTTTTTGCTGACAATAATCGCTCTCGTTGTTTCCGAATTATATGAAATGATGAAAGAATAAAGAATTGACGCTTTTCAGTCTCGGTGGCTTATTTGAAAGGGCTCGGCTGGTTATTTCCCAGCTCAGAAATTTTTTCTACAAATGATTTCCTGAGATAACCGACATAGTGCCACCTAAGAGATTTACGCAAAAGTATTAACGTTGTTCCTTTACACTTGCAGTATTAATTTATGAGGCCCATCTCCGATTTGAACCCTGTGAGCAACTGCGCAATACAAACTATTGCGTGGTCGCTTCGACTTTGTACTTGACTGCGAATTCGTTCATGTTTTCAGTATTGTTTCCTACGAACTGACTCATTTTTTGGTCATCCATCATTCTGCGTATGTTCCATGTTTCACGCTCACCATCGTCATTGTCATGTACGCCTATCTTTTATGTTCCATATTCTTTCGCAGATCGCGACGACAAAGAATTGCACTCCAAGACACCCTCTTCTTCTCAACAACATCTATGCAAGACACCTAACGTCGTTCTGGTCGGCTAGAGTATTGCTTGTTTTGGCCTCCAACATGCATGAACAGATGGCACCGTTATCAAAGTCCGTTTGAAGCGCAATACATTTAACAAATTACCAGGCATTATTCATAGACGACATAGGGAAAGGCAGCTTGCCTGGCTTCTAGGAGCACATTACTGCAATGAAAAAAGTTCGAATCCCAGTGGCAGGGGTAGGTAAAGTTTTGTTTTATGCGAATTTATGGCTATACCGCGGGCACATTTTGCCGATGTTCGTACGTTACACTTGACATGTTGAAGCAACTTTGGTGTTTTCTCTGTTATGAAACTGTCGAACATCACGTGCTCTTATATGAGCAGGTCCATGTGCTTTACAGCTACCAAGGAAGGTACTATATTTTATGTAGTGATTTATTGTTAGAACAAAGATGCGTTCGCTGGCGCCGCTGTGACGTAAAATTCCGTTCTGTAGATGCTCGTTTGGTGGGACTTTTATTGCCTGCAGCGCAAGCAGTTTATTGGCTACAATGAACAAAGCTTACTTTTTCTTCGCGCTGTGACGTTGGTGAAGCCGAAGAGTTGGAAACGGCTTGACGACCACAGAATAACGTCGTTGACCGCAGCAATTGTCGTTGATTTAATTTGTATTACGGAGTGGACACGAGGATAAAATAAACCCGGTTCCATGCTAATAAGTGCGCCTACAGTAAAAAAAATCGGGCTGGACTCATCTACGATGACTAACCAAGCATGCGAGTAGTATTGATTTCAGACAAAAATAAATTCGGTTAAATTTTAAAGGACTTCTTCTTCATTCAAAAGCGCCGTGAAAGTGGTTATGCTGCACTTTTGAGAACACTTTATGTTTGGGATCTGTCTACATTTTTTTTTGGCCCGAACTACATTCGGAATGAGCCCTTGAAAACGGTTAGATAAATAGCCGCAATGAAAACTGGTCTGACAAGGACAGAGTGGCAGCACGATGTAATGACATAGCGGTAAGTATAGGTTGATCCTCTTAAATTTATAGAACCAACAGATACCGTATGCAGCGGCGTCGCCTGAAACTATGGCGCCTTTGAAAAGGACGGTGGTGACAACATGAGTCGAAAGCACGAGGAGATGGAATGTGGTCTCGTTCTCGGACACGTTATAGACGCCGATAAATATATGTTTAAGGGTCATGCGCAGCCCGTGCAGTTTAGTCAACACAAGTGATTTACGGCGCACGTGCGCTGTCACTGCTACGCGTCGATAAAAGTGGTTGGCCTATAATTGTGGATTACTGTAACTCCGGGCAGGACAACTTCTTTGCTATAGTTGACCGTCGGGGGCGCGGTATTTCCCCACAACGCATCTTGTGCTTGCTAGCAAATGGCGCTCAGTAATATATGGGCCTTTTAGCAACCTTCGTAAATCATTTTTCGGGTCCTGCGAATGGACGCACAGTAGACTGGGCTTTCTCTGTCACGTAAATTTATTCAAACTTTGCGCGCACCAACAGACCACCGTGTTTTGCTCTGGGATTGAGCTATGCAGAAGACTGCCTTAACAACTGCACACAGAAGCAAGTGGCAGCAATACCTCTGTGGCCAAATAGGGAATGAATATGCACGCAGCTGTTTTGAGAAATACATATCGCAGAAATTTTTTGCACATTTAAGCCGTGATTCTATTACGCAAGGTCTGAAATCAGTTATGGAGCATAGCAAATATTTAGGCAACGAATGACAGCGTGGCACCGGTGATTTCTTCTGCATTTTCTTTTATGTTTACTACGTACATCACTGTATACTATTTTTCACTTTCTGTTTGTTTATTCAGCATTCTTTTTCTTAGTATTTTCGGTGATGCAATGTTCATATAGAATGATGTAATGTCCATACAAAACAGAGATAAAAGGTTAAAAAACAAGCAATGGCCGAAATTAAAAGCTGCTGGAATAGCAGCCTGGTGGGATTCTTGCCCCCAATATTATGGCGCAGTGTTAGTAACTGTACTTAGGGTAACACAAGCACATACCAAACAGAACAAGCGAAAAAACAATACAGACGCCTAAACATACTCGATAAGTGTAAGTACAATCGTACAAGCGTTCGAAAATAGAAACAAATTTGTTGCAGAAAGTAATTTACTGGGGCCTGTTTTTACAAAAGTAGTCTCTGAGCTCGGTGGGAAAATGCCGCATGTGACCCATTATCTGCAGAGTTGCAGCCTTTTTCCTAACAGCAATAAAGTCTTTCCTGATCAATAACTCAATTTATTTCTCTGAGACCCAGGTTTGTTTTGCTCGGCGTTCATGACCAGTTGCCATTTGTTACAGGCAACTCTGTACGTGCCTTCTGGTGCCAACACGGCTCTCCGGTGACGTCATGGTTCCAGTAAATTACCAGTCTTGCTTTCCGATTGTTATACCTTGATTTATTTGCATCATTCTTTTCCTTTCCATTTGCAGTAGATTCTGCGAACTTTATCAGCTGCGGCTCGTTTACGAGTTCTTGCAGTGAAAGGCCTTGCACTTTTTTTTTGCTTAATTTAAGCACCACTGTGACACGTGATCAGTGAGATGTGTCCTAGAGAACAACCTGATCGAGAGAGTACACTTTCGTGTAGCCAGTGCTTCGGGCTCGCAAAAGACAGATAATTTCTCCGAATGCCTTATGTTCGATAAGTTCGCTTTCCGTTCCCAGGAAAGGATAAATTTAAGCGCCAACAAGGTGCCTAGTGGTCAGATGTTACTCTGTGTATGTTTGTATTCATATGTAGTTTCATTCCCAAAATCATTGTTACGGTTGTATTACATGACCATCTTTTTTTCTCTCTATTCAGTCTTTTAGAGACCTACACTGACGTTCTATTTGTCCGACTTTGACGCCATCAGTCTTCGATATAGAAAAATTCAACTCTGAACAATTCTGAAAAGAGCAACTCTGAACTTAGAGCAAGTAGGTCCTCGTTTGTCATGATGAAACCGCGCTACAAGCAATGTATGAACATGAAGTGTCTCGCTTTAGCATTTCGTTTTTTCTTTCTTTCTTCAGAATCGGCATAGACTTAAACATGACTTTTCGGCAACGTTTACGATTCGTTATGCTCACATTTTTATTCTACAAGGTGAACTCTTCTACGCCCCAGCCCTTTCCGCTGGCCAACAGCCCTTTGCTTCGAACGGAAGTTCGCACAGTCGTCGTCTATGCGAGGTTATCGTTTGTAGCAAAGCGTTGTTGGGCAGCGGGTGGGTTGGCGCAGAAGCAGTTGCGTTGCCAAACGGAAATATAAGCAGAAGGCATTGCTGGCGCCTAACCTGATTTTGAAGTATACGAACGAAGAGGCATGATTGTGAACAGGTATCATGGGTGGGAGCCGTAACACCACTTATGTTTAACCAAATGTTATTTAGTTCTTGGTCTGTTTTACTTTTTTTTTAAAACTTTGCATGGAAAATTATACAGAATCAATAGGTGCATGCAGCGTGCACGGAAGACTGCTTAAGTGCTTCCTTCACACTAATATTATTCGGTGCAGAAGACAGAAAGATTAATGTTAACTTGAACAATCATTCATGATGGATAGCTCTTCTGAGAGAAAGAGAGAGAGAGAGGGAAGGAACTTGGGATGGGAAAGGCAGTGATGTTGCCCAAAAGCGACGCTTTTGGGCAACATTCATCCATTCCACTAGGGGAAGGCCACATTTAGTAATGTCACCAGCGTCCTAGTAAGTTAAACGCTAATAGCAGACTCCCGCACACTCCTCATAGAGCGTGCAAGCGGTGTACTGCTGAATGCATTTGGGCATTCTTTACAGACGCTTACTGTGTCCAAATCATTTTCTTCTGGGCACCTTTACAAGTACCTCTGCATATCAAAGGAAAATCTAGCAATAGTGCTCAATTGCTAATAACTTTTCGGAAAGTAAACATAATTTCGAACTTGGATTGTGCTGACCAAGAAGCTATCTAAATATGAACATTCTGACCACTCAAGGTCATTCAAGTTGCTTTAAGATGACCGTCGCTTAGTAAATTAGAAGAAGGTTCCGAACACTTAATAATCATCGAGCGCCCCTGCCTTCTGGCGCCAGAATCGAAGCACAGTGATACGAAGTCCTTCCACAACTAACACAACTGTAACTTCGCTAGACATACGCCTAACGGCAGTAAACACGACAGAGCGCATACTGGAATTCTCTTAGTAAGATTGATTGGTTTCGCTGCGCATAGCCGCCAGGCTTCGCGAATTCAGAGAAATAAGATGGTGGCATTCAGGTTCTAACGTTGAAATGGCTCAGTGCCTTTCCAGCTTTGTTCTTGCTGTTTTTTTCTCGCAATGCTTTTATAGTGGTCTGATAATATACTCTTTTCTTGTTGTCCCTTAGAACGCCACGCCGGCGTACGTTGACACACCTGAATAAAGCTGGGAATAGGGTCGGGGCCGATGCTATATGCTCAGTGTTTCGGCTCGCTTGTCTTACTTTACGACGTGCGCACCGTAAAAGAACACGCGCTCGACATCTGACGCCCTGCCAGGTGATTACCGTTGCATTAACGACGAGCAGCTACGAATACGCGTTCGTCAGACGCAACAGCAACCCTGAAAATGGAACGTGGAAAGGCTGAGGCCCTCCCTAAAGTAGAGCTAGTTGTCCCTTTCACGCGGTGCTATCAAACGTTATTTTAAGGGGCGGTTTAATGCACCTGTAAAAACGACTTATCAAGTTGCACCCTAAGCAGCTCATAGAAAAGAAAACAAAAGATTTGGCGATCATGGGCTTTGCACCACTTCCAGATGCTTCGTGCCATTTGCTTTTTGTTTCTCAGTTTTTCGTCTGCACTGCTCATCCAAGCAACAGCGTGGCGTTAGATTCGCGCTAACAAAGCGAAGCTTTTTTTGCATAGTTCATGACAGCATCGCGTCTATCCAACGACCAGTATGCACATATGTACTTACCGCAAAAATGTACGTGGACACCAGATAGAACCTGCAGCATACCAGCCTATATAAGCAGTGCATGCTGACGTAAATGGTAGGGCGAATCAGCACACCGCTGTTGGGCGTAATCAATTATTCACGCATGTTGTAGCTAACTTGAGCGAAGCCTTAAAAGATCAACGTGTGCGCTATGAGAGTGCAACCGAATCTTAATCGCTCATGGTATACAATTAAGATATCAGATATACGAAGTATGTTACGATGAGCATTGGTTAATAATTACAATAACCAAATTATCAAATATAAAAGTATTGATTTAAGCGTAAAATCTTCAATGATGTTGTAAAGCTCATTCAGAAATATTCAAATAATTTCTCTTCGTGTAGATAGCTTATATTTTTCTTTCTTTCGTGGCTTCAAAGTACGCGTGCGGTATTTGAAACAGTAGCACGTGAACGGCAGCGACATTTGTGCCCTCGAGCATGTTGCCAACGAATCATTGGTTCTAGAGGCACATCGAAAGCATGAAGAGACTTTTGCCGAGATATGTTGGCTGCCGAAGCACTGTAGCAAATGGTGTCATGAGAACACGAGCAATAACTAATGACATTTCTTCAGGCTCTGTAAGCGTTCTCGCTTTTGACATATTGCGTAAAGGACGAATAGATTTTGTCGGTGGATAGCAGCGGCATCGGAAACAATGGATGTGGTCACTGCCTCTCATATTTGTTCCCGGCCTATCGATGCATTCCATCTACGTGCAGCAACGATCGTTCGTCCATAGCATGTTCGAGAACACTAATCTCGGTGAGCGCAAGAGTTTAGAATCACGCGTGCGTTTTTTGCTGCACAGAAAATTAAAACCGCCGCTGCCGTTCTCACGGGGGAGGAACAGGAATCAATTTTATTGAAAACAAGCGATCAAAAAGTTCTGACCCAACCCAGGTGGATGGTTTGCTCAGTCCTGGATGGCGTGATTCCTTGCCACCAGTCTGACCCAGTCCATCACTCGGGACTGGTACTCACGGCTTGAGCTGGCCACGGTAAGCTCTTCATAGACAGGAAGAAAAAAATTTTGCGTCTTTCTCAATATGCTCTACAACTTCTACAATGAAGATTTTGTGACTCAAGCCATGCTACAATGCTTGGCTAATTCTTGCTAATTAATGGCTCAAGATCACACTAAAAAGAACTTCGAGTTGCTCAAGAGGACACTTCGCAATACTAAGTTCGTTGCATCGACGCCACGCACGAATGAATTTGTTAAGGCTTGTGCGAGTTAGCTGAAACACCACATATACTGTCGCTTCCCATGCACACATATCGCCTAATAGAATAGCGCATTACGCTGAACAGTTTATATTTGTAGTCAGCCTTCACTGACTTCGACTCGCCGAACTCTTTCGACTTCCCTCACCCTATATTCTATATGCATCCCCTGATTTTCCTCATCCTCTGTCGAATATGGTGGGAAACAGTAGACTACGCATACGTAAACGCGACTATACAAGACAATGTCTGCTCTAGCAAAGCTAAGCCTCCTTTCTGAACATTAGCTGCAACGACATTTATTGTTCAAGCAACGCTGATCACTTCAAGCATCCATCTTCCTAGTACGTCTACCTTACTGAGTTTTCAAGTCCTTTGGATCACACTGCTTTGTTCATTATATACATGGTGTAGAGACATAGAGATGGTTTTGTGCACCGTGTTAGTTTTCTCCGATGTAGCTCTGCCTAATGAAACAAAAAATATAGCGAAAAAAATCTTTTTTTAACGTATTTAGAAGCTGCAGATGGTTGCCTAGCTGTGGGAAGCATGCTACTGCATGTGTGTGCGTGTGTGTGTGTGTGTGTGTGTGTGTGCGTGTGTGTGTGCGTGTGTGCGTGTGTGTGTGCGTGTGTGCGCGTGTGTGCGTGTGTGTGCGCGTGTGTGCGTGTGTGTGCGTGTGTGTGTGTGCGTGCGTGCGTGCGTGCGAACATATACGAGCGACACATTCACCCATGTGTGGAGAAAGCGGATTTCAGCTTTTGAAAACATCTCGTTGAGACCGATAGAGCTACAAAAAAAAATGCAGGCGTTTTCTGCAGCCCCCATGGAACAAGATGTGCCTCTCCACGTCCCGAAAATGTTTCCCAGGTATAAGCCCGACTCGTGCTGCGAGTTCATAGTGCGACCTTCAGACATCTCCTAAATAAACGGTGATAAGAAAGAGAGAGAAAAAAAACGCGTACTCAAACAAATCTTTCCCATTTCAATCTCTCGAGATTTTCGCCACTGCCACTCAGTTGGAATGAAAGTGTTCGTTGAAGTTAAGTGCTGTTTACCTGCACATACTTCGTACAGAATGAACCAGCAATGAAGCGCTGAAGCACACAGATGTCTTGAAAGGCGCCACCGGTATAAAGCAATGCAACTGTGAAGGGAGGTCAAGAACCACTGAGTGTAGGAGCACCTAGAGAGTCGAGGCGATATACTTCGGTGTAATGAGCAAATCTGTTTTTTTTTTCCACGACATCTTTTTAAATCTTGGCGACTCCCATCTGAGACTTGTTTCCCAACCTTAGTCACATTTTGTCGCCGCCAGCAAGCTCTTGGAATTTTCATCTACTATGGCTTCAAAAATAAACGAAAAATAAAAACACGACCTTGAAGTGAAGCTTAAATACATGATTTGTTTCCATAAGACAGCGCTGACAAACCGCGTCTAGGCGTGAGGTGAGCGACCTTTGCACCAAGAGTCGAGCATTTATGAGCATCGATGAAGAGAACAGCAATGAGAGACCGTGATATATCTCAGGCTGGCTGTGTATTCGCCCTAAGCGTTTCGCACGTTCGTTCATCACCACTTGTGAATGAAAGATATACGGTAGGAGTAAAGCCGCCGTAAAAACTCTTTTACGGCCACAATGCAATTACAGCAGCGAGATCCGTTAATTGACCAGCACTGTATAGGAAACAGTCAATCGCGCCTAGTCATCTTAAAGATGTGTCTGACGATGCGAGGTGAACAAGATATGCCGTCGGTGATACGGGGAGAGGGGGCGAGGGGGTTACACTTGGTAATTTTCGTATACTGAAATTTAAAACGACGCATGAAAGTAGTTTTGCCACGAAGCCGAAAAGCTATGAAGTAATGCCATTGTGGCAACTCTTGAAAAATAAAATTCGATTTTGTCACGCAGATTCGTGTACAGCTGTTCCGCTTCCAATTATGTACTGTTATTCAAATGTACTGCGCCCCGCAATCATGAATACATTTTCGGTTTCACGAATGCCATAAAACTGGCTCTCGACATAGATGCAATACGCTGAAAGCCGATTAGATAAAAACGTGGAATAAATGACAATTAGAATGCGTGGACTGCTTGGAATACTGAATCCCGTAGACCCTCAAGATAAGTATCATTCGTCACCGGGTCTTTAATTTCAGCAGGATTTGATCGAGGCCGTAATATCTACCAGAATAACTATCTTACGTGTTTCGGATATTTAGTCCTTCATGCAAGCCTTCTTCTTCATGTGTAGTCTAGCAAAGCGGACATGCGACTGGTTGACTTGCTGGCGTTTCTTCGCTTTGCTGTCTTGCTCGTTCTTTTTATGTTTTCAGTACACATGGCCCCTTCGTCGACAAGTCATAGCAGACTATTCGAGAGAATATCGTGACGTATTCTAATTGGAAATAGCCCCACGTGGAACCAGTGAAATGAAGCGAGCAAAGTTTCGTTATTTTGCCAGTTTCATAAGACGCTTTTCAAAAAGCAAACTTGCTGCGGCCATGGAAGAAGCAAATAGTCTTCGCATATGAAGGAATAATAAAGTACAAGTTTCTGAGATCCAGCGCATATGACCTTTGGTCCTTCGGTGATTGAGAGCGCGCCAGAAGAATGTTGCTAGCATTGATATTGGCGTTCTGTGGCATTTGTTAATATCTTAAGCATTCGACCAATTTCGTGAGTGCGTAATGCTATACAGGCTCAAATTTATGAGCGTTTTCTTTTTTTGGAAGAACTCCGATTTTCTAGGACAGAAATGAATTCGACTTTTTTCCAAGTAGAATAAAGGCTATCAATAAAACCATTAGCAACTTTTTTTTTAATACAATATTCGTGCCTAATGTGGACCGTCGGAAAATCTAAAGATCCACTAGGATCTACGTATCAGAGAATAAACATAAACTAAACCTTATATGACAAGTTGACGATATGCTCAAGTTCACTCATGTAGTATAATCTGCGAGTCTACAGCTACGTTGACCACTCTGCCTCAGCGAGTGTTTATTAGCCACTGCAGCGATAGTAGTTGTGGTGTTTTTAATATGAATAATTATGTACATTGGTAGAAGTACTGCACACCGGCTTGCTTAAAGGTCGGGAGAAGCTCGTACTCTCGCAAACAATAAACATAGAACTATAAAAGAGGTTCTGGGGAAATTACAGATAAGTACGGACAAGTAAAAGAACACACCACCAAGTTTGTTGTTTGGCTTTCATGTTGTGCAAGTCGCGGAATAATATTCATATAGCAGTTTGCAGTACACTCTCAATCTTTTACACGTTGGTTTCAATAAGCGAGTGGAACATTTTTGGAAACTGTTCGTACTAATACATCGACATTGTGTGAAATGAGTATAATACGTTGGACTTACTTGGTACAACTAATGTGAATCGACCTTAACTACCATATTCATAAACACGACTTAATTCGACACCCATGCTTGACTTGGTCAAGATAACGGCTGACGTAAAGAAGCCGAAGAAAACGCAAAGAGCGTCTTGGAAATTTTCACGTCAGGCGTCGTCCAGATCAAGTCAAGCATGAGCTTCAACTTAAAGCGCATTTCTCAAGACGTATTGAAGTACGTAAGGTTAGCTGTGGTAAGGAGCTGCTCCAATGGAAGAGCCGACGCTCAGGGAGATTTGTTCCACGTAAGTTTCACTTCCAAAGTGGAACACTTTTGCAGGTATGGTCAACTTATTTACTGGAACCTATATGAAAGAAGATTGATAATGTGGCCATATGTTCGGTGCATAAACAAATTTTTCCTTGACTACGGTTTACTTCCCTAAACGTAATTATAGAGATTGGTGGGTAGGGTCGAACCATCAAAGAGGGCCCGCACTTAGTGACACGATTCGTAGCGCACGTTGGTATAATTTTAGAGCCTAGTACCCCAGTACTGAGTCCATGTGTCGACATAAAACTATCACCATCATGATCATGTTCCACAGCTGGCTCATTGGTGCCCCTAAGCGCTACCGCGCGAACGCGCTCGTGCGACTGCGCCGGCGTATGTCATCGTATTTATTTATTTATTTATTTATTTAGTTAGTTAGTTAGTTAGTTAGTTAAGAAACACAATGACCTAACCAATTTTACAGCGAAGTGCTTAATGGCTGGTTCCCCCAGGACTGTATCCGTGTGCAGACACAAAACTCCCCATACGTGGGCCGATCCCGCAGATAGTGCAATACCGGGCCGACCCGCGGCGGAGGTGAAGCAGGCGTTAAATTAAAAATTAAGTTACGGGGTTTAATGCGCCAAAACCACTTTCTGAATATGAGGCATGCCCTATTGGAGGACTCCGGAAATTATAGCCCCTGGGGTTCTTTAACGTGCACCTAAATCTAAGTACACGGGTGTTTTCATGGGTGTTTTCGCCCCATCGAAATGCAGCTGCAGTGGCCGGGATTAGGTTCTGCGACCTGGTGCTCAGCAGGCCAACACCATAGCCACTGAGCAACCACGGGGGGTGAAGCAGGCGTTAAGCAATCTCCACACGTAGGCCGATACCGATGATATTGCAATGCCAGGCCGACCCGTGGCGGAGGTGCAGTTCGCCATTAAGGGGCCCACATACACAGCTTCACTGGCAATCCTTCTTCACAGAGCAGAAGGGCAGTGTTTTTTTACGCGAAGCATTCTTGTCCGTGCCACCTCAGTTTTGTCTCGAGAAGTTGCAAGCACACATACAAAAAACAATGGGACACCGTGGTTTGGATAGGTATCGTAAATGATTTCTACAAAAACTGAGTCGAAATCTTTGCGCCCATAAAGAAAGTCTGTAGAACTGCAAAATTCATTTTCGCTAATGCGCCTTTTTCGTAGCTACTTTGTATCTAAAGGCGAACACACTTGCTCTAGATTTAAGGTATAGCGCTTGCAAAAGTGTGAGGGTCCGCTTGAATGCGGTGTTGCAGTCATGGTAGCGACAGCCATAGTTGGTGGTCAGCAAGTAAAGTTAGCCTCTCTTGCTTAGCCGGCAATTGTTCCACTTAAACATCTTCTACATTGTCAGCAAGGGGTATCACCAAACGTAGACAAACTCTGTTTCTCAAAGAAAGGCAATAAACCCTTGTAGAACTCTTTTCCTGATTGCTACGGGCCTATCAGGGAACACTATGAATATTACGCAAAACTTTCCTTTTGTATACGTTGGGAAGCAACACCTTTCCTTCCGCGTCAAACTGCGGGTATGACCACCATTAACAGTTCTACATAACCGATCTCACTACCTAACGCGCAAAGCGGAAAACCAGGTTGCTCAGACCTAAATAGCCAATAACTGGAGTGAACGAAATTAGTTTTAACGCTATAAAGTACCGCAGCTTCATCGCGTATAACTCATTTGACGCCACCAGCTTGATATGGAGGTTTGTGGAGCACCCGAAAATGATTGCGCATAGCGTGCTTAGTTTGCCGTAATATTTTGAGGGTTCTTAATTTTGGCGCAGTAGATGGTGCAAGACCGCGTTTTGCTGGCAAAGCGTTTTTAAGGCTCTTTGGTGCTTCAACAAAAAAAAAATGTTTTCAGAATCAATGGTTTGAAAGTCCTACTGAGCACCCGCAGTAGCACGATTATTATGTACGCACTTTTAATGTGAACTTTGACATCCGCTTGGCGCACCTTAGATTAAAAAAGAAAAGCTGCACTTCCTGATTTTTCTTCTTTGCACATACGCGAGTACGCCCGTGCTGAGACACCTCCAGTGTAGCATTCATGCAGAAAAGTAAATCAGATGTACGACGCACTAACAATAACAAGAGCTTCCTTTGTACCTTCTTGGCGTAGGCCATCGCATGCATGAATTCTCGCACTAAACTAAGTACCCAACACACCACATATGCAAGAGCAAGAATTTCTTAAAGTGTCTACTGCCCTTCAACCAAGCGCAATAGGTTTCCGCAAACTCAAGCGCCGCGTTAGGCCCTCTACACGTGAATGTCATATCATGGCAAGGTGAAACGTCTGGTTAGGTAACGTTACAACCGTATTTGATATAACGTGTTTCGATGTATTCTTTCCAATGTTGGCGCCTTGTTCCGTGGATTTAGACAATTCTGTGCTGAATGTACTGTAGACATTAGTTGTACTGTCTGTTGAAGCAATCCTCTTTACACCTACAGCTGCAGGAGCGACTATATGAGCGCGGTTTTCAGTATAATGGGCGAGTGCGACAGACTTTGCAATGTGCACAAGGGCTCACATGTTCGCAGATCGTGTGCAAGGTCTTAGTGATCTACTTTGGGGATAACAAGGAATACGAAGATGTGAGTGGGTATGCATGAATGACTATTAGAAGCTTGGGGCTTTTGCAATAATAGAGCTTCACATGTGAATTTTGAATGACTTTCCTTTACCCACGTACCCAAACAAAACAGTCACTTCTTCACACTAAACTCTTCATAGTGAACAAAAGGTCCATAGAGGCTTCGAAACGTCTATTATGTGTTTATTTCCTTTCAACCTTAGGCGAGTACCCCTGTTATTTTGACGTTTACCAACTTCGTCTGACAAGATTCTCTCCATGGTAAAATGAACACAGACCAAAAACATCAGAAGAAAACAATACGTTTCAGCTATCACACGGGGACGTTGTTCAGATTGTGTACAAGGCCCCCGTATGGAAGCCTAAAAGGTCTTGTTTTCGTTTCTCTTTATGTTTTCGTTGGGCATCTATTTTACCATTGACAACGAGCAATCACAACCAGACGAGTTCTCGTCAAACTCTTGATTTCATTTTACAATATTTTGTCCAGCATCAGATATTGTACAATTAGAACAACCATACTCCTAGGCAAGTCACAATGCGTCACATTTTAGCGTTATCAATGCGTTTCCTGGAATTTTGCTGAAGCTATCCGAAGTCAGGAATATTCTAAATGTAAGTCGCAGTGCAGGTCGTGAGGCACTTTTGTGAAATGTTGTTGAAGAGATCACTGGTGTGTTCCCAAAACGACGCTAAAATGCTGACTTGCCACTCTTCTTATCATGCGTCAAGTGTTTTTTTTGCGTTATTTGAAGAGTCCTTTCATATAGGTTTATGTATTTTGACGCAGGTTATATTAAATTTGTCGAAACTTGAGACAAACAACACTGTATGAAACTTTCTTCAAAACGCTTTTTTCACGCTTACTTTAAAGTCATTTTCCGCTTCTCCATACAAACTTCCCTTTTTTTTCATATGTACTTCTGCGCATATGTTCCTGTCGTCTTATGCAATGCAATCGCACCACCATGTCTAAAATAGGCAGAAATGCATCGCGAATTTCATCTCATGTTTCACATTCAGGGTGATCCATCACCTTGCGGTTTCTCGCTAGTCCAAACTTGTGTGTAAGGGAACTAGTCATCAAAACAAACTTTAGCTAGAAAGACAAACTGTGGGTGGGCGTTTGCAGAACGGGGCGACCGAAAGAATTGCGAATAAAGGCATCCAACGTAGCTAATTTGAGGTGCTGGTACACGCGTGTTGTTCACTGACATTTGTCGACAGCACCACAGTCCTTGCAAGAATTTCGTCGATATTCGTTGACTTGATGATCACTGATGTATTCTGAATAAGCAAATAGCGCAACCAATGAAGGCAGAAACAGTGTTTAGGTAGATAGTGCACTCTCACCTGAGCGATAACGATTCCTCAAAAGTCACTGCAAACGCTGTGCTGAAGAATGAGAGCGCATAGCTCGCATTGCTTAGTCATTAGTATAAATGAAGGAAAGCTTGTTGTGATATGCACTGAACGTGAAAGGAAGGAAAGTATTTAGATGAAACTAGGTGAAAGGTCGGGAAGTTGTCCAGATAAAATTCCTGTCTGTTATCTTCACTCGGCGGAAGAAATATTGGGCGGAAAGAAAGTACCAAGAGAAAAAAAAAGTCGAGTATGCTATCATCTGAAAGGGAACTTTTTTCTTATGGACAAAACTTCACCTTCATCCGCGGTACCGTTGCTTGCTGAGCCCTTCAAAATTGATGCACAGACGCCACGACGCTCGCAGTCTACATGGTGCACAAAACACTGCACAAATCCTAAAGCCCAAATGTTCCGCGCTGTATAAGCAGTAAGTGCGTCCTTTTCTAAACTATGCATTCCTGAAAGGGCATCAGTGCTATTCCCAGTGCTGGTGGTGCGCAAAGCTTGATATTTCCTAGCCATATTGCGAAGATCCAGCTGTGGGTGACGCCGCCACGCGCATGACGACGATGATATGTCGGTGGCGTAGCGGGAAGACCGGATAGAATGGCAACGCGAACCCAGTTTAGGGCTATTAACTGGAGTCACAGTGAAAGTTAGCGCTATAAAATCTTCAAGCTAATAAGAAAACAATTTCTATTGGCAAACTACAGTGAAGCACTACCGAGAATTCCATTTCTTTATTACACGGCTTTTAATTAACGTTTTCTGCCCTAGTCACTTCCTTCAACCGTTTTGTTTTTCTTTTCTTTTCCAGAGCAAGGGAGGGAGAAAGAATTGAAGCTGTTTGAGAAGCTTAAAGACTATCGTGAGCTTAATGTCAGTTGCAAGACATTACATTAACAAATCCCAGCATCATGTGCAAGCTTCTTGAGATAACGGGAAGCTTGGAAACCTCCTCGCAGTTATTTTCTCAAGCTCACTAAACCGGCCAGTGATATTTTCACGTTGATCATGCGCAGATTCAGAAAACGGGTCGATTGTTCCTAAAGGAAAAGATGAAAACAGAAGGGTTCCGAAGTACGGTAGAAGAAGCAAAGGGAAGCAGCGAAGGAGTTAAGCGAAGGTGTGGCACTTGTCTGCCTTTTTTTTCGTTTATACATAGCGCTGAAGCTATGCGCTTTGCACTCAGGGACAGAAGCACCTGGGGCAAGTTTCTTGCATGAATTCATGCATCGAGTTGGTATTTATTTATTTATTTATATATATATATATATTTATTTATTTATTCATTTTTTTATTTACTCACGGCACCTTGCAGACTCCTCGTCGGAGCATAGTGTAAGGGGGGCATTCACATAGTAATTATAACATCTCGTGACAAATGCAGAAAAAGATATGATGCATATGGTGCAGTAAAAAGCAAAGCAGCAGTAAAAAAAAACAAGGCAGCACAAGACGCGAAAAATAAGAACATGCGCTAAACTGTGTACAACAAATTGTTCATTATAATCACAATGCTTATGGTCAAGCAAGAATATAGATAAATTAAAACAAGTTATCCAAAGCTTAACATAAAAATTCAACTCAACAAAGAAAAAGAAAAGTGCGAGAGAACACGTAAGAAACACGTAAATTGGGTATTCGACAAGTGTTGAACAGTTAGAACGCTATTTAGGCATCAGATGTTCGTGCAGACGGTCATGGAACGCTTCGAAATCTGTAATGGACACGATATCGTCTGCAAGATCGTTTCAAAGTGAAACGGCATGCGGCAACGCTGATGAGTTAAACTGCTTGTGCTTCACCGAATATACGCTTGATGCTAACGCGATTATGGAGCCGTCGAGACATGCGCAATGGGGTTTCCATGGGTAGGACAGGTGGCCTGGTGTGGTTCATGTATCCATAAAGAAAACACAGTAGGGAAGCGGAACCGCGAATTTGAAGAGGGTGCAGTGAGTTTTCAAGTTTCATTTTCGTAACACTAGACTTGCGATCATAACTTCCAGAAATGAACCGGACAGCCCGGTTTTGTTCGTTTTCTAAGTTAGTGATTAGGTAATCTTGGTGGCGGGGACCAGATCTATGACCCGAATTCCAACTGCGGGCGAATGAACGTTAGGCACGCCAACTTGCGAATGTTAGATGACGATTTACTCAGACTACGACGAGGGTACCCAGGCGTTTGGGACGCTTTAGCGCAGATAGCAGTAATGTGAGTGTGTGGGGGGGGGGGTCATGAAAGATTGTGAGTAAGGTTAATTCGTAGGTACTTGTATTACTGAACACGACATAGGGCAGACTTGTTAATAAAGTAGAAAAAAATCTGTCATCGAATAAGATTACCAAGTTGTGCTGGTAACTTGCTTTGAAATTCAGTTAGATCATCGTGTGTAGTGACGAAATGTCATCATATTGTATTTCGACACCATTTTCACGGATGGACGAAAACGGCGAGTGCAGTATATTTTTTCTGTGAACGTCCCTGGCAGCCGATGCTTTCTAGAAGGATTTCTTTGAGCTTAACAATGTTTTCTACAGATTCGTGATATGATATCTGACTATCGTGCACCTAGGAATAGCTGTGCTGTTCGCAACGGCAGGCGCCAAGAAACTCGTCCCTTTATTTGACTACTCAAAGAAATTGAATAAGGGAATTTATGTAGAAAGTGAATTTACGGAGATCCAACGCCTATACTGGAGTGGTGTAATATTTGCGTTGATGTGCCACGAAGGTAACAAGTTTATGCTCCAGTATTAAGTATATCTATGCAATACACTTCTCAAAAACTTATGCTGAAATGCAAACACCAGATCTTTGGCGCGTCGACGCAGCGATTTCATGAGGATTAAGGCGGTATAACATGTTTGTTCAGGGAAGGACGGTGATGGCAGTCGCATGCACAGATAAGTATGGCACATATATGCTTTCACATAAGAAGTGCGTAACTTTTGTTTTCGACTATGCGACTACTCTAGAAGTAAGAAACAATGCAGAGTTATGATCTGTTGCTACAAATTTAGTCACTGCACCATAGCGTAAATGTACTGAGATTTACCAATGATCGTATTTTGTTCTGAGTATGGCACTGGTTTGGGCGAGCTGGTAGCATTGCACGGAGAGTAGGCTTTCCCGCAAAAATTAGGAGAAGAAAACAAGAGGAGTGGCTCTTGGCTTCGCACTCTTCACCTGTCGAACGTAAAGACGAACCTCTAATTTATATATCAAGTATAGCCCTAATTTAATGTGTTTGACGAAAAGCTTATGCGCATATAGCACTAGTATGCAAGGAAAGAACCTCTTGCTAATAGTCGCTCTTCGGCTGTTAACAGAACAACCAGCAAAAGGGCAAACGTCGCTGCCCTGAGTGGCATATGAGCAGGATGACGTAACAGTCGTTCGGAATGAGTCACATGGGAGTAAATGCAAAAGCAACGAGACCACGGTGGGAGACTTGGAGACAATGCGATGAGAAACAGAAAAAGAACACTAAAAGAGCCGAGCAAAGCTATCCACACAGCCGATCATACTTCCTCTGGCCTACAGCTGCCGCCATTCCTCGTCCTAATCGTCTTTGCTTTGTGAGCTGGCACCGACACCACGTCGACGACGCTAATGATGACGAGCGTGGCTGCACACGGCTTTGTTTGGTGTGGGTTATGGTTATGTGCAGAGGACTCGTACACGGCTGTGGGTGTTTTGTGCCGAGGGAAACTGAAGAGCAAAAGCAACCGCACTCTCCAACTGTAAATGATTTGATTTCGATGTACATTCTTTTGTTAATGTCTGCCAACGGCTAGAGAAGACCTTTAGAGTGGACAGTTTAGGTAACCGCATGATTTTGACTTAAATACCGGTGTTGCAGATCAATTCCGTGAAACAGATAAATTCAAAGAAATAAGTGAGCCACCACGCGGCATGTCTAGAGCCATGGTTGCAATCCTGGATTCCACTACTACTTCCTTTGCATTACAATGCCCCCAATTACCAAGTGTCGCACGTATAGGTGTAAAAGATTGATGCGTAGTTTGCAAAGAGACAACTATTGTGAACGGCTCAAGAGAATGTTTGTCGAGTTTGTACCAGTCTCTTTGTGATAGTCGGTTCATAAAATGAGGCAAATCAATCTTCGTTGTTAGACAGCCATGGCGCTTCTTTCATTCATCGATCGGTAGCATATGGGATATGCGTTAGAATAGTTCTGCTCGCAAACATGATTTTTGTTCCTGCTCTATTAGGGATAACGATCTCATCCAGTAGAAGTATATGTAACGTTTATGAACTTTCTTGCCGCGATGGTGTCGAACACCGCTTAGACAAGACTTCATACGCAAGAAAAAATTATCGTGGTCTTTGCCTTTTTAGTGGTCGCTTTCTTTTTCGAAGTGCATACCGGAGTAGACAGTTTAGCAATCTCTTTCTGTGGGCCGGTTTTGGCGAAAAATCATTCTTCACTATACTACAACAAGAAGCCATTAAGCTAGGAGAAGACCCGCAATTCATTTTATCCCCACGGTTAATTAGTGGTCCTGGAAAGATCTGAAACATTACCGCAATCTTTGGTGCTCTTTGGACACACCTGGCCCTTGCGGCACTAAACGAGATCATTTACACTATGTCGACGCTAATGATGACGAGCGTGATCGCACACGGTTTTGTTTGGTGTTTGGTATAGACGAACTCCATGGCGAAACACCTTAGAGCTTGTCTTCGTCGTTCTTTCGGTCCCTCTGACTACGTACGTGCTGTAAGCGATGTTTACAATGGAATACCAACTAGTCTGTACCAAAACCATACTAAACAACACACATTCATTCATTTCAATCTCTCCGTTATTGGTCATTACACGCTAAACGTCCCAGAAACAAAAGTGACCACCACCGATTCTCCTGCAAAATAAATGGGTAGTGGTGGTTGTGGGATCGAAGCTTCATCAAACTATTCCTGTCGAAAAAAAAAAAATATGGTGTAAGCGTTTTTGAAATTTTCGCTTGGAAGCGCACGTTGGTTGGACGCGAATGGTTTTTAATCAAATGTGAAAGTAGGCACAATGGCAAATTTTGTTTTATGATATTCTCCTGGCCTGGTTATTTTATGTGACGCCATAGGTGAAAAAAATTATCATCTCCAGAGTTCAAGTGGCTCAGTAAAAAGCAAAAAAATTGTGCGTTTTAAGAAATTTTTGCACAAGCATCGTTGATCTTTCAGCCACAAAGTTCTTAAATATATTTTTTCGCTTTGCTATAGTTTTTCCTAAAAATGATGCTCGACTATGAAGTAAAATATATTTTCAGATACTTACTTTCGAAGTTGCCAAAAGAGTCACTTTAAGGCGATGCATTCACACCTAAATTAGGCACTAAGCGGCAAGGATAAATATGCGTGCGATAGCTCAATGTACCCACCAACTTTTTAGCTTGTTATCTAGAAAATTTAGATGAGTAAATTTCATTTGAGCTGACAAAAAGTTTTTTGAAATCCACAACAAATCTCAGCGGTAGGTACTCCCGAACTCTTTTTTTCCTGCAAAACGCTTAAGCGCCGTTGGCTCTTTTTAGGTCTCACGTATGCACTGTGCCTGTTTGTGAAGAGAACTCGTGCTGTGTCGCCTGACATTAGTAAAAGTACATCATAAACGTTGTATGTTCGGCAGTTCACCACTTCTAATTTGGGGTGCTAAGGGCGGTCAGATACAGGCAAACACGGCATAAATGTGAGCTTTTGGAGTGGCAGATAGCGGCTAACGTAGGGCGCTGTACTGTAATTTTCCGTTGCATCCACCGTGATTTTAGAACAGCCACCGAAAGCTAAGCAGGGGGAAGCGGACCAATCGGAGGCGCCGGCACCACCCTCTTCATCCGGTTACCTATTTTCACTGAGCTGGCTCGGCCCCATCGTAACTTTCTCCACTTTAGCGTGCTTCTCACCTCTTGTCAGCCAATTAGATAAGAGACTACTCAATGTAGGTAATGTAGAACGTTCGTTGTGAAAGGAAAAGAAGTCACCCCCCATAAATGAGGAGAGCGTATGATTGAACTGTTCAGACAACGCTGCTGGTCACCGCCCGATGTTTTCGTCGGCGGTTACGTAAATTTGACGTCATGCGATGGGAATAAAAACAGATAGGAAGTTTTACGCTATAGTACCCTTAACCTCATTCTGTCCTACGTGGAGGCTTAATAATAACAAAGTTATTCTTTCTCTGCTACTTCACACCAGAACGAAAACTGCACTTCACTGGGCCCGCGGATGCACACTGCACACTACATACAGCCTGTAAACTGAACATTTCTTGACATTTGTCCCCTACGCTACGGTTGGCGCGATGTGTCGATGATTTGGTGTCTTGCATAACTTGTAATATGCTGATCTGTAGTAGGTGCAACGCAATGAATCAGTGTCGTGTACAATGTCTCATATCTGTACACGATCCGGTCCCGATGGCAACCTCAAAGCAGTCATGGTTTACTTTCATCCCACTAATGCATTATGGCAAAATCTATTTGCTGGGGCACCAACATTCAAACAGCGTAAACGGATACTCTTGTGCCATTCACTACGCATGAAAAATAATGTGCCCTTATTTTATGCATCAAGATTTGATAAGCACGGCAAATCACTTCTTCTGCCCACCCGTGTTTTGCAGCGGTTCATTAGTTCCTGCCAGTGAGATTGAGTGTTGATATCATTTTTCCCCCCACAGCAAACAAAATTTAGTCAAATGAAAATTTCAAGGACGCAAGCTGAAGGTGTGGTGCAAATAATGAGCTATCTCTCGAATTTTTAGCTGGAGGACCTTATTGCGCAATTCATCATCACAAACTGCCTTTCTGGCAACTTCGGGAGTAATTTTCAGGAATTGACTATCTAAGACTATATTTATCAGAAAATATAGCTACGGGAGAACGCGATAAAAATTATTGCGGCTGCAACATTCTTCATGTTAAGGCAACATTTTCCTAAGTGCGCACAAATTTCTGCTTGTTCTATTGAGCCAGTCAAATGCAGAAAATTCATAGATGTGTTCACCTCTGACGCCACATGAAAGAACAACGCCAGTACGATATTCTAAAATAAGTTTTGTCAATTTAGCTAGTTTCACACTTGCGTTTAAAGAACTTACCTCCAACCAACATTTGCTCGTTTGGGAAAACTTCAAGGAACGCTCACGTCCCCAAAATTTTGTTGTGTGAGAAATATTTTTGTGAAACCTCATTCACACATAGCAAACTAGCAAAAATTTTTTTTTCATAATCATCGGCGATGCTTGCTTCTAAAGTCTGAAACGTTTCACGCTGAATTACCTTTAAATGTAATTTCTCTTCTCGATGTTCGTTAAACCTCTGCTGCGCCACGTGTAAAAGTCAGTTTATATATCTTATGTTTCTTCTTCAGCGAGATAATCTCTGTGACCACCATGTTGATTTGTTTTCCTATTCCGTGAATGTAGTGTTTGGGTTCATAGTCAGTTCGCGTACTGAACAAGCGGCCTCACTATAAGCGTACATGCATTTGGACCAGTCTGAAATGTGGAGGACTTCCTTCATCTTATAATTGCGCCTCTTAAACGCCAATATAATTCAACCATAGGCCCACCAGAACATGAGAAGTAACGCGATTCAAAGAAATTTCGCATCGGAATAAAAATAAACGCACTCCACTTTCTTACTCATCATGTCATAAAATTCACAAGTGCCATGGGATTTTAACAACCTTCATATCTTGCTTCATATTCGCGAACTGCATAATTACCAATACGCGCCATTTTATGGTCCCGCAACTTACCACAGGAGGAGTTTTATTAAAAAGACGGGTTATTAAAAAGTCTCGTGACTGTACGCGCCTAGTTTACCCTCTGAACAGGTCAACTAGAAGATTAATCAAGGCGGAGACCGTCAGATAATTGGACTGAAAGTACATAAGTGTAGAGAAAACATGCAAACTAATTTTCTGTGGTGATGACTGAAGGGAACGGCTGCAAGTGTTGTGAAATTCTAATAATTTGACCAAAAGTCTTCTCCAAAAGTGACGTTTCGGGACAACATAACTTTAAACGAATAATTAGGTTTGCACACTGGCCTATGGCAATAGTGAAAAGAACACTCATGAGAGCACTTACAGGCATCTGCATACTACTTTAACTACAGGGATGATGGCCGCTATATTCTAGTGATCTGGCACCCCGCTGTACAAAGCAATAAAAAAAGAAATGATAAAGATTAGCCATTCATACTTTGGACGGTATGATGGTCTGAGCACGAACGGTCTCTGAGACGCGGGGGGAAATTAGCGAATACCGAGATAGTCCCCAGAACGTTGTACGATACTCAATGGTGGAACCGCCACTTCACCTTTCGGCGCAGGTCTTGGCGCAGGCAAAAAACCAATTTGGTGCAGCAGCAAGCACTTTTGGGGCATGCTCCAATGCACGTGTGCTTATCATATACCACGCAAATATTAACTGATATAGTCGATATGTTGTGGAAGCCGGTTTCCGCGAGGCTTACACTGCAAGCTCAGTTAGGAAAGGACGCGACGATCCTCCTGACCACGATGCACAAAGGGCGCTATGGCCGGTTTTGTCGATACGGCACAAAGAAGGTACCACAGACACATCGTCAACAAACTCTTGTTTATTAAGCCAATATGCAACGCAGTGCGACAGTCACGGCTCGTCGGCAAAGGCTCACCACAAGACCGATCAAGTACGCGCGCCCGCACTGAACACGACATCATTCCACATACTGATGCCCCCCTATGCACATTAGAGAATTTTTTAAGAGGGGCCGCAAAAATAGCCTCAGGGCCGCTGCGCATGCGCGAGACCCGAATACAGCTTTGCGTTTGCATCAGTGACGCCATATCACCAAAATAGCGCCGCGACACAAACTCCACGCAAAGGTATTGCACCAACAAACATGGCGGCAACCATCGAAGTGGCGGCTCTCACCAAGTGCTACATTCCCTAATACCATTCTTAATTATGCGCCACGTGCGAATCTGATAGCAGCGGCTCTTTTGCAGAGCCCCACTATAGCCCATAAACATTTAAAGAAGTTTACATTTAATCCTAAAATGTGACATCCTCCTTCGGCAAACTCAGCGGTACCACGCGGGTTCGTGAACACTGAAATAAAGCGCCAGCGAGACGGTACAGCGACACTGCATTGTACTTCCCTCAGAGAAAAATGCGCGAATGACGAACCAGACGACTCCAAAGGGCCCATAGAGTTTCTCACTGTAGAGTGAGAAACTCTATGAACGGGCCTCTGCTTCCTTCTGTGATGGTGCTGATAGCGTGCTGTTGGTTTTGATTTCAGTTTTGCTAACAGCAAAGTATCGACGAGGGGGGGGGGGGGGAGGGTTCGCTTGTATGCATGCTTTGGCACGGGCTCGGCGCAATTTGCCGCTAAAATGCCATTTTGGCGCAGGATGGCGCAATTGGCGCAGCTGCTCTACCAGTGGAGACTAAGAGTGGGTCTTCCTTTTCTTCTTCGACTGCCAAAACCTAATTATCGGAAGATTACAAATGCAGAGATAATGCGCATTTTAGGTCTCAAGAAAGTTTTTTTTTTTATGATGGCCTTTAAGTTACCTAAATTTATATTAGCCTTCATTTGTAAAATCATTGCAAGCACTACTTTCCCCTGCTCTAGAAAAAAAAATAAAGCAGTGAAACAGTAAGTTTTTGTCGAACTTAGGGAAAGCTAAAATGCGCAAAATTCTGCGGCAAAGGAAACTTATTCGTGGTTTAAAACGCAATTCGAAACGCGATCCGAAACAGCACCAGCAATCTTTGTATTTTGAAATGTAAAGTGTATGCGCATGCGCATCACCCCATGCGCGTTCTAGTCGTTTCTGCAGAGCGCTATACGGTTTGTAACGTCTTCTTTCACGTGTAACAAACTAATTTCTTATACATCCATTATGTGAACACGCATTAGTTAAGTATACTGAAGCCGGAAAATTATGGCGGGCGAAAAACTTGAAGATTGCTTTTGCATACTCAAGATTCGACTTATGTATCACCCGAAATTAGTAGCGATAGCTTTATGTAGAAATGTTTCCACTATGGTTCTTTGCGGGGAAATAATTTAGCCCATGTGTTTAGTTAAATGACGACACCAACGAATAATAGCACCTACATTAAAAGTCTACTTGGAAGACCCGTGGCAGGATCCACGAACAAATAAATATATCTTCCTTGAATTTCCATGTGGCCTCTAGTAATCAATTTATATTGGTCAACCTTAAGAGAGATGTATCCGATCATCCGATCATACGGGCGCGTGTTCTCTCTCTCTATCTGCGCTCATTCGTGCAGATGTGCACGGACAATGATGATGCTTGAAAGCAAGATGTTCAGAAACGCCTGCCCTATCCCGCCGGCTAAGGTCACATCACCTTCAATGTTGCATCGCAGTTTCCAATACAAACTGTCTACGCTGCTGTGCAAGGACAGTTTCCAATGTCACTGCAAGGGATACCACCAAACAGCCACATAATGCTTAAATCTCAATAAATCATGAGCACGGGCTTTCTGATTGTAGCATGCATATTTTGTGTTTATGGAGGCTGAAATCAGTCAAGAATTGAAGGTGCATACGGTTGTATATTACGCCATTTCGGAAAATGCACCGTAGAAGAAAAGCTAAAAATTTGGGGCAAACATTTTGATTTTCATTTGAAATGCCATTGCTCTTGTTTAGTCATCATTATGCTCTCATATACCTCGCGCACTCGGTATGTACCGGATGTTTCAGCGAACACTTTAAATTTTTCTTTTAAAAGTTGCGTGTGGCCGCAAGATAGCACAATTCTTGTTCACGAGCTGGCCTACTCGAAGAGGCGGACATTTACTTGCACAACAAATTGAAATTGAAATGGCTAATCTACTAATTAACAAAATCCCTTTATTAAGTTTTTAACTAATTACATTATGGCCCAAATTGCAATTTACAGATTCTAGACTTGGAGTTCGCAAGGCGGACCTACTTGGAAGGAATTCTCAGGTTGACACTAGTTCCAAGATAATAATTGCCGAACTTAGCGGAAAAATGCATGGGCGTTCCAGTTAATTTTGTTCTTCAATGCATAAAACGACATCTTGTTAAGAGCGTAACTAGAATGGCAATGCATTTCTCCGCAAAGTTCGGGAACTTATTTCTCGAAGCTGGTGCCATCCTACAAATTCGTTTGAAGTGCATCCGCCCAGCTTGCGAACAAAACGGCTGCAATTTGTAAAATGCAATATGGACCACAAGGTAATTAGTTAGAAATTTGAATATTGAATTTTCGTTAATTACTCCATTATGCATTTCAATTTCTTATGCAAGCAGTGTGCGCTTCTAGTAGACTATTTTATGAACCAGAATTGTGCTATTAGCCACAGGCAACGTTTAAGAATATTTGAAAGTGTTCGTCGTAACACCTTGTATATATATCCTCTACGCTGAGCTGAGATGCCCAATACAGCCCAAACATTGCACTCGAACATGCAGTCAGAACAAAAATGCTGACATCAATGTGGATTCCTAATTATTTAAATTGTCGGGCTTTACGCACGTGCCAAAAACCACGATCTGATTATGAGGCACGCCATAGTGGGGGACTCCGGAAATTTTGACCACCTGGGGGGCATTACCGTTCACCTAAATCTAAGTGCCGAGTGTTTTTGTGTTTAACAATATAGATTATTATGAAGATATCTGCCTAAAGTAACAGAAGCTGGAGCTGTAACAGTTAAGCATGGTTATCTTGCGATCAGTGCCGCGTGACGGTAGCGCTCGGTAGATCTTGGTTCCAAGCTCGGTACCGCACACAATACTATCCAGTCGCTGCGCACAAGCAAGCTCCCGTAGGAGAGCTCTCTGCTAGGCGAAGCGTAGCACGGCAAGTGGGAAAGCAGCGACGCGAAGCGGCAGCCTTCTAAGACTTATATTATTTATCAGTTTTTCTTTCAGAATTATATGTACCACGAAACAAATCGGGCTTCCGTTTCCAGTCTCCATATTTATTTTTAGTTCTCTTGCACTCCATAGCATCAAATCCCAATTTTTATCTATGTTCTATGTTGATAAGTCTCTCGAACACGCAATCTTAACGAAATACCTTTTCTTGGCTTAAAGAATGGTTTAAGGACAATAACACTCTTTCCCGCATATCTGGCTTAGAGAATGCTTAGAGAGAGAGAGACGAATTATAGAAAGTATTCCTTTATCAAGACATGACTTAGAGAAAGACACCGTCCCCAAGCGCAAAATATTTAGCGAGCAAAGAATGAAGCTTAGTAAATTTGAATAGTTATACGTTCGGCAACAAGAACCCAAGAACAGTGAAACAAAGTGAAGGTAGAGCTTTTACGGTGCCTCAGCAATTAGAACTGTCGCACTGAGTCTGCTGTGTTCACGGGATGATTTCAGATTTATCAGCTTAGCCGATGGAGCTAACAGTGTAGAGTGCAAGGCAGAGGGGGCAAAATTAGCGGAGATACATCGGTAACGCAGTTAGAAAAGCTGTTTAGGTCGTTTATCACAACTTATGCAGTGCAAAGGCGTAAACATATGAACTCTTTTCAGTCAAGACACTATATTTATAACCTCTCACTATGAGATAGGAACATTTTCGTCCCGCATTGCCCACTGCGTTGGGTAGATATACCTTAAATGTTTATGAGATAAGAAATGTGTCTGGACAGAATGAGAAAGCTGCTTCTCGGAAAGCATATTCAAGCTTTGGAGCCTTTTGGCATGTTCTATGTGACTGAAAACTGGAAGAATAAAGTTGAGTAGCTATCAACAATGCAGTGAAAGTTCAGAGCTTACGGATAGGCAACGCTCGACACATTCTCTACAGCAAGCACTTATCGGAAGCAAAATATACAAAACAAGACGTGTTACCAAATACGGAACACTACAATCTGCTGCCTCCAACTAACCAGAACCAACGTGTTGTGCGGCGAAAATAACATTTGCAAAATTTAGAAGAAAAAAATTGAGATTTTGTCACAGAGTTCACTGACATATCTCCAGACTATGGATGGTTCTGGTCGAAGTGATTTAATGACAAAACCATGAGCAAGTCCAGCAACATTGCAACTCCCCATTACTACAACACAGGCACACGTGAAAATGTCATAAAATGTACCTCAGGTAGTATTCGCAGTGGAAAATCTAAAGCATGAAGAAAATTTTGCAGATAATTTTAAGTTTCCCATAATATTTTTAAACACTTACAAAACCAAGAAAAAATCATTCGTAATATTTAACGTTATTTTTTAGTTCTTGTGATACACCTGAAAAGCCTCCGTTTACCTATTAACCACGTATGTTATCTTATAGAGCTACACGAATATGCACTGGTTGATTGAGTTGTGGGATCTTGGTATCTACTGAGCGTTTGATTTCATTTGTCACTGTTTTCATTGGGAGAACTCCGCCTGGTGTGCCTCCAAGCAAGCCACCAAATCTTTTAAAGAACTTTTCTCGCTTTGTCATGGATGGAAAGATTTGTTTGCAGTTTTAAGGTCATTTTCCAATGTTTTCAAAAATAGTGAGCACGTACATTTCAATAATTTTTTTTTCGGGCGACCACTGGCTGGGAAACTGGGGCTAAATAGAGCATATCCATGTAGCTGACGTCGTGCCGGACACCTGTAAATGCTCCTACGTTACACAGCAAGAAATAGTCAAAATAACATACATCAGCAGTGAAACACAATACAATAGCGTAGCGATAAGAAAACTACTCTTACTAATTGGTTCTTACTAATTGGTGCATTCACGTACTCATATCAGCGTACTCATACTGTGACCGGCAAGCTTCTCAGTTTACCTGGCATCCAATTTTTAAAGCCATTAACCGAAAGAAAATCTTATGTTGTCAGACACCACAAAACCTTTCGTTTCATTTTTTTTTCTTTTGCATGCCCAATTTTGAATTCGATATTCTAAGGTTTGGTTTTCTGAAATGTATGTACTTGATTTAGTTAGAAAATTTCACTTTTCCAGCATGCTAAGAAAGATCACTTCGACTAGTACTGTGTTTATGGCGAAGTTTCAAAGACAAGGAAAAAAGGCACAGAGATACCGAAACATCGGGCTTTCTGAAGCAAGAATTTTGTCGCGTTTACCCTTCCTACTTAACCAACTTCTCACAATCACTCTTGGGAGAATTATTTGTGGCTCTTTATAAGAAAGACTCATCACTTTTTAAGATGGAGCACAATCAAGGAGGAAGTGACCGGTAAAATTACAACTTGTCTAAGCAGGTAATCTGACACTCTACTTCTTCCTATTTCTACTGCGTAGTTTCCAGGCTATTTAGCTTTTCTCTTCTCGTGCGCGAAAGCGTGCCATTGATGCGAAGTTCATGCTCACTACCCTTCAACTACAGCACTTTTGTAACATGTCTGCTACCAAAAAGCAGAAAAAGAGCATCTAGAGAAGTTTTAAACTCGCCGTGGGGCGGGTCTCTTTATGCTGCAACACAGCTACACTGAGAGAGCAACAGCCTCATTTTAAGTGCAGCCATCCGAGAGCGAAAAAAATTGCCTTTCAACCACTCTCAGCTCCCAAGTGTCCATTTTTCCTCCTGCATTTTTCGTGATAGCGTCCGAAGCTGCTTTGTTCAAACGTTTTTCCATTCATGTTATTTCTTTCGCCATGTTCCTTTCTGTTGCCTTCCTTTCTTCGAAGTTTGGTTTGTTTTTAGAAGCCTCGAAAGGAAACTAAAACGCCGAATCGATCAGTATACTTTCTCTGGTTGACGAAGCGCGTCGTCAGATGCTATGGATCCTCTCAATTCTCTCAGTATACCGCTTCACGCATCGATCTGCCGCGCGCCTTTCGTTGGGACCGCTTTCATCTGTGCATTTTATTTCTGATAAAGACATAGCGATGCACATAACAGTGAATCGAAAGAGCGGGATATTTTTAATGCCAGAGTGCTTAGAAGTTCAAGAAACTAAATTTTCTGACACAACTACAGCTCTTCGCCAAATGACGCTTGACCCAGAGAATGATGCGACACGCCATTTGTTAGCCCTCTTGCCTTGTCATCACCTCACTCACTCGTACATTTATTCCATTCAGTTCATGCATTGAATCAAAAATAGGAGTCATGCAGTTCTCTGGTCCCATATGAACACTGTGCGCATGCAGTCGATATGCGGTTCCCGAAATAATGAGTACACGAATAAGATGAAAAGTTTGCATGTGTAATGGTCACGACAAAGCCAATCTACATAATTTCTAGAACACTCGTTATCACACCGCACACCTTTCTTCTTTATCATCTCTTTCGTTTTTTTTAGAGCGCAGCTCTTTGGAGTCCGTTCCTGGGTTTCGCGTCGTCGTCGGCCTCGTAACCAGCTCCGCCCCCCTTTCATCCCCCCAGCGCTAGCAGCGACCGACTGATACCGCTGGATGCCGCTGACGCCGCTAGAGAGTCAACATAACGTGACTGCATAGAACACCGTCGCCGCCATGCAGAAAGAGGAGGAAAGGGTCCCCCCCCCCCTGTTCTTGTGTGGCGGATAGGGTGCTCTTCAGTTGCCGACGCGCCGGTTATTCGTTGTCCCTGAAACCAACTCCGCAGCTGGGGTTGACTCACTATCGGCGTCAGCGGCATCAGTCAGTCGCTGCTATCTCTTCCCTCCTCCCTTTATCGTGTTGTCCGCTTGCTGCGCGCGCTTCTGCCCCCATCGTTTGCCGCTGGGTGTACACGCCGCCCCCCTCCCCCCTCTTCCTGCGAGTCTCCGGTTGTCAAAGCGCCGGCTCGAACTTAATTCCTTTCTTCGCTCCTCCTCCAATGCAACCCCTGTGCGGTGGCAATCAGAGAGCCAGATCGGTGGCGGCGGATCTGTATATGTGCACCGCCCGAGCCGAAATTGCCGCTGCCGTTCGCCCTGTGCGGTGGCAATCAGAGAGCCAGATCGGTGGCGGCTTGACATAAAGACAAACAGCAATTTCCTAACACTTATGCGGGAGAACATCCCGTTCCTCTCGCTCGTAACGCGTCCCACGGCTGTGACAACCTCGCGAGGCACTTGTATAGATCTCGTCTTTGAGAATCAAGCATTGGTGTACCAAGTCGAACATATATCAATCTATTTCTCCGACCACAAAGCTTCCTTCATGACTGTCAAGAACTGTTAGTGGAGTCTTTGTTAAAGGAATACGTGTGAAAAATAAAAAAAAATTCTGTGATAGCGCATACATGTGTTGCTCGATTTCTTTGCCTCAATCTATCGAAAATGTGAAACAGCTTATTTGCTGCGCTCAAATTTCGCATTAGGAAGTAACGTGATCGTCGGTAATTTTTTTTTCTTTCCCGCTTGCTTTCTGCTTTCAGTTTCAATTTCCATGTAAAACCACCCGCATTTCTTGAATAGAAAAAGAAACGTAAATAAATTTTAAAAGTAACAATTACGAAAACAATTACGCCGATCTCTGGCAGTACTATCCTTCTACAATATCATAAAAGCCACTTTCACCATGAGAATAGGCATCGTAAGCCAGAAAAGCCGCAAGAACAAAAACAATAACGGGGCCTCTACGGTGCAATTCCCTTGCTGCGTAAGTTTCTCAAACACAAAAAAGAAATTCCGATAAGGTTATCTCATATAGCTCCCATCGAATACAGTTCCAGAGAGTGATAAATTATAAGTACAAACACTGACAGTACATAGGTATTATGTGAGCGGTATTGCTCATACAGTGACTCCTACATTATCATATGCACCTAGAATTTGTGCGTGCGGCAAACAAAAGTTGTCATCGCGACGTAAAAAACAAAGACAGCAAATAAGAGGAATACCATACATGTATATTTTCTCAAGCTCGTCAGATCCACCATTCAAATGTGTTTTCAACAAAGCCATAAACAGTGCGATAGCCCATGAAACCCACTAAGGTATGATACGCAAGCAACAGGTTTAGCTGTTTACTAGGGAAGAGTGCCATGAAATATTCTATGGTGCAACGAAGCGAACTCAGAATAAGACAACAAGAGCTGTACTAGTTGGAAGTCTCTGTTGTTGTAGCTCGCTTACAACACTAAAGAATTGGGCCCACCTAGTCTTATCTTCAAGCTGTTCGTATTCTTAGCTAGCCGGCCTTTGCATTTAGAGCAGTGTTGTCCAAACGTGTTGGCCTGAGTGCTGGATTGGCGACCAGTGGTAATGTTGCCAGCCACACAATTAAAAATTAAGGAGATAACAGCGACAATATACTTGCGGACTCACGTAACGCCACCGGACGTAGACTAAAATTATATTCCATATAAACGACAATAATTTGTAAAATAATTTCTTATTTTAATTATTTGCGTTAATCTCCTGGCCATAATGCCCAGAAAAGAAGCGAAGGAACTATTTTAAGATTATGAACAAAACGAGAACAAGGTGAAAGCCGGAGCCAATGTTTCGACAAGTGGTCTTGTCCTTTGCAAGGCGACATGTGCTTTCCTCGGCATAGCACATGTACGTATGGTTCTTATAAAGGGTAAAGGGGGTAATACGACCGAGGCTGTGTTAGTGGCGAGGGTGTAGAATTGAAAAGAGACATGTGCTATTCAACGCCTGTGGTGGAATGTAAGGTAGCAACGTGTGTCAGCTGGTTCACGTGTCCATGAAGGTTCCTTTTTTCGTGGAACGAGCCTAAGCGACAGAAGGTAGAGTGGTGGGGAAGGTCTGTTCTGCTCGAGTAGTGCATAAAATGATTCTCGCAGAAAAAAAATTATAAATGTATATATAAGAGAACAAAATAAGAAAGGAAAAGAGGAAATAATTAAGCAATCCGATTATAAATAAAGATAACTAGATGCGCTTGTCCATAATGTGAAATTTAGCTTAGCGAATAGATTCTAAAGGTTCGTTTGAAACGCCTATGCCTATTGGTTGGAATGTCTTCAACTTATGCAGGAAGCATGATTATCTGTATTTTTTGTCTCGCGCAGAACCGAGGTTTCACTATAGGACGTAGAGTTCAAGTTCATCATATATTTAGCCTCTGGTTGGTTGAAATGCTCTGTGATCGCTTTGGGAGAATCTTTAGCTGTGCCCGCAAAATGTCAGTTTAACGCGACGTTCATTGATTGACCCGTTTCGCCGATATATTGTTTATTACACAATGAACATTCAAGCATATAAATCCCATCGGAACTATGGTGCAAGTAAAGCTAGTTTTAACTGCGTGTTTATAACTATTTGCGATTCGTTTAATTTTAATGTCACTTTGAAGGTGCCTGAAGGTTTTGCACCTTGAGCGACAACATGCCTTTATTACTGGGAAGTGATGTCGGCTGATGTTTGCGTACACTAACACTCCTTTAATGTTTATTTTGAGGCGATAGGTCACCCTTAGTAACACCGGGAAGGCTTTTCTCACACGCTCGTTGCTTGATAAAATAGGGTAGTTTTTCCGTAGGATGTTGTTTATGTTTGAGAAGGCATTAGAATATTTCGCTATAAAGGTATGTTAGTGAAAGCAGTTAGTGTTAGCAGAAACATCTAAAGAGACTAGGATAGCGTGGTCGGAAAGGATGTGGTTGGTGTTAATGCTGTCGATAATCCGAAGCAAGTAGGGCGTGTCTTGAACAAAACATAGGAGGGTAGGGGGGATGTTTGAAGTGGGATCTCCTAGATTCTGTGGTAGGCTGTTTCTTAGCTAATTTTGACTGCCTCAGCAATCTTGACACGACGTCATAAGCTCTGTCGAGAGGAACTTGCCAATAGTTTCTTTCTCCTATAGCGTTGCTTTCAGGTGATTTAAGTGGTGGATATAATCGTTGTTTTTGCTGCAGTTTCTGCTTATTCATTTCGCTTGTCCGACAAATATTCCTCAGTTGTTGCGATTGATGACTGTTGTTGTCTAAATATTGATGGCTATCCGTAGGCTTCCGGTGAAGTGTCGTTCTCAGTTTTCCGTTCTATATGTAGACCGTCTCGTCAAGGAAGTTGATTTGCCTAAGAGATCGGTGAGCAGTAACTTTATTACTCTGTTTTCAGCGGTTGAAATGGCTAATTAAGTCGGTTAATGTGCTTGTGCCGTGTTTGCATACATTAAATATGTCGTCAATGTAACGCAGGTAGGTGTGAGGTTTTAAAGGTTACGATTTGCTCAGGTTTCTTCAAGCTTTCCCATGAAAATGTTGGCATACGTGGGAGCGAATGGTGTTTCCATGCTAGGGGCCGAAAGTTTGCAGCAAGTGAATAGAATCGAATTCGAGATAGTTGAGCGTGAGAATTACCCTAATGAGTGACAGGTAAACTTCAGGAGCGCGCGCTTGGAGAATGACTGCGAGGGACTTCGATAGGACTTCAATTCCTTCAATCACGGGTATGTTAGTGAAAACAGTTAGTGTTAGCAGAAACATCTAAAGAGTCTAGGATAGCGCGGTCGGAAAGGATGTGGTTGGTGTTCATGCCGTCGATAATTCGAAGCAAGTAGGGCGTGTCTTGAACAAAACATAGGAGGGTAGGGGGGATGTTTGACAGGTGGTGATTTAAGAATTTAGATAGTGACTTGGTTTGTGTGTTGTTATAATACACTAAAGGCCGACCTGGAAATTATACTGTACATATTTCTTCTACGGGAAGCTCATGTATTTTAGGAAGAAGACAATAGCGGCCTGATTCTTTGTTCTTGTGCATCACGAAGCGATACTCAGATTGCATGAGTGGTTCCCTGGACAGAAGCTCCGCTATTGAGCTATGCACAAGATTACTATAGTCTGAAGTGGTGTTAGAGTCGAGTTTCCTTTAATGCGTCTATAATGGGTCTACGCCTTATTGTTGCGTGCATGCGCCCGTACGTCCGTCAATACATAACATAGCTTGTTGCTTTGGCTTACACAAATTGGCGCCCATTGAAATGCGAACGACAAACACTGCCTTTATAGCTGCTGTTACGATACTGTGTAAGATATGTAGTCATATAACCGGATATCATAATCAAACAATGTGACTTGCGCATGCGCCGTCATTAGCCAAGGATTTATTCTTTAAAACAATACTTCCCTCTTCTTAGTAATCCACACAAATTCCGGAAGGTGGTGAAGAGTGATAGGAACAAGGTAGTTGAGCTCATAGATGAAAATGACGCAATCGTTTCAAAATTTAAATGCTGTTCAATGTTAAACGACGTATTCGATCTTCCTTTACTGATACTGAACGAACCTCACTTCCCATACTTGCTCAATATGATTTTCCTCTAATGGATTCCATTATCACTGACTAGGTTGAATGCGATATGTTAATAATAATGAAAAAACTTTATTCACCATGCGTAGATACTATCAATCCTTGCAAAATAATAAAACTTATTCTTCCATGATATCGATACTTCTTGCGCAGTCACTGTGTACTTCCAAGCGATTGCAAGGTTGGGAAAGTGGTTCCCTTGCATAAGGCAGGCAATGTACACTTTCCTCGCAACTACAGGCCAATTTCGTTGGCAAGCATACCTTGTAAATTAATGTAGCAGGCCATCTACAGTCACTTAATAATTTTCCTCGCGGAAAACTTCTTTAGTGCGTGTCAACACGGCTTCAGGAAAACTTATTCGTGCGAAACACAACTCCTTTACTTTACCCACGAGTTATTTTCTGGACTTGACCATTGCTCCTTCTTCGACTGCGTCTTCATCAATTTTGCAAAAGCCTTCAACTCTGTTTGCCATAAATTCTTACCATTAGAACTCTGCGCACTCAATTTGGATAATATCTTACGAAGGATTGAGTGCTTCTTGTCCTCTCTAACGCAGTTTGTGTCAGTTATAGGCTATGACCCTACAGCTTTCGTGTAACATCCGGAGTCCCTCAAGGGTCATTTCTGGGTGATTTACTCTTCCTCATATACATACACGACCTACTCATTAACGCTTTCTCCTCTATAAAGTTATTCGATGAATAGTGTGTAATTTACTGTGAAATATTAACACCCATTGATAGTCTCATCCTTCAGGTAGACCTAAATAGGGTTTCTGCATGGTGCGATACTTGGCTGATGAAACTGAACATAACCGATTGTAAGGTACGTAATGAGAATTTTGCGACAAGTTAGTAATTTTTCACCCTTAATTATTAGTTTGACAATGTTACGCTGTCTAACGTTTCGTCGTATAAATACCTAAGCATCCACAGTAATGAGAACCTTCCATGGCAAACACACATAGACCACATCATCAATAGCGCGAAGCGATCACTTGATTACTTAAGGCGTAATTTCTCGCTTGCCCCTAGCAGCTTAAAACTCCCTACTTTATAAACATTAGTGCGTCCTAAATTCTAATATGCGTCTTCTATTTTGGATCTTCATGTTGATTCCCTTGTCCTTTCTATCGAAGCAATCCAAAATCGCTCTGTACGCTTTATTCTAACTATTCACGAATGGCTAGTGTCCCTCTAACGTAATCGTCTTTCAGTTTGCTTGACGTGTCACTCCACCGTAAAATTTCCCGTCCCTGTCTTTTCCATAAAATTTATTGTTTTAACCCTGTCCTACGAGAATGACGTTTCTTACAACCCATACATATTTACGAACACATAGATCACCATTACAATGTCGGTGTAGTTCATTGCCCAAACAACTTCTACGTTATCTCATTTGTTCCCGCCGTAACCTCCGACTGGAACCACATTTCTGCCGCAATTGCTTCAGTCATAGGTACAACGTATTTGAAAACTGCCATCACTGGAATAATTCTATCATTGTATTATCCTGTTTTCATTTATTTGTATGTTTTACCCACCCCTCTCTCTTATGTCCTTGCCTCGGGAGTAGATAAATTAACAAATAAACATGTAGACGTTTTGACATGTAACTGGCTTCGATTCACGTGAATTGAAGCTGCATACGCTCTTTTTACGGTGAATTGAATTCAACTTTCATATCCAATATTTCAATTCAATATTGCGAAACTGGTGATGCGGCAGTGTAATCGTTAATACTGGCATTAATGCGGCCGTAATTCATGCACAATACCTCATCAGAGCAGGATTGGCCACCCTGGTGCAGTATTTGGCCACAACCTCCTATATGAACAAAACAATCAAACCCCGGCCCTCGGTCCCCAGCAGCTACGAAGCAACTGACCACGGTGGTGGTCAGACCTCTGACACAACAGAGGGTGCTAAGAATCTCTGGGTCCGGACAGGCAGCAACGTTCAACGCTTGAACGTTATCTAGTGAGGCAAGTCTAGAGGTGCTATTGGAGGAACTAGCGGGCAGTAAATGGGATTTAATAGGGCTCAGTGAAATTAGGAGGACAAAAGAAGCATATACATTGCAAAAAGCGTGCACGTCGTGTGCTACCAGGCCTTAGCGGAGAGACGAGAACTAGGAGTGGGATTCTTGATTGATAAGGATATAGCTGGTAACATGCAGGAATTCTATAGCATTAACGAGAGGGTGGTAGGTCTTGTTGTGAAACTTATTAAGAGGTACAAACTGAAGGTCGTACAGGTGTACACCCCTAAATTCAGTCAAGATGACCAGGAAGTCGAAAGCTTTTATGAAGACGGGGAATCGGCGATAGCTAAAGTAAAACAATATACACTATGGAAAAGGGGCCCACTGTACTAGAAATGTAGTCGAGTAGAACTTGTTGCTGGGCGAGTTGTACTGTACCCAACCAACTCGCCCAGCAACAAGTTCTACTCGACTACATTTCTAGTACAGTGGGCCCCTTTTCCACCATGTCTACTTCAAGTTAAATATACACTATACTGATGGGCGAATTCAATGCCACGGTAGGCATAAGCAGGCTGGAGACAAGTCAGTGGGGGAATATGGCATAGGTAATACGAATATCAAGGGAGAATAATTAACCGAGTTTGTAGAACGGAATAATATGCGGATAATGAATACCTTCTTCCGCAAGCGGGATAGCCGAAAGTGGACGTGGAGGAGCCTAAATGGCGAGACTAGAAATGAAATAGACTTCATACACTGTACTAACCTGGCATCAAACAAGATGTGGACGTGCTCGGCAAGGTGTGCTGCAGTGACCATAGGACGGCAAAAAATTGAATTAGCCTAGACTTGAGGAGGTCATGAGCACATTAGAAGCAGATCAAAGAGTTAGGGGTAAGATTGAAAATAGAGGAATTGCGGACCAAGCTACAGAACAGGTATTCGGCTTTAACTCAGGAGGAGGACCTTAATGTGGAAACAATGAACGACAGTCTCAAGGGCATCATTAAGGAGTGTGCAATAGAAGTCGGTGGTAACTTCGTTAGACAGGATAGCAATCAGCTATCGCCGGAGACGAAAGATCTGATTAAGAAACGCCACTGTATACAAGCTTCTAACCCTACAGCTAGAATAGAACTGGCATAACTTTCCAAGTTAATCAATAAGCGCAAGATAGCTGACATAACCAAGTATAATACGGATAGAATTGTACATGCTCTCAGGAACGGAGGAAGCCTAAAAGCAGTGAAGAAGAAACTAGCAATAGGCAAGGCCAGATGTATGCCTAAAGAGACAAAGCCGGCAATACCATTACTAATATGGATGAGATGGTTCAAATGGCTGAGGAGTTCTATACAGAGGTATACAGTACCAGTGGCAGCCACGATGATAATGGAAGAGAGAATATTCTAGAGGAATTTGACATCCCACAAGTAACGCCGGAGGAAATAAAGAAAGCCTTGGAAGTTATGCAATGAGGGAAGGCGGTTGGGGAGGATCAGATAACAGCAGATTTGTTGAAGGATAGTGGTCAGATTGTTCTAGAAAAACTGGCCACCCTGTATACGCAATGCCTCATTACCTCGAGCGTACCGTAATCTTGGAAGAATGCCAACGTAATCTTAATTTGTAAGAAAGGGGAGGCCAAGACTTGAAAAATTATAGACCGATCAGCTTACTGTCAGCTGCCTACAAACTATTTACTATGGTGATCGCTAATAGAATCAGGAACACCTTAGACTTCTGTCAACCAAAGAACCAGGCACGATTCCGTGAAGGCTACTTAAGAATAGACCATATTCACACTGTCAATCAGGTGATAGAGAAATGTGCGGAATATAACCAACCCTTATATATAGCTTTCATTGATTACGAGAAAGCGTTTGATTCAGTCGATGCATCAGCAGTCATGGATGCATTACGGAATAAGGGTGTAGACGAGCTGTATGTAAAAATACTGAAAGATATCTATAGCGGCTCCACAGCCACCATAGGCCTCCATAAAGAAAGCAACAAAATCCCAATAAAGAAAGGCGTCAGGCAGGGAGATACGATCTCTGCCATGCTATTCACAGCGTGTTTACAGGAGGTATTCAGAGACCTGGATTGGGAAGAATTGGGGATAAGGGTTAATGGAGAATACCTTAGTAACTTGCGATTCGCTGATGATATTGCCTTGCTTAGTAACTCAGAGGATCAACTGCAATGCATGCTCACTGACCTGGAGAGGCAAAGCCGAAGGGTGGGTCTAAAAATTAATCTACAGAAAGCTAAAGTACTGTTTAACAGTATCGGAAGAGAACAGCAGTTTACGATAGCTAGCGAGGCACTGGAAGTGGTAAGGGAATACATCTACTTAGGGCAGGTAGTGGCGGCGGATCCGGATCATGAGATTGAAATAATCAGAAGAATAAGAATGGGCTGAGGGGCGTCTGTCAGGCATTCTCAGATCATGAACAGCAGGTTGCCATTATCCCTCAATAGAAAAGTGTATAACAGCCGTGTCTTCAGTACTCACCTACGAGGCGGAAACCTGGAGGCTTACGAAAAGGGTTCTACTTAAATTGAGGACGACGCAACGAGCTATGGCAAGAAGAATGATAGATGTAACATTAAGGGATAAGAAAATAGCAGATTGGGAAGGGAAGCTGAAAGGTTTTCCAGAAAAAATGAGTGAACATGTGTACATAATGGTTTTCAACCCTCCAAATTCGAATATCGTATCGAAATTGAGCGAAAGAAAGCGCAAATATATTTTATTTCGATGAAAAGTGCAGCAGCGGACACGCCCAGCTCGCGCGTCTCGTTTCCGCCTGTGATTGGTCGGGCGCCTCGTGACGTCAACTCTAGTGATCGAGCGCTGCCGCTACACATGCTACACATGAAGCGCGGTGCCAGGTAGTTTGGTGCTGTAATGGAAAATTAAGAGGTAATGGAAAATTTAGAGAGACTGCGTTTTTCTAAGGAGTTTGGCGTTACTCCCTACATGTACGAGGCGATTGCGAAGAGCCGGCCTCTCTAAGAAGCAAACGATGCTGCTGCGAGCAGTGCTTTCGACGCGAACGAAAGCGAAGTCTCGGGATCTCCTAGTGTTGGAAATGCTCTTTGGTGAGTATGTTTTTTGCAAAGCGATCTAGTGATCTCGCCGATCTTTCGCCGATCTAGTGAGCTCGTTTCCGGTCAAACAACTGTAGTGTTGTGTTCCTGCATGCCTCCTCGTGGAACGTAAGCGGGAATGCGATCGTCGGCATTTGTGCGCTGTCCAAAGCTGTCGGCAATCTACAAAGACGGTTTAAACGCGTGAAAAGCTTACCGGTTCATGCAGTACGTGTAGTGTCCTTCATCTGTGCGTCATCTGCACACTACTCGTAACCGAAGTCGTAAAGGCGGCGAATTCCGTCGGCTACGTGAGACGGTCGGTTTCTCGCTGTGCGCGAGAGAAGGGGGGAGCGTAGCGTCCTGGCGTGCGCCGGCTTTCCAGCACATACAAACTGGCCTTGACAAAAGCTGAAAGCTGGCCTTGACAGCGGTGACGAGCTCCTTGCGTACGCGAACACTGACGGCACTGCGCCGGGGCTTAGACGAGCCGACTTGACTGGCAAACCGAATGCACGTTTTAATGATAAGTTCTGGTGATAATCGTCGTCATGGAAGTGGTTGGAGCACAGCACTGTTGTTCTTGAGGACTTGAAATTCTTTCGCTTCACAGGAGCCTCCCACTTCGGTAAAAGCTTCTTGTCTTGTGGGAAGCAATGGAAGACAACATCGTCGCGGCCGCTGGTGCTCGTGCAACCGTAGGCTGCACAGAAAGCCGGCATGATCGGCCCACCACTTCAGTTGATGCTGCGCTCATTGACTACCACTCTACATACACGCAGACGCAACAACAAAGGAATGCAGGGTCGGTCGAAGCAGATTACGATGGCACGCACGCAGAAACAAGCACGGTCAGGGACGGTCGCGCAGACTGCGAAGGAACAACACACTAGAGTTGAGGTCACAACACCGCGGTTTTCGGTCTCCGCTCGCATCGTCAGCGTCAGCAGCAGCGCGCGGCATTTGACGGCGGGCGGAGCTACAGCGCAATTTTAACCGACGATTATGTCGCTCCTAATTGGAAAAAAACCCCCAAATTTTACCTACATGGTTTATAAGGTTCCCGTATCCGTATATGAGTGTCTTATTAAATTCGACAGGCACTTCAGCTTCCCTTTAATGAAATCTTAGTTGAAATCAAGAATAAGAAATGGGGGACATGGGCAGGGCATGCAATAAGGAGGGAAGATAACCGATCGTCATTATGGGTTACGGACTGGATTCCAAGTTCCAAGAGAAGAGAAGCGTTGCAGGGGGCCGCAGTAAGTTAGGTGGGCGGATGAGATTAAGAAGTTTGCAGGGACAACTTGGCCACAATTAGCACATGACCGTGGTAGTTGGGGAAGTATGGGAGGGGCCTTTGCCCTGCACTGGGCGTAGTCAGTCTGCTGATGCGGCTGCTGCTGCTGATGATTATGATGAATGCAAGCACGGCGCACTTGCGCAAGAATGAAAACAAGATAAACAAATAACGAATAGTAAGTTACGAACGCAATCATAACCTGCTTCAATGTGCGCCCGAATGGAATGCAAATTGCCCAATAAGCTCTCTTCAAAGTGCAAGAAGGCGACAAAGAAACACAGCAAAATATATAAGGCTACTTAAGAAAGATAAAAGGATGTCGCGTATCAAGCCAGAGCATTTTCCTTGAGGAGAAACTTCTAGCTTATGCAAAGCTGTAAGTGCATGACGTTACGTAAATGTGCGATGATGCACAGATCGCATTAAAGTTGTTCACGAAAGTGCCTGGTAACGAATTCTTAGCGTTTTTCAAGCAACGAAGAGGCGTTGAATGGTGCTGCCACTCTTACGTTGTTAACAGTCCACGTCCTCTGCTTAAATCGTGCTAATCCTGTATTAATTTTCGCAAGAGCGCTTTCAGTGCAGAATATTTGGAGCTTAATAGCGAACTACAGTTTCCGAGAGTTTATAATGTGAAGCAACGAGGCGCACAACAATAAAACATGTGGATCTGACCAGAATAACAAGGGGATGCACGCTTCTGAGTACTTTCAATGGTTTAGTAAACTTTTCCCTGATGAGAACGTCTGCGGCTCTCGTTGCGCCGATTTCCACTTTATCCCAACGTAATATTGTAATAATGGTTCACCGGATTCGGACCGAAATTTTCACACGGTAAACAATTGTTTCAAGCGTCCAACTCTTCAGCTATAAACTCCTTTCAACGAGGGCGACGTATCAAATGACACATTCATACACAGTGCACTTATGCAGAACTTGCACAAGCACGCCGCAGTAACCAGTAACTAGAAGCTTAGTCCAAAAATTAAGATCACCATTGGCGCGCGCAAAGCACTACACCAGCGCTGTTCCGAGGTTATAATGCCCGCACACGAGTAAAAGTATGAGTACCAGGGTTCTTGCGTAAAAACCGAATTTTCGGCAGCTGAGAGTGACATACGTTAAAGTGGGGCAAACATAAAGCAAAATAGAAAAAAATAAATGAAGAAGCTGAGACTGACAGCATGAAACTGGCGGATAGGCTTTGAGGTTTGCCGTGGCAAGTGTGAACTGCAGCCTTCGGTTATAGGTCGCACAGCAAGGAATCGCGGAAATCTGTGTTTTCTTGAAGAATCCTGGCTCTGGATGCGTTGTGTCATGGCTGTGCATTATGCCACTTTAAGGAAAGGCGCGTAAATTTAGAGCAGATTTTCAGAGTAGTACTTGAAGACGCGTAGCCAGTGCAGACGAAAAATACACGAGTTAGGTTGTCGCAAACATCGCTCTCGTTTCACTGTACCGAACGCGTTTGTTTGCAGTTTGTACAAGATGCAGTTCGTGTAGGCGACACTTAAGCGAATGCGACGCAAAGAAGTCGTACGGTCACTTCCTTTAAATCCACTCGGCGTGTGAGAGCCGCATTTGGAGTCGATATCACGAAAGGATCCGTACTGTCGTTTCGCATGAGTGCGCCGTGATGGCACTCGCGAGAGCGTATCCGTTCGTTTTAGAGAATGGCACGGAGACGGACTGCAGTGAGCCACCATGCGCCGCTCCAGAAGCACAGAACCCGCCACGGTGACTTACCGGCTGTCGCGTTGTGCTCCTGAGCTCGAGCTCATGAGTTTGATCCCGGCCGTCGCGGCCGCATTTAAATGGGGACGAAATGCAAAAAAAAAAGGAAACGCTAGAGTTCTTAGATTTAAGGGCAACTTAAGAAATATGAGGTAGTCGAATTTAATCGGGAGCACGCCGCTACGGAGTGCCTCATACTCATATTGTGGTTTTGGCCGGTATACCCCAGAATCTATTTGAATTTATTCAGCAGCGTAATCAGCTAGAACGTTGTCCACAATATCGGAGTAGACCAACAACCATATGTCTCATAGGGGATTCATGCTTACCCTCTCTAAGGAATGCGCTGCCAAGACGGAGGATATAGTGCAGGGCTGCGCACTTACTTTAAGTACCTGAGGTTCTTTAACGTGCACCTAAATTTAAGTACATCTTACTGCTGAACCTAATACCAAGTACACCTAATTATAAGCACGCAGCCGCGTTTATTGCGTTTCGGCTCAGTCAAAATGCGACCGCAACGGTGGGGATCGAACGCGCGACCTTGTGCTCCGCAGAACAACGCCATCACCACTAAGATATCACAGCAGGTGGCAGAAGTTGCTTGAGAGAAGAATGCCGAAGATTGAGATATATGAAAAAAAAATTAATATGTAACAGTGTTTTTCTGTAAGAAAATTGCAACTTATGGCAAGAAAAGTTAAGGGAAACGTTGAAGAAAGCTTATTGTTTTCTTTTCTCCTTCTCTTTTTCTTTATCTTTATCTGTTTTTCTACTTTATGTTTCTCTTGTTTTTTTTTCTGTCATCATTGCTTGGCTGGTTGAGATGACATCGCCAGCTGCAAAAAATAAAAATAAAAATATATTAGGAAGAAGCTCACCATTTAAAGCCGGCCCCGTGAGATGACCTCCCGACGCCTGAAGAATGCAGGACGGCAAACAGGTTATCAGAGAGCATACGAAGTTCAATAAAAAAATATATTAAAAGAAGCTCACCATTTAAAGCCGGCCCCGTGAGATGACCTCCCGACGCCTGATACCACATCTTGCAAAGAAAGCCAGAAGAAACCCTTGTAAAGGGCCGGCAACGAAGAGATACAATTCCTCAGCGAAACGAAGTTGCGGCGACAGCTGCGGAAAGGCTCTAGCGCCGACCGGTTCCTATCCGCGTGATATACCGACCGTAGTGACTGGTGGTTCCGCCCGTCAACAGCCTGCATGGACCGCGGTGTTCCCCAAACAAGCGATTATTGATACCTTTCCTCCGTTCTTTCTTTCTCCTTTCTTTAAAACTTCTACTGACTTATGTTTCTTTGTGTTTTATTTTCCTTCAGTTTACTTTTTGTCAATATCTATGCTTCCTACCCGCACTCTATTACGTGTCATTTTCACCAAGAAACGGAAATCGCTACCCGTATAATGCAAGATAGTTGGTGGAAGGAAGACGGGAAAATAAAAAAAGAACACGCTACAGTAATCACGAGAGAGGCTAAATATTATCGGAAATTATATCGCAAAACAGTGCATGAATTTTGAAATAAATGTTCTCAAGAAGACAACACTGGGATCAGCTCGTGCAAGCAGTTTCGCGGCTTTCCGGTGCGATGTTCTTCAACGCCTTCGTATATGTTTACTGCTAGTAGTCGGTCACGCCTAATACAGTTCAAAAAGCATAATGGGTTCGAAACTTAAAATTTCTGAAGTATGATTAATCAATACAAATAAAGACCAGAATTCAGGCATAATAGCATGAAAGTCTTGCGCTATAAAGACGTTCATACTCAAGCTCTAAACGTCAATCTCATTTTTAGTTTAAATGCGCAACATTGTATATGAACATAGCCGGAAGAGAGGTCTACGGCACTATAAATGCGGCACTAAACAAACATAGGTGGCGCTTTAAATGTATGTATATATATCTAACGAAGCAACATAAAGCGAATGTTCAACCTTACTGTCAGTTTAAAGCAGCCGCAAAGACAGGCATGGCTAGCACCAGTACCGATACTGGCCTTATGGATAGCCAAGAATGAAGCTATATGTGAAGCACGCCCAACGTTCACAAGTACAGCGCCCATGCAGAGCCCTTCGTCGAGACTAATTATGCGCCGCGTAACACGCCCGTAACACTATATCAGTTGCACAAGAAATTCACTGGCGATTACGACACTCCTTATAATGCGAAATTTCAGTGCAGGTCTATACACGTTTTCATTTTGCGTGTCAATATTTTGCGTTATGATTGTATAGATACACGGTTTATATTAGGAAGTGTACGTTCTGAGTAGCGTAGCTGGCGCGCTCAATCTGTCACGTGTGGCACATTGCAAACGGAGCGAAGGGTGGCGTGACTGCCTCGCTAATCGGGAGATCGCGAGAAGCATCACTTGGATGAAGCATGATCGCAATATGCAGCAGCCGCCGCAGACAGACCTCCGCTCCTGCAACGCTTTGTTTCTATACAGACGACAAGCACTACCCTGGAGCCATATTATAGCCATCGTCACCGCACAGCCCGTCTTGCGCGGCACTACTCTTTTATTCTCCCGCTTTTGTTCCACCAACTACGAGAGCGCCCCCTTGTCGTGGAGAAACCGTGCCCCCAGTGTCAGCGGCGACAACGCTCAAGGGAGCGTCACATCGAGCCTTACTTGTAGCCGGTCGCCATCGTCCCTTGCAGAAGCAGTGATTCCTTTCACACACGCTGGACCTAAGCAGCTGACGCCGCGCACGAGTGAAGCCCTCCACACCTCACACCGCCTCGTGTCGGCGGCGAGCAGCGGATTGTGCTGCTCTGTGCACAGCGGTCTGCTGAGCCCGACGTTACCTGCTTGCAACCGTGCGCGTACCTCTACGATTCCCTTCTCCAGCAGCAGTTCGTACGTTGCGAGGAGGCGCCATAACATGCACCAAAGAGTAAACACAGGTATCGAGATTACACGGCGCGCATGCCACATCCCTTGTGATACTTGGCACGATACAATGCAACCGGTACATGTGACACCTAGTGGAATACAACGCAGCAATGTTTTCCCGTATCGACGCTACGCGATGTGCATCTCACATCGCGTGGCAAAGCCCGATACGATGCAACTGTTACATGGTGTGTCACCTGGTGCAATAATACGCACCTTCAGCGTAAAGTATGCGCCTATCAATGCTACGTGTCGCCCATCTCGCATCGCCTGACTCCTCGCGCGTTAGGACGCTTGTAGAGGGCATTTTTCTGCAGCAACTAGCAAGCGTTGTCGTGGCGCCGTGGTAGAGTAGCTTGGGCCCATAACAGCTGACGCTGTAAAATGCACCTTTCGCCCGCATTGCACGCATACATTTACGAATGCTCACATGTGACGTCATAGCTAGTAAGATCGAAAGTGAATGTATATAGCGGTTCAGGTGGAGCCAAGGCCATGAGCGTATGTCATATGCATAGCATGCTGTCAATATATAGGTAGTGATAGATGGCTATCCTCAGATATACTCTTTGCGTATGATGGAATGTATTCAGTCACTGCATGTCAGGTGGTGTGAATCTCCTTCTGCAGCTTTATGAACGGATATGTCAATGGGATGAGGCTGTCGCCACTACTTTGTTTCGCAGGCTATTCAAGCAGCCTTAGATTAGTAGGCGACCATAGCTGCATGAATAGAAGTAAAATACATGTAGATGGAAGGGGAAGCGCTATCCACATTTTTTTCAAAACAGTATGGCAGATACGAGGTCTCATGGAATAACAGCGCACAGCTTAATGATACGATCCAGTGAGACTATGTCACTGAAACGCTTCAGTATAGTGCGCTTTCACCGGTAACGTGTTGGCAGTTGCGGCAAGAAGACAAAGGTAAGTGTTTCAAGTGTATAGCCTGAAGCATTGTACATAGGCAGCAGTCAGACCATTGAAGGCTCCTCGTAATTTTTGATGAGAGATTGCGAAACTATTTTGCTTCTATCGAACGACAACGTTGCAAGCAAAACCTCGTTTTTTTTTTCATGTTTTGTAATGAGTACTGTCAGCTAATAAAATAAGAAAATTTAATTTTCACTTCTTTCCTGGCCATTAGCTGTGTTGCATCTGTTTACATGAAACACTACGGTAATTGCCACGAAAAACAAACAGTCATCTACGTCAAAAGCTGCAGTAATAAACGCAATACCATGTAATGTTTTTGTAGTCAACCGCCTGCAACTCCATTGTAAAAAAAGAATTAAAGATAGCATATGGAGCGTGTGTTTAACTAGATAGTCAAGCTTTGTGAGATATGTAATAACAATTTTAGGCCATAATTTCCAACACCTGTTTGTTTTCAATCTCTCTTCGAAATGCCCTATTTCTTTTTTAAACAAAAAGAAGGTGAAGTGCTATTTTGAATAACGTGCATTCACTTGGTCATTAAGCACAACATGGTTGTAGCTCCATGTTACACGGTATTAATTTGCACTGCTCGCTATAACTATTTCGTGACCTTTACTCTTAAGCCACTCGTGCGCTTGCTGTGCTAAAATCAGTTTACACTTTGTCGCACTAAAACAGTACATGGTAGCGGAAGTGATACCTCTCATAATTAATCTATACCAGCAGGATACGGAAAATTGTTGCGCTGTCGGATATGTCTAATTGGCTGGCGGCTATATAACAACGATATAGGTAATCAATATTGGAATATCTTGGATCCGTGCCCGAAATCTGAGAGAAGTATTCCATACCTCAATATTTGTCATTGGTCATTGCTCATGCGCTATCGGAACAACATAACGAACTACGTGATCGCTGAGCCGATGGAAAATTGCAACCTAATCTCGCATACCAGTGGATCTATTAATTCACGGAAGCCCGAGTTTTTAGTATGATTAGTGGTCGGGTTAAGCCGAAGAGACTATGGTTAGAGAAAATTACAACTGAAATATGACTTAAAACGTGATCACTACTGCATGCGATGAATTTCCGGATGAGCTGGTGTAATCTCGCAGAATAATGTACATGACGAAGTACAGACACTGTCGTATTAATCTCGTCTCGTACCTGCAGCATGTTGGCGAGCGCTTTCAAAGTGGAGCAAACTATAGTTCAAAATATTGTTTGTTAAACTCGGAACTAACTTTGTCAAATCCGCTCTGACATGTATCCTTAAGTTAATTTCCGGTGGGAAGGAGTTGGCGTGACATGAGTACGCGACATATCGGTTTTTGTAATCGAACGTTGCACGCGCAGCCGCCTCTAGTTAGGCATTTGGATGTAGTTAGTGCCTGAAAACGTGGTGGCTAAAAGGAAAAAACAACAACCTGAGGACCTAGGTCACCTAGCAGTCTTTTGCAACGAGAATGTCTAATACAGATCATTTGGTCGTAGACGTTGATGACAGTTTGAGAGACTGCAAAATTAGATTTGAACCCAGCCTAAATGCAGTGGTACCCCGAGTTGAAAATCTCTAAATAATGCCAATGACAACGCTGAACCATTATAAATATTCTGTCTTAGCAAAACTACCTTGCTTGTATGATGAGCGATTAGTGCAGGAGACATGTGGGGGTGACCACTAAAAACCAAATGCGACGTATCAGTGAGAATGACTCCTTAGGCTTCAAAATACAGGAATGTATTAGGCATTATTACATATGTATGAGAACCTATTGTAAATAACTCTAGTCTGTCAAATAATAGAGCCCGAAGCTCAAATCGAAGTGTTCAACTATGGTCACGTGAATGAATAGTGGCGGAGAAACAAGGAAAACGAAAAAATTCATGACATAGTACCTCTGCTTATCTCAAAAATTGTGAACACCGCAGTCTACGAACAGTATAGAAGTCAAACATTATTTGACAACATGTTGGTTAACGACGAGAACGACTCCAAACGGATTGCCACTGCGGCACTTGGTGTATGTATGAACATAACATGTTGCTCTAAATGCGAAGCGAAGTTGAGTGATAGCGCAGAGGTTGCGCGCACTGACCCCACGTGCACATTGCTGTGGTGACAACTTGTTCTAATTTCCATAGGGATAATATAGGAACAAAGTTCGTTCGCCATATAAGGCCTGTAAAGGCCATGGCCAGGGGGCGGCCTGCAGAAGACAAAATAACGTCGATGGGGCACGGTCGCCGGCAAGCGTAAAGGCATGAGCCAAAGGAAGGACGGACAACGCGGGTCCAGGTTAGAGACCTTAGCTGGTGTCACAGTAAAAGGGCAAAAGTCTAAAGACGATTTGCTAACTATTCAGTTAGTCGAAATTCTTTTCCTTCAGTTTTACTGGAGATCACGTATTTTTTTTTCTTTCCTTGTCCAGCGTCGCAAAAAGGACAATCAGCGCGCTCCGCCACAACTAGGTGCGGCTATAAAAATAAAATGTCACTAGAATGTTTTTACTTTTGGTGCTGGATTGTTCGTGGCCTTCATGATCACTATTTCGGACGCATATTGTAAATTTCGGTATAATTAATTAGAAATAGTGATCGCCTTGTGATTTCAGTAATGGGGAATAAATCTGCTAAACGAAAGTCGAAGTTTGCGAAGCCACGTTGTTTGTCAAACTCGTCCGTCCCGAAAGCCTGTATTCTTTGAGTGCTGCTCTTATTATCGAGGAAGTAAAAGACCATACGTCATGCCTGTGGCGCTTACATTCGGGCTGCGATTTTGACAGCACGCTGTATAACCTGGCTTGCCATGCTTTTCTCAAACCACGATTTCCAAATAACCGAGGTTCTCTGTGTTGAGCTGATAAGCACGAAAGTTATTCTGGGATAGCTGTTCACCAGATAATCCCATAGTAATTTATTGAACGAAAGAAATCGGGACAACCAAGAGGCTCTATCGTTCTTACTAATAACTGTACGAAAGAAGCGCACTTATCAAGACTGATAAATCGTAAGTGAAAATAACTGCGTGTTTAATATAAAGAAAAGGATAATAAGGAAAAAGTGATGGGAAACAAGAAGACGACTTTTTGACGATTGTAGCATTACTCATAAGCTCTGCGTGACGCTTGCGATTATCAACCTCTCGAATAATAACGCAACCCCCCTCCCCTATAGTTTTATTGGTATTAGTGCATTTCAACAAAACCTAAACGTCTTTAAGTATTAGCGAGTGACAGCATGGTTATTTACGGGGCGTTCATAAAGTTCTTATTACCGGCCAGACCATAAGTTCGGAAAAGCCGCACGCAATATGCATCAAAATGAGCACCACTTGTCTATAAATTCAACAAATGAAAAATTCTGTGGCATGTAGCACCGCCGAACACCTTTGGAACCTAAAAAAAAATTGCGGCACATCCCGTCTCACCATGAGAGTCGACGGTAAGGCGCTAGCACTGAATCAATAAAGCGACACAACATACTGCCACCATCGAAACGAGTTATGTGTATGAGGCGTGTACTGCAGCGGGACTCCTTTTTCCTGTTCCCCTAAGAACTCTCCGCGCCACCTAGCACCGACCCCGCGAAGCCTGCGCTTGGCCTCCGAAATGCATGACGCACTGGTACACGCGAAAACTGAGTAACGCGTCATGCGAAAACCGTGCTCGTCTGTCAGGCTTCTTTCTGCGCCATATAGTGGGGCTACCGAGAAGTTCGTGAGTGGCCTCCGAGATGAGTAGCATGGCACTCCGTGGCGTGCGAACGCTGAGGCTTGTTCCCTCTCTTGCTGCTCTCCCAGCGGCACACACTCAGTGATCCAAGTTGGCGGGAGCTTCGTAGAGGAGTGGCATATACCTAGTGCAATCATGGCGCAGCCTGCTAATGGCTCCGGTTGTTGTCCTTAAGGAACCTTTCTGACGTGTTTGATTCCTCTCAAGACCGGAGAAATGTAGGAGATCTTCTTCGGCGTTGTGTGGATCACATTCCGCATGGCACATACCTATAGTTATCCAAGTGGGCCTCAAAGAGGCTCATTGAAGAGGGCATGCGCTTACGGACGTTACGTGCAGCCTCTGTGTACCTCACCTACCGGCATAACAGCGTTCCAAAGCCACCTACAATTAAGTGTACACAGACGGGTCGGTGTGTGCACAGGCAGACAACTAGGCAGAGGCATTTTGCGTACCCCCCTTGATGTGTCATGGTCTGGCCGCCTTGATCGCGTAGTTTCATCTACAACTGCAGAAAGTACCGCCATTACCGCGGCCTTGTGAAAACTACGCACTTATTCCGCACGGAACGTCGTGGTGCTGATGGACTCAAAATCAGCGTTACAACGATTGCACCATGGCCTACCTCGCGGCAAGATTACAAAGCAATCTCTGGCACTGATCAAAGTTCTAATCAGCAAAGAATTTAACTTAAAATTTCAATGGATACCATTCTTATATACATAGATACATAGATACGTAGATACATACATTCATAGATAGCCCCAGGTTAGCGTGTGAAGCACCCTCAGAATGCAAACTTATTAAAATGACGGCGCGTATTGGAAAAGTTGATGGAAGCAGTAGAAGCGATTCGCTTTCTGCATTTGCAGGCTCTCAAACTGAAGGAAATTCATGGCGAGCTGGTAACGGTGTGCGGTACCGCAGTGCGGTAACGGTGTGCTTCAACTTATGACACTGCTGTCAAATGGAGTAGGCGATCTGAAAGTGGTCGAACGAGCCCCGATGACGAAAAATGTGGCGGCCGACCCTTGCTAGAACATTAACCACAAATGCATGCACAAGTGTAGGCTGTAGTGCTTGCAGACCAAGGAATAACTGTTCAACAAATAGTACGGCATGTAAACTTGAGTGCAGGATCATAACGAGCTGCAAACCGAGTGTCATCTCTTAAGCTATGTTTCGTTATGGCCATAATACGATCTTGATGAGCGTCCGTCGTAATCATATTATGCACTGTCGATAAAAAGACTAAGGGAAGCGGGTAAAGTGTACGTAGAGGAATATGAACAAGTTAGCATTTCTATAGGCAGTAGTTATTTCGGGCCCGCCATAAAGTCTTTGAACATACAGTGCACTAGGATCGTGGCTGCGGCTTCCGAGAGCTTGACGAAATGCTTGCTACTCTTAGGTTGTAGCGCTATAAGCCATCATGGGGTTATGAGCAGTGAACAGCCACAAAAAGATAAAAGCTCGCCACTTCTGTTGACGCATTACGTCACTGCGGTAAAGATTCTGGAAGCGAGACTATATCGGCTGGCACAGTATATAATAAAAAGGCAATACAAGTATTCATGATATTGCTATACGTACGTCTATTCTACGTGCGTATATTGAAGCTGAGCATGGTCGCCCTGCCGAAAATGATGAACTCGCCTTTTAAAGCGAAGCTTTCTATGTCTTACTGATCCGCCCATGAGCCCCGAAAATGCACTGCAGGAAAGCCAACTTACACATCTGCGTAGAACACTACAGTTTATATTTGCATTACCTCGCCAGCGTCGACTGGCAGGCCGGTCACTGCCAGATAACGGCGCGAAGCAACAAGCTCATGAAGAGTAGCGCATGCGTACAAAGTTCACTGGAAGCGCAAGTTACGTCTGCTAGGCATGACACCACCCATGTCGCGATTAACTGAGCTTCCTTGCTTATCGGAGTGCGCGTGAACACGGGCTCGTCTTAGAATCTAAAAAAAAAATGAAGCCCCTTTCTTAAATAAAGATTATTGAACGCCACGCTACCCAGACGAACTGCATATATCTGCATTGCATTACGCGTGTCATGTAATGCCTTCCCGGCCATCACCATGGCTAGGCCGGGGGTGCAGCGCACGGCAGAAAAGGCTGCCGTACGCGAACGTAAGTGCGATCGCGATCGTGCCCGTAAGGTTGATCCCGTGTATCGGCAACGGCATGCAGAAGCCATGTGGGAGACGCTTGCGCAGTCGAGATGCCTACTGGTCTTGCCATCGTCAGCGTGTACACCAGTGAGCAAAGGTATACGGACCACGGATTGCGCGATAAAGCCGATTATTTCCTCGTCCCGTGGATGCAACTTGAAATTGAAGACTGCAGCCCAAACTTGGCATTGCGATCTTTCCAGTGTACTAGCCAACTTTAGTTTATGCATGGCAATTATGAATAAATTTAGTTTTTCCGGCAACCCTGTGGTCCTTATACTTCTGCTCACAGGTGTACACCAGACCGAACACGTCTCGTTGTGACGCGGAAACGTTCCTGGCAGAAATGATGAAGACTTAAAGACACATAGTACGCCGATCCTCATGTGCGCTAAATTAACATCCATGTAACGAAAGAGCACGGCAAATGGATCGAGAGTTTCATGCTAGATCGCTATTCGTTGAAACTGAAGACTCTACAGAGACCCACGACGTAACACCGTTCCTGTATTGATCTCACGTTTGCAAGCATGCCGTGTAACGTTACGAAGACAGAGCCTCTGCCTATCTACCACAGCGATCACAAGGCGATACTGTGCAAGTGTAGAGTCGTCCGTGAAAGTTTGAGTGTGTGCATGTAATCAACGGCTACATGATGTAAAATAAAGGCTATGAAACTTAACTAAATGTGTCTTTATTCAACTTCCACTTCCAAGAATTAGTTCTGAACAAGCAATCAAATCACATATGCGTAGCATCGGCTCGCTCAGCATTTCTTGGGTTTGTTGCGTGGTCGTTGGCTTTGGACTTTGACATTGTATCAGCTTGCATTGGGGGAAAGCTTCGCGTTCAAGCATCGTTAGAAAGGGGCTTTGATTTCTTCCTCGATGCGTAAGCTACATTGGCTGGTCTTGTTTGTTATTTTCATTATAGCTTGTAGACAGTATTTAGAAAAAGTAGCTTCATTAGTGCCACGTTCTATTGTCGCCGTACTCGCCATGGATCTTCGAAGCGGTTGTACCATCCACCATACGGCCACGGCTCCTGTTTACGAAACCTCGCCTCCTCTACACCTGCAGCTCCAACTACAACTACACAACATTTTTCCACCACCGCGGTCCTGGCACACTAACCGGTCAAGATGTTCTTGACGTCGAGGTCTGGCTGAGCATGTATAAGTGTGTTCGCCAGCTTAACTTGTGGGATCCTACCACAGTGCTCGCGAGTGCAATCTTGTACCCGGGAGCAACACCGTGTCCCCCATTTCCGACACATCAAGGCGAGCTCTATAACTGGGATATTTTGAAGCAGAAGCTCCCTTACCTTTTCGTGAACCTGTCTAGTCGACAACGTACTCTACGCAAGAAAGAAGTTGATTCCTCGTCTACTGAGTCACATTTCTCGTGCACATAGGACGTGGTCGCCTTTTGTATGAAAGTATTGGTCACGTACTAAAAGGGATCGCGGACGATACCATGAATTTACTCATACACAAGAATGTCTCTACCACTGATGAGGAAGGAGTGTATTGTTGTCTTCCATTGGATACATTTCCATGCTGCTGTCCCTGGAAATAAAAGAGCGGTTGCTATTGCAGAAGATGTGCTCTCAAGGCAACCAATAATCAGAGCACCGATCAGGCATCGGTTCTCAGATAAAGGTTATTCGCTGCCACTTTCGTTTGCTTTCACCTCACCACATGAGCCGTGTCCAATGAAGTGGCCTAACTTATTGGAATCCACTCGAATTTATTGAATAAGAACAGTATCCGCTTCAACTCCAGCGCGGCTGTTGAAAACTTGGCGAAGCACCTCTCCGTTAGGCAAAGAATGTCAAGGAATTGGCGACATTGAACACTTTATTTAGTGCTGTCCGCTCTTCAGCTTCGACAGAAAGGCTTTACTTAACAATTTCCAAACACCAAGCTTAGTCTACACACCTGGGTGCCACAAATAATGGTCCCCGAAAGGCCAGGGATAGTGCATTAGGAGGCCTCACAGCTTCTACTCGTTTATCTATGCGACTGAACTGATTTATATCTGGTCGCAAATTTTTCAACTGCGAAAGAGATAGACAGGTGGAGCAATGGCTGGCGCAGACCGGCAGGCTAATCCCACCTGTAGCAAGTACCTCAACCATTCAACCAATCAACTACTACACATTGCACAAAAAACGCGTTTGCAGTTTTAATGTAGTTTACTTGTTCATTGTGGCGTAACATTGTGGTTTTTAAATTGGAGCTGCATTGTATAATATCTTGAAATGATTACGCCAGCATGATGCCAAAGGTTTAAGAAACTCAGAATTGTGAAATGCTCCCTTCCACATGATAATTCCGACCAAGCATGCTTATACTAACGACCTGTTCCTGCTGAACTCGCGTATTTGCTGCGTGATGGATTACGCGGGTGTCGGTTTTCGCTATTATTACATTTTAACTACGCGCAATGTTTCTCTGAGCGTTTCTTTGTTAAAGAAAGGGAGTTGTTGCAAATACTTTGTTTGCTTATTTTCCCCCCCAACTCTTTCCTTGTGCCTACTTAAAAGGACTATCCTTGCATGTCGTATTCTTGCATGGTAACACACATGACGCAACTTTAAGAGGAACACGAAAATAAACGATAAGAATTGTCTTCTATTTTTTTTCCTCAATTGGGCTTATTGGTATCTCAGAAGTGCTGACAAGTTTAAGAATATTACACCCAACATGCCATTTACATTCGACGTTAAGCACCGACGCCTAAAGCGAACAAAAACTCTAAGCTTGCCCTTCTTCCCGGCAACGCAGCCTTTTGAAAACATGACTCCTTAATCCTCAAAAGCCGTGCCTCGCGTGCCTGTAAAATGTGATAAGAGAATCGCATGTGCTTTCAAGACTAGCCAAACTGGCCTACAAGGCAATATACTGGATGTTGCCAAATTGTCGGCGTAAGAAGAGAAGGTAGGAACAAGTAGAAAAACGAAGTGTTTGTTTAACTTTTCAATCCTTCTCGCGCAGAAAGAAGGCTATTGAAAAGGTACCCTTCCCGAAATTATCATCACACAGATTTCTGCAATTGAAAACATCGCGATTAGTAGCGGATTGTTGAGCGTAACTGATAGTCTCAATTCTCCCTCTGATGACAACGACACAGACAGTCTGGCCACGGACATATTGAGACTACGTTGGTGCGTGAGCCAATCCAACAGTCAATACAATATCGGGCTTACTCGTGCCAATTTTTATTGCTTAATTTAGATGCCTAAAATGTTTGTGGTTTTATTACTATGTGCATAGAAAGCTTTTTTTTTAATTCTTTCAAAAAGTATTTTGATAGTTTGAGGGAGCTTCTTTTCGGGTTGCGAGTGGTATTTTATGTACCTGCTGAGAAGTTCTGTGCTTTCCAGGATGGAAAATTATTTTTCTTTAATTTACCATGCATATTAGAGAAACCTGCAACGAAACGTGCAATTAGATTATCACTCGAACGAAATGTGAAAAAATCCTGTGAACCAAAACTCTGCACAATATAGTGTATATAAGACACAATTATTGAAGAAATGTTATGACTTTTAGCGCTCCTGTAATATATGCGATATTTTGGCGAAGTTTAGCTGTGGCATATATTAAGAAATGAAAGTCCAAATAACTGCCATAGGAAAATAAAATGCACTCCGGGAGGATTCAAACCATGCCCAAGACCTTTGTGCACGTTGAAGCATCAAGCATAACGCCCAGGATACCAAATACGGAGAACCTGTGTTGGGAAGCATGAATTTATTCAATAAACCGTGCATTCGAGATACCCGTGCCTGCCGTATCCTTTTAATACAGGCATAGTTATCGAGAGCCTCCAAAATATTCAAAGTTGACTAGGAAATCCATCATATTCAGTCCCTTTTTTAAGTATCTCAAAGCCTTTTTTCTTAGTTCAGTTCGTGCCTTTGTTCTATATACACGCTTTTTATATGCGCGGCAGACAAAGCAGAAGTCCATTTTAGCCTCTTTGGTATACACCTGAGTCCAGCGACGAAAACGGACGCTCATTCATCAGGACGACGGAATCCGTTAACCAAAAAGGCCGGTGCTCTTAGCGGTGTTGGTGCTCCTGGAAGACGCGCAGAGCGCCAAAAGTTCAGCATACATTGAAAAGTTATGTGATGCCTTATCTGAGGACGCAGGCGCGTTTGATGTTTCAGAGAAAAAAAAATGTATTGTGGCGACGAAAATTATGCGTGCGCGAATCCAGCAGGTCACATGATATGAGTGGTTGTCAGTGAAGGTAAGAGTGGAAGCAGAACAACAGAAATTTTCGCTTCGCATTTTATACATAAAGTTTATTGTCTAAGGAACACGTGGCGAAAACCAAATATTTCTCTTTGAACTTACAACTTCCAAGTTCTTTGACGCACAGCTTCCGGCTCAGAAGTTTTACCCCGCCTAACCAAAACACGTAGTTGAGGAAAAAGAAGGCTGGTTAAGATTCTTTTTAATTCCTGCTTGTCAGTTCCTCCAACTTCGCATGGAATATTGGTACACATGGGACACGCCTGCATAGAATATAGCCACGCAAACACGTGAAAGATTAGTTCTTCTTATTGTTTCGGCACACCACCATAGCCATAAAGCCACTCAAGGCAATTTCAATACTTTGAGAAAGATTAGATGCGAGAATAATCGGAGAATACGTGATGAAGCGATGGTTCGCAGATGTTTTTATCTTCTTCGAAAAAACTATAGATGGGTTCCAAAAAATATTCAGGACATTTATCAGAAGAGTTGGAGAGTTGGTTTGAGAATAATTGTGCAAAACAATAAAGCACCGTTCAGTAGCTTGGCAATACCCGCCGCGATAGCCTAGTAGCTATGGTATTTCACTGCTAAGCTCGGGGTCACGGATTCGATCCCAGCCATAGCAGAAAAAAATAAATAACCAACAAGATGTGCTGAGACGCACGTTAGTGGCACTGTGTATACATGTAGCTCTGCTTTTGCCTTTCAAGGATTGCGGTAAGCGGTGGGTCAGGACCTTGTGCGTATATATTTATATATATATATATATATATATACACATATACAAGGTCCTGACCAACCGCTTACCGCGATTCTTGAAAGGCAAAGTGCAGAGCTATAGCATTCTAGCGTATAAACTTAAGGGGCTGAAAGCAAATAAACATTATAAGACGCTCCAGAACGTGCAACAATAGGTCGTGCAAAAGGCGACAGGCGTAACGCTAATATACTTGAAGACAGATGTAAAGGTATTGTAAAAAAAGACGGATGTGTTTGATACTCTGTTATAGTTAAGATTAGCAGGAAAAGTGGTGGTCCTGTAATGCTTAAAGCAGGTTACCGCTAGTCTATTGGAGTAAACGGCTTCGTTGCCAAGGACATGGAGATTAAATCAGTGACACTCAGTCGGCACAGCGAAAGCTAAGGTGTAAATTCGCTATCCTCTCGCAGATGCATCTGCGCTGCCGTATGCGTGACAACTGAAGGACGTTGACAGCGGAGGGGAATTCGTTTATAAAACCGAAACAGATGACTGCAGAAGGGAAGTTGAGTCAGCAAGCTTCAAGCAATTTTCTTACACCGATTTGAGCTTTAGGAAATGTTTTGTTGTAGTTGAATGCTGCTAAGTAAACATTGCAAATGCCACCTTTGTACAGCGTGTATCTTCAAAAATGATGTGGAAACATTTTTAAATTTGTTGTTTGGCGCTGCACACATACCGTCATGAAGCTGTGACCAAGAGTGTCCGGTACAGTTGCTCCGTTTTTATAATTACATTGACAGCCATGTATCATATGCTATGCAGTGTTTTCTCATATATTATGCTATGTTTTTTACTCTTAGTTTGAACCGTAAAAGACAGAGAATATTGATCGGGTCTGAAAGGCTTTCAGATTCATATATATATACCTATATGCAGTAAAGTTCAATTGTTCACATTCGCGGCTAATGTCTGCCTTTTTCGTATCCGTGGTATGTACCAGAAGTTCTTTCTTAATGGCACCAATTTTTTTTAAACCCCTCATGGCCGAGAGGACAATTCTAACCCTTGCGCTAAATTAATCGACGAGGTGGCCCATAATTAGGAAATCAAAATGCTTACTTGAATAATTAATATGATTACACTAGTTAACGTTTCATTAAATTGCATTACGGCCCATATTTCAATCCACGAATTGTAGCTGGTTAGTTTGCAAGGCATACGTATCCACTTGTTTGTGCTCGTCCCTCTTTCTATTTCTCTCTTTCTCCTACTTCCTCTTTCTTTCCCTTTTTATCTCCCTACTCTCTCCTCCCGTGCAGTGCAGCCAACTGGAACTGCTTCTGGTTAATCTTACTCCCTTTCCATACAACCCTTTTCTCTCTCTTGCAACGAACTTTCAGGGCAACACCTGTTTCGATATGTTATTTTTCGAAGCGTCTGATGAAATTAACCGGCATCACAGTTTCTTTTGGGATTTAATCCATAAAACAGCGTTTTCTTCGAAAATTAAGCGAAAAAATACTGCAGTTTTACCGCACGCTTGACGACGCTTGTTTGGAAACCCTTGCCATGGTCCGAATAGGTTCCAAGTCGACATCCCTCGCAATGTCGCTAGCTAAAACTTGTAGATCGAAATATGCGCCGTAATGCAAATAATTAAAAATTTAGTTAGGGTAATTACATTATTTATTCAATCAGTCATTTTAATTTCAGGCAGCAGTAATGGGCCGCCTCATTCAGTAATTTAGCTCAAGGGTTCGAATTGTGCTATCGGCCACTGCCAATTTTTAAAAACTTGGTGCAGCTGAAAGCAACCACCCTATGAAATATCTTGGTTTGTGTGCGGATTCCATTGATTAGTTTCGCAAGTGCGAAATCTCGTTTTATGAAGCCTCTAACTTTTTATTTTATGCCTCCCTTGGACAGGTGGCGCACAGGGCAGGCCAAGCTGTGGATGTTTTGCGTACACTAACGTGAGTTCGCATTCTGCTTCGCGAGGAAGAGAGATAAAGGCACCCCCTATGAACTATTCTGCTGCGTAATCACTGTCACTGAAAGCGAGTTCATTAATGCACCGACATTTCCGTGCGTTGCTTAATGAAAGTATTATCGCTGATGAAAAAACTAAATGGAGACAATCTTTCAAAAATCAGAAAATATCAAGCAGTTCTCCACTTAGTTTCGTATGTTTTATTCGCACAAGGAGACGCTTTTTTTTGTTACCTTAGAGGAAAGAGAAAACTTCTAAACTTCAAAAAAGAAAAAGGTCCTCAACTTTGCTTTCATGTACTTCACTAAAAAGAGCTGAAGCCAAAGTTGACTTGTAGAACATCCAGAAATTGCACAAGCGTTAGCATTATGCCCAACACCAATACGTAGACGGTGTTCGCAGGAGAAAAATTCATGCAGCGAAGCCGAATACATAATGAGAATGTTGTATAGCTTTTTTTTTTCCTTTGGCTGTCGTAATCTACCTTGTCCTGAGAACACCAAACGGCGTTCATTGATAACTATAATTAAATTTGATTTATATTTTATTTCTCATGAGAGGGCGAGAGTTTTCTTAAGGCGACTATTCCTACATGGACAGTTGCCGCTAATCAGTTTTTTTTTTCATATGAAAAGCTTTTCTAGCACACTTGGCGTAAACTTCGTTCTACGACAGGCCATAAATTGCGCAAGAACTCTGCGTTGTCACTGATGAGTAGCTTACGGTTATATTATTTGTACGTAATATTTTACGAATAATTATATTTATTGTGTTTTATATTATGTTTATATTTAAGTTATACTGATATTTACAGGTAATAGTTACAGTATTTATTACTGAAAATGGACCTGCCGTTTCTTTGACGCCCTGATGGTGTTCCACGGTAGAATAAAGAGCACATTTTTTTCTACATTTTCTACAGCTAAAGAAACGTGGGCTTATTTTTATGCCTATCAAGTACACCTCTTCTTAATTTTTGGCACCAATTACATTAACTTTACGAATGCCCCTCGTAGCATAATTGCTTTTTGCCAGTTAACTGACAGGAATTCGTATGTCACTGAAATTACGGTGATTAACAACGTGTAGCAGATAGCTGTTGCTTGAGTGACTAGCAAAGGCAAAAAACGTTGCATAAATGTACCTACGACACCTTTCGAAGCTCGAACAAGAAAATAACAGAAAGTAACAAGAAAGCTGCGGCATTCACCTGATGCATCGATTCAAACCGGCCTCATCGTTCACGGAAGCGACCCTAGAGCCATCTTTGTCTTGCTTACCGCCTCCTGCCAATGTCATTTGTCAGAGACTAGTCCGCGCTGCTTCTGGCCGCCCAACGACTGACGGCACTCCGTCCACTCCGCCTCTATAGAAAATCCCCCTTCTTGTGGCTTCCCTTCACTCAAGCTTGCATCTTCCTGAATTTGCTGTTTTTTTTTCTGCTTATTATTGCAGAGCTCTTGCCTCGAATCTGTCCTCCTGATAGCGATTCCACGAGCTGGGAGCAAGTTGTTTAGAGACGTCTCCACTGTCTGTGTTTTTCCATCTGACCCATTTTTCCCCATTGTCACTACATGTTATATAACAAACAATTAGAATACAAGTTCAAAATGAGTAGTCCCCGCACTTCCACCACTGCCACAGCATGGCCACGCCCTCTGCATATAAATAACGTCTGCAAAACTTGCGTGCGCAGCTGTTGCGAGGCGTAGGCGGAGACAGGCACGAATGTTGTTTATGCAAGGCCAATGCTGAAGGGACCAGCTGACACTAGAACATGACGGCCATAGAGTTTCGCACTATAACACCTAGAGGGTAATCTGGCGCCACCGTCTATGGGTGTTTTTTAAGGGGGCGCCGTGCCGTCATGGGAATGACGGTATATGTGTCTGCGAGGCTCGTGTTGGCTGGTGTTGTAAGAGGCTTCGTCTAAAACGTGTATATGGCTACGCAAATAACACGTTCTCAAAGTAAAATTTCATAAAATGGTTCCATTCACGCATAATACATCTTTACTCACCCACGATACATGACCGAGCGAAGAAAAGCAAGAACAGACGACCAACTGTTTCAAAGCGAGCGCGAACCTTGTCGTCTCTCCTCCAACTTTAGCGGCCCGCTGATACTTTTTACGTAACATGTAGTCGTATACACAATAACAAGTTCTCATAGTTACACAAAACATGTTTTCGCGTAATAATAAAGATAAAACAGCTTTTCACGTGCCGTTTTAGTAGAAAGTGAATCATTGTGACAGACGGAAAGGTATTTGCCAAGCGCGTCTTCAAGGTGTCCTGTCTCTACGAGAACGATGCCAATCCGAAGTCACAATATACCGGCATTCCCATGCATACCACAGCGCAGCAGCGCCAGATTTCCCTCTAGGTAATGTAGTGAGAAACTCTATGATGGCGGCCGAAGCACCCCAGCAACAACAACACTTCTTCGTCATCCTCTCTTGTCTGCACGCACTGTTCTGCATGGCAACGATATAACATTGCTACTTAATTTGTTTCTCCTATGAAAACTGCGAAATAATATAGTAATCTAAGTTTTTGCAAGGTTTTATTGCTCCTGCGTAAGAGTTTTCCGGGTGCACAAACATACATGAGTTATTTTTTCTTTCTTTTGCGTTTTACGTTCTCTGCTTGTACAGTGTTAGGGTTGGCGTCTGACACCACGTGGCGACAGGTCATTCCCCTTCACCTTCTCTTGGCCGAACCCCACGGCGCCGGAGAGGTCATTCACCCTACCCCCTGAGCTGGAGCCCACGGGCGACCTCATCCTCTTCCCCTCCTCTCATGGTGGTGGCATCGTTTGTGCTTACCTCATCCCCTTTCCCCTTCTCTTGGCCGGAGAGGTCATTCACCCTACGCGCTGAGCCGGAACCCATGGGGCCCTCTCTCCGTGCCTGTCACGTGTCCTCGACGGAAGCAAGATCCCACCCACACTTGTAGAGAGCTATTTAAGGGGCTCCGAAAAGTACTTTGAGAGACTTCATACTTGATACTTGATACTTCAGGCTCTTCTCATTTTCTTTCAACTACCTTTCAATAAACAGTGCAAGTTTCGCACTAGCAAATCGTCTCGCCCCTGCTTGGTCGCCATGATCTACCGGATGCCTGCAGCCCGCCGACAACGCCACGCTACCGAATAAGTAATGTCGGTCGAGCTTCGATAGGCAGGCGCCGCTACTTCTCGCAGCAGTACTGTACGCTACCCTGGAGTACGCAACAACAGTTACTATGCCCGGCAATTTCATCCCGCAAGCGACACATCATAACGACATCAACTGTGAGAACTTGACCTTAAGTAAAATTATGGCAGAACAGTTCAGCGTATAAGCCGGCAAGGTGGAAGAATGTACAAGAAATGGGGAGGGGGGTGGAACAAACATGTGCGTATTGTCTGTGTATTCGTCTGCGGTGTCATAAAATGGTATCTATATGTAAGCAAACAATAGGAATCCGCTATATATCTTGATTTAAATTTAAGCATGCAGCCTGCTCCCGCCTTTTGATGTTTTGATGTTGATGCTTGATGAAAATGATGTTCCACATCCGCCCACAAATACCCAAGTTAGTGGACGGATTCACACCCGTCGCCGTAGCATATATATATATATATATATATATATATATATATATATATTAGGAAGAAGAAGGGCTGAATTGCGTGGCTGGCGCTCTCTGCAAGGACTTTTACAATAGAAGCCACTCATTCCAACTGGGTTTTGTTTATTTTTGCATAAATAACGAAAGAGATATAATCGCTTCTGCCTTAGCACTTCTCCTCTATGCATAGAGATGCATTTCCCCATGATTTCCTTTTTGCTTTACGTTGATACAGTGTCAGCGAACGCAGTGAGTGGTAACTGCCGTGGGGTCATCGAGGTTCATTAGGTAAATTATTGAACAGTATGATGCTTTGCAGGGGGGCTGGAAAGATGACATCTTGGTCATTCAAATTCGATCTTGCGTTCCAATCACATATACCTTAATCATGTCGCAGTTTATGCGATATCTCAGCCTTTCTCCTAAATAAGAAATATAGAAGAACAAAATGTCCTCTAATAAAATTTTCAGAGTTGCAGTGTGTACAGTATTGTCTAAAACAACAATAGGTGTAAGGCGGAATAAGCACTGTCTTTCTTTGGTCTACTGCGAAGTACGTTTCATTCGATTAGTAATACCTCTCCATGACTGGTTGTCTTTACTTGTACATTCCTTAGGCTTTACTTTGACAGCATAGAGCGACGAACCCATGTGATGATGTTTTTCTTTTTTTTTTTTGCAGAGGGTTGAAGCCATTGAACGTATATAGGTATTTTACAACGCCTGCGTATAATCTTCGCGGTTGCGCAATGAGGGTGAGTGACACGAGTAAATTGTAAGCTAGATTTGTACTTATAAGGAGATGAATCAACTTTTCTTTCGTTCGTATACAGAATGACAAAAATGTGCAATAAGCAGTTTAAAGAGTATTTTAGCGCCCTTTTCAAAGGTCTTTTGCTTTCAGCTGTACGTTACATGCTTGGTTTCACGTCAGCCATGCCGTGTGACCTCGAGTACTGTAGATTGGATTTATCGCCGCTATGGTGCAAGAAATGCCGAAGGACGCTTAGAAATGAAAAAGCATCGCCTTTTGCGCTATAGGCAGGAGTCAATAAACTAAAATGTGGACACGCGGCTAGGCGGTTTAGAAGGTGACAGCCCTGTGTTTATGTACAACTGGGAATAGGCTGGATACACAAGGAGCAGTGCAGTAACCTGTAACGGGACTTTCTTTTCTTATTTTCTTAATGCTTCCGTTCTTTCGCGGGAGGCCAATACGCGGTGGGCGCGGCCATCACAGACAGCCGTAAAAACTTCGTGGTGTCGCCAATGTGAGGACAGCAGCGAGCTGCTTTCATTAGCGAGAAGCAGTGCGTAACAAAATATGGAACATTGGCCGTGAACACGGGATATTCAGTCTCCGTAATGAACAGGATATGTCGCCTATGGAGCGTTTGCTAGCGATATTGAGAATCTTTCCTTCTCCCGTACCACAGTGGAATATAGTGCGGTATCGTCAACCAGTTAGACAGTATCATTCCAGCACTTTTTACAACTTGTATATAGTGGGACGCTACGCATGGTAGGTGTGCTTCTTCAGATAAAGTTAATAGCACGTTAAATAAGGGGCCGATATCGCGAAACCATTTGTTCCTAAGCGATCCTTGCCATTGTCTTGCTAGCTTTGTCAATATCGTAATTTGTCCAACGCGAGGATAGGCTGCGATGAGCTCTTGCGAGCGATTCTAGCGTACCAACTTTTCGGGAATAAGGGCTAAGAGTCTCAATATACTGGGTTGTTCTCAGCGTTACGCGAATAGTGTTTTAGAAATGAAACAAGTAACAAAAAATATGCAGGTCAAGTTTTCCGTGCTCTGCTTACGATAATCGGCCTTCATTGTCTAGCTCTGCAGTCACGTTGTTACAGTGATTGGAAATATACCACAGTGACAATGACGCGATTGCGTTTTTAATATTGCCGGTTTTACGTCAACATAAATCTCGCTTCCTTATACCCTCGTAGTGTTGTAGTGGAGTTACTGTTGTGCTACTAAACCTGAGGGCGCGGGAACAAATCCCGGTGATGTCGGCTGCATTTCGATGGGGGTGACATGTAAAAACGCACGTGTACCGTGCACGGAGCATATTAAAGAACCCTAAGGACCCTTATTAGGTAAAGAACCCTAATTCTGTAAGGGTCCACCTAGTGGACTGTCCATTTTGGCCGCTGCTGATTGGATGCAGCTGTACGAGAGAGGAGGAGACGAGCGGCCCTTGCCAATCAGCAGCGGCCGAAATGGACAGTTCACTAGGTGGGCTCTTACAGAATACCCTATACCAGCTGTAATTCATTCATAAAAACAGCTACAAACCTTTGAATACTTGCGTACAACTTTTGAGACAAATATGCTTCATTTTCCACATTCTTTACAAGCTGTCCACTTTATACAAGAATCGAGCATGGTTCTCCAAAGAGATGACGGGCCATTCCGGTGTGCCAGATTTGGACGAATTGATAGCCGTCGCAGTAGCACAACTGGTAGTGCAGCGCACGGGCAGTGCAGAGGTTATGCGTTCGTGGTCCACCGGCGACAAGTTATCTTTTCGTCCACTTTCAGTTCCCATTTCATTATTATCTTCTACATTCCATTATCAACCACACCTAATTTCCCCGATACTTCCCTTGGCTTCTTTGTCTCTTGGCTCTATGTAGTCATGATTAAAAACTCGGGCCCCTCAGTTCCCATTCTTCACTCGTTTATTCATTGCGAGGGTCTTGAATCTGGCAGCCTTGATGTCATTAGACAGCATGCGAGGGTTTTTCAGCTACGTGCCTGCTCTCTTAAGATCACGTGCTACGTGACGCCATCGGGGTAAAGAGGATGGTCCACATCCGTTCAGCATGGTTCTGAGTTGTGCTTAACACTCCTAGGGCTAGATCTATTAAAACATAAATACCTAACTTAGCGGACGAATTGATAGCCGCCGCCGTAGCACTATTGGTAGTGCAAAGTACGCGTAATACAGAAGTGGTACGTAATATTATATATATATATATATATATATATATATATATATATATATATATATATATATATAAAGTCAGAGTCTGCCGGATCCAGTAGTTGAGCAGGCACTTGTAGGTTGAGGACGCACGTAACGAAAAAAAAAAGACGATGCTTTCCTACGTTAGGCCTTCATAAGTCCGTCTAGAACCTACAAGTATATATATATATATATATATATATATATATATATATATATATATATATATATATATATAATTGTGGCAGGGAAAAAAGACACGCTAGTGCCGTTGGTATAGCACAAAAGAATAAGCACGACGCACAGAAAACACGCTCTTTTACTGTGACACGTTTTGTTGGCTGGTGGTAAAAAAACGAACGTTTGACAGTAAAAAAGAACGTGTTTCACGTACGCCGTGTTTATTCTTTTGTCGTATATATATATATATATATATATATATATATATATATATATATATATATATATATATATATATATATATATATATATATATATATATATGATTAGTAATGAATGAGATAGTAATACATGTTGTAAAATCTAAACTACGTACATTGACAGACTTAATCATTCCCAGATCCCCCCTGTCTAGGTAGGAGAAATGTTTATTTAGTTAATACGCAGAGCCTTATATAACTTGCCATTCACAGTTATTAGGCTGGAGGTTCATGCTAATACTATTGTGTTTGGGCCAGCTTAACATATTACTACCGAAATAGCCTTGGTTCGGAAAATATTCGTGCACCATGAATATTTTTGTTCGTTTTATGTTAGCACTCCCATTTCTTTGTTTCCATGTTCAGTACGACAAAGCTCAAGAACCTGCCTGCCCTACGTGACTGCTGGGTGGCATAAATTTAGACAACCTTGAAATGTGCATTGTCCTTACATCATTCCATAAATATCCTGGAAATATTCGTAAGGCGCAATTCTATCAAATCCTGACGTACGTACATACATACGTCAGGATTGGCTAGAATTAGAAATTGGTCAGGAATTGGCTAGACCAGATCTTGTTAAGTTCAATGTAGGGCGCACCATGAACAAGAAACTTGTACCACAGTGGCTTTACCTAATGTAGGTCAATAACAGTCTAGTTGCTGATTTATTTGGAGCAGAGAGCTCGTGTTTGGCTGTTCCTTGATACACTTCGCACGCGTATACAGTTCAACGCATTTATGGGCTGATGCCTATATCACAGCATGTTCACTACCATGGCATATACGCCAAGTCTCCTTTATTTTATGCCTCGCCAACACGGTTAGTATTCGCTTTCCTTTATAAAAACTATAATGGCGAACCTTGTTTAGTTAGTTCTGTGCACGACAGTGAAATCTGCACCATGCTGCTGCGAATCCAGTTGCTGAGAAGCCTAGTTCACAAAGTTCTTCTGAAGTGCTCTTAGCCGTTGCCTGGTGGCCTTTGCTAATGATCTGTCCGGCAGGATTGGCAAAAAGTTTGACTTGCAAACAATTCTTCCGTAAGAACTGTTTGTGACTACAGGCACTAGTCTACTACATGCTGAATCTTTATATCGTTATACTGCAAGTTCACCCACCCATCCTAGCACGTGCTCTTACCGCTTGCTGTTACAGACATGGGACATGTTGCTTGATATACTTCCCGAGAATAAGAACTTGGGAACATGTTCCACAATGTGTGTTCCCGCTAACCACATTAATACACTGAATTTCCCTTTCACTGACAATACAGTTGTATACATTAAACATACCAGTATTAGAGAACAATATTTTTCTGCGACTTCTTCAGGAACGCTAATACTACGGAGGCAGCGAAGCACTAAACTATGCAGGTACCGAAAAGAAAATGTGGGTATGCGGCTACGAGGAAGCAGTGGCACGGAAATGATATTAAGATAAAGATGAAATGGACGCAGAAGCAATTGCTTCGTAAATATAAGAACCATTCGGGATTTCCTTTGACAGACCATCGTTACACAAAGTATTTGAGATTTCCTGATGCATGGAAGGCACGCAACTTAAGCAGCTTGTTTAAGTGCAGAACTTCTGCAATGTTTCTCACATTCTTGATAAGCCCCCATCAGTAATCTCCTTTGGGATTATTTGAAAAGCGTGACGGCAACACTTAGGGGGTACAATTAAACCCATGTTTGCGTTCTTGTCCGCCCCACGGAGATGCCTCCAAACTCTTTCTCCGCGTTATGGCAAACTCTTTCCGTATCTGCAGTTGATGACCGTAAAATTTTGGGTTTTTCTCCGTACCCTATGGCCAGAAGTTTAGAAAGACCCTAAATCCAAGCACTCTGCAGCCCTAAACACAACACTGCAAGAAAATTTACTGTGCATGTGTGGGCGTAAAACCAAGGAAATTGGAAAATAGGGCGGACCCGCCGTGGTTGCTCAGTGGTTATGGTGTTAGGCTGCTGAATACCAAGTCGCGGGATTGAATTCCGGCCACGGCGGCCGCATTTCGATGGGGGCGAAATGCGAAAATACCCGTGGACTTAGATTTAGGTGCACGTTAAAGAACCCCCGGTAGTCGAAATTTCCGGAGTCCCCCACTACGGCGTGCGTCATAATCAAAAAGTGGTTTTGGCATGTAAAACCCCATTATTATTTTAAAATAGGGCGTCGGCGTGACGCTTCCCAGTAGATGGAAGCTTGCAGGGCAATATTCATACACGAAAACGGCATTATGCAGCCGACGCTCGTGTCTCATTTAAAGCCTGCTTTTATAAAAGACAAGCTTTTCACCTTCAGGTCTCAGAACATGCCACAGCGATAAGTCGCTTGTCATGCATCTGGCGATGTCCAGTCAAAAAACTAGTCGCAGTCGATGAAACAAAAAGTGACTGCTTAACAAGCGCGTAGCCTGAACTTCCATTATATCACGCCCACCCGTGAAAAGAGCGAAATGACGCTCCATGTGCTTCTAGCCTCACTTGCTTCCACGGTATAGGGCGTGCAAAAGTATGCTACAGTGCATGGAAGCCTCATCAGTAGGCGCGCAGTTAATACACAGACCTGAGTTCGACTACCAACTTGTCTCTGTCGTATCGTACTACGGAATTTAACTTTCGCATTGTGACACGAATCGAGCACTCTATTGAAAGCAGCTACTTCAGACATTCTTGGGCACTTGTTCCTAATTTAAGCAGATGTCCTACCAAAATGCCGAGCCATATTTCACGTAGTACCCAACTTGATTAGTGTTTCGCTGCACTACATTTAGCTGGTCTTGCTCACGTGCGTATACTCATCAGTAACTTTTCCTGTGTTTGCGTAGTTTTCTTGCGTTATATTCTTTCAGTTATTTTGGTTTATCGCTTGCATTGTGAGTAGTTAAGAGCTTAGTGGCATTTCTTACTCGGTTTTCTTGATATATATGGAAAGATTAGCATGTGGCGCTAATTGCATCTGGCGACTGCAAGGCGTTTTAGAAAGGAAACACAATGCATTATTAACGTACAACGCATTATTAATATTACTATATTTTAAACACAACGCAATTGAAACTACATTTTTGGCCAGAAAGGAAACTCAACGCAAAGAGGCTTGTCATCGGAACGTGTCTTGCTTTGAATGCACTTTTTCATTCGGAATGCATATGGTCACTGTTTGTCACAAGAAAGTGGCAATCAAACAGGCTGCTAAAAACAATTAAGTGTTGGTGCGCGTTTGCCACCTAGAGATAAAACGTTTAATTTCGAATAATGTGCAATTTTTGCTTTCGTGTTCTATTGATTTGCTAAAGATTATTGCCACCTAAAAATATTTTCAGGGCACGTAAGCACTACTGCCTGCAACAGCAGACAGACAGACAGACAGACAATGAACTTTTATTCAGGTCCTGAGGGACTAGCCGGTGGAGACCCGTTGGAGCCCCCGGCTCGCCGCTGGCTGCTCCCATGTCGGAATGGGGAGGCCGAGCCTCTCCGCTCTTTCACGGGCCCTCTGGACGGCCATGGACTGGAGCTTAAGTTGCGTGCTAGATATGGCCTCGTCCCAGTCCCGTTCGCTGGTGAGGGACGTATCCCGTAACGCAGGACACTGCCAGAGCATATGAGGTAGAGTGCTAACCTCCCCACAATCCGGGCACTGTCGGTCTGACCAATTTCTGGAGAAATCCTGCTTAAGAAACTTCGGGAGGGATATGACCTCGTCTGAAGCATCCTAAGCGTGATCGATTGTGATCTGCATAGATTTGGATGCGGAGGCGGGAAGCGCCTGCGTTCCTCTTTATAATGGGAGACGATCTCGTGAAATGTTAATAACGGGTCGCTGTGGCCGAGCTCCTCCGGATCCAATGTAGCCCCATCGCCGTCGCGGCGCGTTAATTCTCGCGCACGGCGGTGAGCAATTTCATTGGGGTTCGGGTGGCCCGGCAGCACGTTGTCGCCCATGTGAGCTGGGAACCATATAATATAATGCACGGGGTCACAATAGCAGTAAGAAAAAAAGTATACCAGGCATATTGCGAGGCGGTCTTGAATGGCCGAACATCTATACTGAATGCAAAAGTTGAGGGAAGGTGGTTGTATTTGACGGGAGAGGACAAGAAACGCACCCTCCAAGGCATGGTTGTAATAGTTGTTTCTTTGCAAAACATTCAGGCGAGAGCGTTTACGAGGAAGTGAAAGGTAAGGATAGTTTCGAGTTTTCTTCAATTTTGTGACTCTGAAATGGCTTGAATATTCGGGTGAGATGAATAGTGCGGCACAATTTCGAACGACTTCCAGGGTTATAATGATGGTGGTCTGGCTGAGTTCCCATATGGAGTAGGCCTCATTTAGATCGCATCAACTCTTTGTATTGTGTTAGCTTAAGGGACGCTGGTAGAGTGCAAGAAATCCTACGCAGGCAACCAAGCGTGCAGTTCACATTCATTATATAAGTGTTTGGTATGCATATTCCTTGAGATATTAGAGAAGGCGCGAATTCCAGAGTATTTACAGCAGCCTATAGGGGGCAATGAGCGAGAAATTCTTTAATTGAAGCTGAATATTTGAGTGCTGCTATGTATGTAGTGCTTGCTACATCATATGAGGTATTTGAGATGACATGAAGATAAGAACACCGGAGGAAAAGAAAAAAATTAACTTGAAATAAAATAAACCAATCAAGCCCAGATGACTAAAAATGGGTTCCTAGTTCGTCGGACTAATAACATCTGAAATTTAGCATTCTAGAGGAAGTACGCATTTTTCTATGCTTGTCAACCACCGCTGAAGCTCAGTGGTTGCGACTTCTTGCTCTTTCAATTCCTGGACAAAGGTCGGAGGTTCTAATGGCTGCGTTACGGAATTTCCCCTCTGGGGATACATTTTGGCGCACACTGAAGAACATCGAGAACGCGATGAATTCGGAGACCCCGTAACAACGTCGTTTTTCACACACCAGGATTGTTTTGTGAATTTGAAAGCCATCTATCAATCAAAGACATGCGGTCGCATTTCGCACATCAGGCTGAATTGCTATGTTTCAAGTTATAACGATCAGCAATCAGGAAAAGTGGCCTCGTCGGAACAGGCCTAGACAGTGGAATTGGCGACCGCTAGACTTGTTGAGTGGAATACGTTGGTGCGCGCGAACTTTCGTTGCCGATGATACTGCAACAGTGGGGCAGTCACTGAAATTTTATTGTGACGTCCATTCTCGACACCACTGCGGTTACACTCTTCCTTGCACTTTCGACTATACCGCCTAGTCTATTTCACTGCAGCGTAACATGAGTGTGTAGTTTGCGGCTGTGCGTTGTTTTCAAAATGCCTGTGTTCGCATCGCCGTCATTGACAGTACCTCACGCGACTTTAGTCACTGCGACGAGATCATAGCAGATATATTGTCTACTGGCCTTCTTTTGATAACGTATGCCAGTTCTTGCATGCTCCTTTAACTTCTTAAGGTATCTTGACGAACTTCAGTTTGTCCTGAGCGACCACCACCTTTTGACTTATCACACTTTGGCATCATCTTTCGCCCTTTAGCAACTTGGTCACTCGTACTGTTTCGCTGATTTCCCGTGGTCTTTGGCGTGCACGTATAGAAGGTTAAGCGAGGTGTGTGTGCGTGTGTGTTGTGTGTGTATGTGTGTGTGTGTGTGTGTGTGATGTGTATGTAAATGCATAAATGGTGTAAATACATAAATGGTAAAAAATGGTGTTAGAACGTTTATGATGATTACTGCTACAGTTTAATTTTGAATGCTGTGCATAGAAACGTGAGCCTTAAGAGGGGAGGGCTTAGCATGTCTTGTTGTATATCCGCTAGGAAGTCATGAAAGTAAAAAAAAAAACGAAATTATATGTCATAACGTTGGCTGACCATTATTCGCAATAACTGCAACTGTCTGCATATGGATCAGGATGTGCATGTTGAATAGCTAGAAAGGCGAGGGTGTTACCCCACTCAAGTGCGCCTGTAACGCAAGTAGAATTAACCAGTGGCAATTTAAAATATTTTACGTGGAGCTAAGAGCGTGGGCTACGTAACCCTCTTTCATTCCATTTGCTTTAGTATTCTGGATTCTGTTCCAACGCTGTTTGAATACTGTTCCGATGCTGACCTATATCTCTCATATCACTTTTTCAACAATCCAAATGCCACAGTCGCTGCTGTACCAAAACGAGTGCACAATTTACGTAGAACAATAAAGACTAGAAAAACGATCACGATAAAACGTGCGACAAAAGAAAGAAGATATCAATTTAAATCGAAATTATGTCACATGGATTAGAGATAGTCATTTCCTTGGCTGTAGTGCAAGTACCTGAAAATAAATAACCAACCACAGCAGTAAAAAATGCTTTTTCCTTAAGATGTTCTATTGTTCTTTTATTTTATTCACAACGTCGACTACAAACTCTGAGACCTTTGCTGAAGCGCTGTTTTTGCGGCAGCCTAATTTATGTTCAAGAGTCGCCCTAAACTTGAGAGCGAACGAAGTACGAATCAAAGAGGGCAAAGCGGAGGTTGTCAAACAATTCAGAAAGCCCACTTTCTGGTACCTCGTGAGCACGCACACACTCTCGGTCTCTTCTATAGGGACGCGTTCGTACTGTTGCGCTTTTGTTCCTCTTGCAGAGGACTTTCGAGAGAATCAGGCTGTGCAAAACTCGATGCTTTCACTGGCGGGCATACTACTCGCCTAGTTCTCAAATATTTGTTTATTGGACATTGAAGAGCGGTGAGCAAACATCAGAATTCACACATTTGAGCCTATATATTATTTTGCCCGCGTACGAGTCCTAACAAATCTTCAAGCACGCTTTCAGGTGAAGCAATGAGCCATATTTATTTTTTTTCGACAGCACGTGATCTTTGGAAGAGGAGCTTTTTTAAAGCTCCACAAGGAGGTAAACAAAGCGCACTCAGTCTTTCAATCGAATGCACATGCAGATCGTCTTGTCTTGAGCATCGAGCACACAATATTCCGGGAACATTCACTTGCGATGAAATAATAAAAAAAAATAAACAGGTCATCTGGGACTAGTAAGAGAGGACATGGTACATACTGCAAAATGCAAGGAAAGAGAAAGTGTGTGCTGTTTTTGGGGATTCATAAAGCAACAGGCATAAACGACTGCGCAAGTACAGCGCAAAATATCCTCACTCGAAATAAAAGCAGCGGCTGTATGCCCGTATTCACAAAAAAAAAGAACACTTGCGCTTGAATCGTTCGCAAGATTACATGACAACCAATCATGACGTTGGACACATTAGTGAATGCGGCCAGCCAATGACAAAAGGCACTTAGGAACGTAAAATTTTGTGAATTCAGGCTCTTGGTCCCGTATTCATTGAAAGTTCTTAAGCTAGAATTGTTCATGGGAGATGATTCCACCCAATCCTTGAACCATACCATTAACGAAACCGACTAGTTATAGTGGTAAAGAACACTTACGATCAAAAACAAACTTTGTGAAATCGGTCTCTTGGCGTGCATATATAAGACATTCTTCCACTAGAGCATGCAGTATGTAAGAGCAAATTCTGCCCAATCCCGATGCTGAACATAAGATTTGCGAAGGCGACCAATAAATGGTACAAAAAATAAAATAAAAAATAAAATAAATAAAGTACAAAAAGCACGTACGAGCCGAATTCATGGGAATTCGGCCCCTGAAGTGTGCAGTTCCAAGCATCCTACCCAATTACGAAGGACCCTCCGTGTCGCCGGTCGCATAGTAACTGGTCTTTATTCTTACTCTTAACGCAGACTGTACAATAGCTCCAGCGTCAGTGAGTTACCACGCTGAGGGCACGATGCGATAGCACTTGCAGCTGTAAAACAGACTTAAGGGAGGGAAGCAGATAATTGTTTAGACAAGAAACAAAATACTGTGGATTTAACTTGCAACGAAATAATAATACCGCACGTGCCGCAATTTTGTAGCAAGGTGGGCCATTGGGCTGGTTGGCTGACAATAATTTCGCGTGTAGCGAAACAGAGACGTCAGCCCACCGAGGGAGGACAAAGGACTGGCGCTGACTCACACACTTGAGACTCTAATTAATGAAAACAGGCTTAATACAATATACCAACCTAAGCAACCATGCAATGAATGCGAGGCATCCTCCAGCAATTGTATTTCACACTCTGAACAAGAAACACATGACACTGACACGCAATTATCAGAGTTTGTGCGGATGTGAAATGCTTCCGAGATCTGCAATGTTTTTTTCTTTTTTCATACTATTTAGCTATAAACAATGACATCATTGTATTTTCAAAATGCGCCAGGTTAATAAAGGTCGACTAACTTAAAAAGGCTGTAATAATCAGAATAATGGATCCAGCACTACGTCCCTTGTTCTTCGCTCTTATTATAACATAATACGCAATTCCTTTCTTATAAAGCCAAAGGACAGTGAAATGGGTCCGCTTTAAATTCCCAAATATGGGGGAAGATGCTTAGTTGTTTCTTTGAAGTACACAATAGGGTAATCGCAATATGTGATCAAAATACAACACAGGCAATTCCTCGTGGGAATGTGATTCTCGGAGTAAGATATATATATATATATATATATATATATATATATATAGATATATATATATATATATATATATATATATAGATATATATATATATATATATATATATATATATATATATATATATATATATATATATATATAAAGTCATATCCGCAGAAGCTAACAAATACCAAGGACATCATCGGTGAAATTACTTGTATTTATTATTAGAATTGAAAACATCATAAATAAATGGAAATGAAAGTGGGTGAAAAAACTGGCCACAAGTGGGATACGAACCCATATCTTCGCATTGTGCGTGCTATGCTCTTACTAATTGAGTTACCGCGGCAGCGTTTTCCTATCCAATATCTGCGTGTTTACCTACTAGAAATAACCCTGGGAGTATATCCAGTGGCGAGGCTGGATAGCTTGACTACTTATCACATTAACGTCGATAGTTCTAGTAAGATGCGTACTGCCGTAATTCATTCATTCATTCATTCATTCATTAAAGCTACCCGTAAACGAGCGCTGATTGAGGGCTGTACGTAGGGGTGCAAATACATATAAGCAGTAGATATATGGTTCACGAAAACGATAAACCACAAGTTAACAGTGAAGGTATATGCAAACCTCTTGAAACAAAATAAATGGCAGTAGGCAGTTTAATGGCAATTAAACTATAAGAAATGCATATAGAGAGGGCACACACAGAGAGGCACGCGAAAACATATCCACACAGGTCATGGGTGATCAAACGAGATTCATTAATGTACATAGTTAGAAAAGTACGAACGTTCAGTAAAGCATAAACTACAGTAAAGTGAATTAAAAAATGTTAGTGGACATGAAGAAAAGTAATCACATAAACATGCAGGCACGCAGCATGATATCAGCCTTTCATGAAAAGAAAAAATCAACCTCACAATTTCATTTGACATTCGATGTCACTCATTTTTCCTCTTTTTCAATTGTCTTAAATTCGATTAGGTCGCAGTACTGGCCACGCACACCTAAGGCATTGCTTTGGATGGACGCTGAGCGAGCTCGCGACACCTCCTCAATGCTTCGCATCACTTTGGCGTGTCGTCGGGTTGCTGTAAAGCAGCTCACGTTCAACGGAGAACCAAAACCACGACGAGGAAAATCCCTTTCAAACAATTTTCTTATTGTCGCTTTCTCGCGAGCACTTCCTTCTTCATGCCCCGCGTCTCAAAACCGCTGCTGTGGCGTGCTGCGTGCCGTGTAAGAAAATTTGCCACTGAACTGTCAACGAATGCACTCGTTCTCGCTTCGATATCACGCCGCGGGTCCCGTCATTGGAAGGCGCGTGGCATGGGGAACGCGTGCTCTGAATCGTACGCATCCTGGGACTCGAACGTGCGCCGCATCTCGTACCATTCCGCGTGAGCGGCGAGGCACGCGTGAAAACGAGAAATCGTGCAGTGTAAGCACGGTTCTTTCGAAAGTGCAGTCTTCGGAGTCATGCCATCGCTTCTCTACGCCTTGTGACAGCTCATTATTCTTTAAAAGCTGAGGATCACATGGAGGCCTTTAGTGCGAGTGAAGATTGCGAAAGTTGGAGTGGCAAACAGAACGCACAACAGCATGACGACGATAATGATAATAATGATGGTGACATCGACGAGGTGACAATGGCAGCTAACGGCCATCACCCGTTACCATGATTACGTGCTATCCTGTATACTACAGCCACCTACGTACAACGATGACTGCGCTATGACGACGAAGACAGCACGACTGCTTACAAGTCGACGGGTAAGAATTGACTGACTTGTGCAACGTAAACTTATAATCAAACGGGAAATAATCTGTGTTTATCTGCGTATTTTCCGGACATTACATTACAGGACGCAGTCTAGCTCAATGCACGCTGTCGACGACCCACCTAGAAGGAGCTGTCAGTCTAACCACACTATAACACGAGCCAAGCTCATCGTTCCTTGCACAACTATAACCGTCGCAGTATACGTGACATCTTCCCCAGTACACTTGACGTCACTCCCCCGCTCCCGGCCCCCCCCGCCTCCCCCCCGCCCTCCCTTTCAATAACAACCAAATCCTCTTTTTGCGGCAGGGCGGGTGTGAGTTGTTTCACTTTCATTTCACCACAGTGACCAGCAGAAGTCCCTCTTGGTGTTTTACCTCGTGGTGTGATTTAAGTGCTGAAAATTAAGATTGCCTCTTTTCAGTGTGTCCTTCACCAACAAAGAAAATTGACTAATTGGAAGAGCTGGAAGAGCAGAATCCTGTGCCTGCTGCACCTGAGACTTGAACTACAAAGGCAATTCATGATGTTACTTACGAGTGTGCCCTTAATCAATACATTGACATCGTATGTACAGAGTCGGTCGAGTCACAGTTACTAGTCTAGACGTGCAATCTTCTGGCTGGTTACGGCGATGAATCTCGTATGTCGTGTGGATATAGCAAACGCTAAATATCTTGGCTGTTCATGAAAGACGCTAAATTGCCAAGAATAACAATGGCATGAACCTTGCGCCTGTAACACCCAGTGTAGCCTCACAGTGAACGCCCCGTTTGGTTCACAAGTATGAACATCAGAAAGAAAATGTTTGCTAATACAATTAGTGCAGAAAGTTTTCGCCACCGTTTAAGCAACTGTACTGCATGCAAAATAGAAAAATAAAAACTTCGACAAGAACGGGTTAGTATGCTCTGCGAAGAGAAGACAGAAGCCACAAAACAAAAGAGAAAGCACGAGCCTCCCCCTCCTCCTTCCTCGTGCGCCTCCCCGAAACTCGGTTACACGAGAGCACACGCCCTTCTCCTCAACACCTTCCCTCACCGCAAGTCCCACCGTCAACCATCGACCACCGCCGACGACCAACCGCCACCAACCACAATAAAGAGCGATGAGACAAAGAACATATTTGCTATGAACAGGAAGCTATTTTTATTTAACGCAGCACCTTTTCTCCGTGCAACGGAGACAGATGTTTAAATAGAGGAGCAATAGTAAATTTAATAGCGTGTTCTGTTTCGTAAGCTATTGTACCGAGTGCAACACAACATAACCGGGCATCCCCAATTTCTTCAATGCCTCTCAAAATTTCCCCCTCCGAAGCACGCGCTGCACCAAATCGCACGCTCGAGTGACATATGAAAGTTTGCTGTTGGACTAGTTGGTACATGATGCTAAGAACAAGAATTCTGCAGAAATCATGTACGTTAATTGTGAATGTAAGCGAAGAGCCCGAACGAATGCGTGAGCAAACAAACGAACGAACGAAGGAACGAATTGAGAAGAACGACCCCTCCCCCCACCCCCTTCTGCGACAGTTCAAGCGCGAGTATGCTCCTATCTCCCTCTCTCCGGCCTCTCTCCGCAACTCAGTTACGTGAGAGAGAGCGCTGTTTCACGCAGTACCAGTGTATTTCAAGTCCAACGACCGACCACGAAGCACTGACCAAGGACTTCTGCCCACAGCCTGTTACGAAAACGGGCGAAAGAGGTAAAGAAACTCATTCACCTTAAAACGGCGCAACAAACGATAGAAGCGAGAGAGACTAACAACGCAACGATGGGAAATGCGCATAGAAACAGTCCATTTGTCCACATGGTCTCACAAGGAACAAAGCTGCCAGCAGCTTATCACATGTTTTCATCTATCGCCGGTGACGTAAGGATGCAAACTTTACTCGCGCAAAACGACACAATAAATTTAACAGAAATTATTGGGCCAGTGGTCAAGAACAGTCAAGCAAAAGAACGTTTTGACAGCACTGACAAAAATTGGCTTGAACACAGCGGCATTGTTAGTCTTTAATAATGAATGTAAAAAGATTTTTTTAATGAGCGTCTTCCTTATTGCAATTTTTCAATTAAATTTTATTCTGTTCTTCACATAATAAATGGAGGAGGCCCGAATAAAAGTTAATCTGTTCACTTGACGGGCTTTCGGGACCCCCTGTGTATGCGCATATGTGTATGTTATGTCACATTGTTATTGTCTGCATTGTTCGCTTGAGACTTTTTCTGTAACGTTATTCTGAGTATTATGTGGTAACGCGGATCTGCGAAGTTTAACTGTCCTTCTAATCGTTCTTTTACAAAACTACGTAGGGGAGTGTACAAAACTATATGTGTGATTGCGCCACTTGCTGAAGAGGAGTAGGCGGTGCCATATTAGTGCGCGATCTAATGCGTACTCTTAGATTTGTGTCAATAAAAAAGAAATAATCAGGTAAGGAATTATTCCTCAGGAACAAAACTTGCATGAAAGTATAGGGACACTTTAAAAAATGCGTTAACTTTTTCGCCGAAATTTGCAACTACAGTTTAACACTCGCTCGATGCCCGCTATCGCGTTTGGTCACTTCGACAATTTTCGACAGGCAGAATTTTTCGCCTGAATTTCTTGTGACGTCTAAGATACCGTCGTGGGCGGAGCCACCAACTTTATTTGGCAGCCTTCGGCTTCCCCCAATCATGTTCCCCAGGACACTTCAATAAAGTTCTTGTCAATTGTCAAATCTAAGGTTGCTCTTAAGTTACTGGGTACGATGACCTACCGCTACGGGCTGGTCGAGTATTGCATGCTCTTAAGCAAGCCATGCGCAAGGATTGCGCAACACGTTGTTACAATTTTCATCCCCTTCTCGCATCAGTGTACGTATACCATTGTGCTGATACACAATGTAGGCCTTATAATTGAGACCGGCATTCGACCGACTAGTCGAAGGGAACACAATAATGTTTCATTACTCTGATCATAACGTTTCTGCTGCTTTTGAAACGTTATCCTTTGCGCACTTACGCACAAGGATGAGTGAACTTCAGCTCAATTTGCCAGTACTAAAAGTGCTAAGAAAAAGCATGCACAATGTCCAGCCTGTTTGTAAGCGAGGTTTAATGGGGTATTAGAGCCTTTCTCGCGGCAGCCTTACGTCCAATGGGGTCGCCGAACAGTTCCCTGAGCTTTTCTTTGAAACTGTCCCAACTGTTTATCTCGTCGTCATGCGTTTGGTGCCACACACGTGGGGTGCCGCCGAGATAAAAGATGACATTGGCGAGCATGATCGTTGGGTCCCACCTGTTATTAGCACTGGCGTGTTCATAGAGCTTGATCCATTCGTCAACGTCCTCTCCTTTCGGGTCAGAGAACGCACCAGGGTCGCGATGTTGGGCAACCGTGATGATTGAAGCAGTCGAACAAGCCGGAGTCGTTACAGAGGCGGTCTCGTCACCGGGAGGCATGGTGACAAGCTCGATGTACCGACCACTCCGGAGTTCCGTGGTGAGGACGGGGATCGCCGATGTCCACCAGAATGTTACGTGTCGAAAGACACAGATTAAAGAGGCTATATACAGGCTATTTACGCTGGAGACAGATCGCCAGGACGACACTCACTCGCGCCAAGGGCACAGACCCACTTCGTCGTCGTCCTCGCGGCGGCTCGTCCCTTGGGCATCGCTCGATGATATCGTAATAATATCTCGAGAGGTTGAAAGCAGCATGCTTCCAGCTGCTCATAGTTCAATGACGAAGCGTCAATAACAAAGGCGAGTCACTACAGAAAATCGTCACTAGTAGTTCGAACGGATGTCCTTGCTTATAAAGATGCAGTTCTCTGCACTCAAAGCTATTCTTTAAAGGCCACTAACAGGTTATGGAAGTGTCTGCAGGAATTATAAGAGTGAAAGAAGATATTTGCAAAACAGGAGGTGCAGAGAGGTTGAGAAGTATATTACGCTACTTGTATTTTTCTGTTGTTTTTATTCCCAACAGTAAAAGAAACAACGTTTTTCAGAATTCGATTTTATCCCGGAGTAGTATAATCAGGTAGGTCATTTTATTTTACTTCAAATTGCCCTGCTGACACATAACGCACTATCTCTTGTTTGATAAAGAGGTGTCTTGCACATACCCCAGCATCAAACTTTCAGAGCGATGAGAGAAAATATTAGAAGAAAAAAAAAACATTAACCGGGTAACCGGTTACGCCATAAGGCAAGTGCCGAGCGTCATCACGCTTGTTATATCGTACAATGTCCGTTGAAAATGAAAGCCCTCCCTATAGACCCACGAGCAAAAAATAGGGAAGGCAGGCCATATTTCACTGCAATGTTTGCAACAGCCAATCCTTTTGAGAAGAGCGCGCGTTGAAACCACTCGTCTGACCTTTCTTCCAACACAATTTTGCCGCTCTCTGATATTGATTACACCGCCTCGCTGGCGGCTGATGGCTCCTCAGAGGACAAGTGATTTATATCGGAATGATCTCGGTTTCAGCCGCAATCGTAACGTTTCATATCAGCCTTTTGATATGAAACGTCTATAAAATCGGTCGTAAGGGGGTCGCTTGCCAAAACGTATGTAGAGAAAAAATAGCATTACCCCTTATATCTTTTCAACCCAGTTACCCACGCGCTTTACTTTGGTATCGTTGTGTACAGGAAAGAAGCCATTACTTGATCATGAATGTGCCGTGTCCACAGATGGCGCAGTTGTCTCACCACGCAAGACACGCTTGGAGCTATATCTATATTTTTGATCAGCCTTCAAAGAGCTACGGCTCGGTAGTACGTTAGTCCATCCGTACGTGACCGGTCGCGTTCGTGAGAACTCGACCAGCCATAGTAGGTGTAATGCACCAAGCCCAAAGCTGCAGGTGACTTTATTATTTTGGAGCGTAGTGGTGTTTTCACACTCTTGTTGCACCCTGAAACGTTTATTAATTCCACTGTAATATTTCACACGGTATGATTTGTGCCTTTAAGGTATGCTGGGGCCATTCTGAGAGCAATGAACGGTCAAAGTCGACAAAAAGATGGAGCTTCCTAATGCAAAACGGGTTACTTCAATGGCCAAGTTTTCCTTTCTACAGACCCGCTTAGCCTTCTGATCGCAAAATTATCATTTTAGAAGAGTTCATTATCCAATGTTTCGGGGGTTTTCTTACGATTCAAGTATATGACAAATACAGCCGCAAGTAGCGGTACCATAATTGGGGTTCCTTTACAAACGTATTCCTTATCAGTAGTGGTTGAAGCATTCAACATAATGGTGGTCTTTCCTGTATTTACAGCTTGCATTCTAACCATGTTGCATAATTTGCTAGTAATATTTCTGTGAGAAGTTCCCGACCTATCATCACGTGCAGCCCTGTTCTAGTTCCCTAATTTGGATAACTTATGTAAAGACAGAGGATGAACATAGGAACGCTTGTCCATTTTTTATAAATGTACTAGTCAGAATCAACACAGAGCACAGAGCAGCCAGGTGCCACACTTATGCCGGCACAGCAAGCATTAAACCGCGAGTTCGACAACTCGAATGAGAGAAACCGCTTCCTGTTTCAATTATGGGAATGAGCGCTTGGTTCATTTAGGCTAAAGCTCTCAGCGTCCATCAGTAATTAAGACATAGTCTCAATTTAGAGTGTCTGAGCGAAGTAATAAATGCCATGTCTCATGGTACAAACCAGCACACTCTACCTCTCTTTCTGGCAGCACACGGAATTATGGCACTGAATCGACCAGATGAATTAGTATTGGAACGCTTGTCCCTTTTTACTTTCAAAGGTTTACTAGTCAAAATCAACACAGAGCCCAGAGCTGCCAGGTGCCCTCCCTATGTCGGCACTGGTGGCAAACTCGACAACTCGAATGAGAGAAACCACTTCCTGTTCCCCGTATGGGAATGTGCGCTTGGTTCATTTAAGCTAAAGCTCTCAGCGTCCCTCACTAATGAAGACGTAGTCTCAATTTAGAGTGTCTGAGTGAACTACTAAATGCTAGGTCTCATGGTACAAACGAGCGTACTCTACCTTTCTCTCTGGCAGCACACGGAATTAGGGATCTGAATGCACCCGATGAATATAGTATTTCAGCAGATATGAGCAAACGCTCGTGACAGCCTCAACCAAAAATTAAGCCCCATTGTTTAGGGAGTTCGATTTATTATAAGCCGGACTTTTCCTGAACTCAGATTCCCCCATGTCGGTGGGTACAAACTGTTGTGATGTCGGGGTCCCCGCGTCCAACGAAGGTTCCATGAATGATGACGTGCCAGGCGGCGGGATAAACAAGCGTTCCGAGCGACGCTGACGAGAATGAAAAAAGGATTATATTAAAAAAGGTTCATGATCAAGTTTTACAGCACGGCTCCAACTATCGGAGCAGACTACATGCTAGCGTCTTTGCACGTCCGACCGTTTGTGCGGGTCCGAGTGTCTGTCCATGTCAGAGTGTATCTCCTCTTTCTCAGACGCCCGGATCCACTTTTATGCTATTTTCTTCCCTCCTTTCCTAGTAGAGGGAATTCATTGGCCAATCACAAACGCCGAATCGTTGACCACCTCTATCACCGCTCACTGGTCTTCTAGGTGCTGCTTGTAGTGCTCCTGTCTTCAGCAAGCTGCTGATTGCGCTCGAACGTGGCATATCTGTCTCCAACCTGGCACACTGCGATGCAACTGCGTATCAAACCGTGAACCCGGCGTTGACTTCCCCGGGAGTGCCTGCAAATGAGCTTGTCATCAATTGGTTGCCTCTTAGTGACGGTCAAGAGGGCGCCGTTGCTGTTTTCAAGCGAAGTGAATGATGAGGCGTGAACCGGATGGTGCATCGGTAGGTCGAGTTGTTCGATGTAGCTTGGCCGGCTTGATACCTGCATTGCTCAAAGCCATGGGACCGCAGCTTCCGAAAATGAAGATCTTCTGGCCAAAGGCGTCTTGATAGGTGGGCTCTGACTGGACTACCTAAATGCAAGATGACAAACTCCAAGGAGTGACCGTTGTCAGCTAGACACAATGCCGCAAGCGTCACATGCAAGCCACCCTCATCGCCAGACTGTACAAGTTAAAAAAAAAATCTGACAAACCCCTATCCAAACGAAACCCTGAAACACAAGCTTCTCATTGGTCTGGACAAGTACCAAGAAACTTCCAATTATGTGTCCTCGCAAATAGGCACAAACGGAGTTTATGCATTGAAGTAATGTAATCATGAACTTGAGCTTCCACAGATCAGGAGAGCGAAGGGAGAACTGGTCTTGATTAATTCATACCCGAAACGCTTAGTCCATGATAGCTACATGATCATTACATTGTCCTCTAAACAAAGTTCCTAATCTCAAACGTTCAAAAAAATTATGTCGTAGAAAAAGCTCATGAACGCAATCTACAAAACGTGCCTCGAAAAGAACTGCTGCCTAATCAAACAAGACTCGTTATGAACTACCGCTAAAGTATAACTTATCAACTTGCGCGTGACCTTTCAAACTGTATGCAACACTCACCCTATATGCCTTACAATTCAACAGGTGTCGTCACGTAAACTTTCCACTTCAAACAGGATTTAGCTGAATCGAAAATGCGAACAACCTAACAAAAAATTGTGGTATTCCTTACTCTTCGCACATGTTCAGCACGCAACTAATCTCCTACAATATGAATACAAAAGAACAACACTATTTGCAACGCGTCTTCCAGATTTCCTTTTTTGTCCTCAGCCGAATCCTTTCAGACGAGCTCGAGAGTGTCACGCATTCCGGGGTTCTCGCAAAGTGCGGTCGCGAAGAAAACAAAAGCCGCTAATTTGCCTGACTCGCCTAGTAGTTGCGACTTTAGAACAGCGTCCGCGTGCTAGGAGAGGGGTACATTCACAGATCCGCGCGCGCACTGTTTCCTTAGATGCCAGGCAGTTGCCTTCATTTGGCCCCGCGTGTGACGACCTCATATAGCAGCCTCCTGTACGCTTCCCTTTGTCCTTCTGCTTAGAACGAGACGTCCTCAGTGCGGTTAGGCGACGGTTACTACGCCTGAATCTTCGCGAAACTCTCCTTTTCGTGACGCGGGTCACGTCGGATCCCCGATCCCTGCAAACGTCTAAGCTTGAAATTTACCGTCCTTTGCTTTTTCGCAGTCTTCGGCTGAATCCTGATTTTCGAGCCTTTGCCTCTGTCGCCTTGGTGCTTCGCACGTTTGATTCGAGACGCCTCGACCGCGTCCGCCTTTCTCCTCTTAGGCCTATGCCTTTTCTTCACCATCTGTTCTCACCAATCCGAACAGCCATAGGTCACCTTTTCAGCCTGGCTGGCCGGCCGGCCGAACTTGCCGCCTCTGTACACACTTGGGCTAACGTGCCCTCCGTTTCTTGTGCGGGGAAATCACCGCTTTTTACCACCTTCTCCACGCTTCCGGCTAGTAACATGTTTGACTCGTCACTGCGCGCAGCTGCTTCGGGAGTCATTCCATGGTCCTCTGATCGCTGCTCAATACGGGACACGCCTATCAGTCTCCGAGTCTCCTCCCGTGTTCTCGCCCTGAAGGCTCCCATATTGGAGAAGGGTTCTCCTCGCTCCGTCAGCGTTTGCTCTGACCCATTCGAAGAGCCATGGCTGACTTGCTCTGGCAGGCTGGAAGAAATTGCCGCATTCCTACACAGCTGGTCGTTCTTTGTAAGCTGTCCCATATACGGCTTCAACAGCTGCAGGTTATTATCGGAGTCATCAATTGTGGCAAATATCACCCGCTTCTCACAGCTACTGGCCATGTGTTCTTTGTTTCCGCTGTTGTAACAAACAACTCTCTTCCGTGCCTCCAACGCGCGGGCACTGTCTGTGGGTGCCTTCATGCGCTACTTCACGTGCGTCACCCTCCCTCCTGAAGCGTGCCGGGGGAGGAGATTAACTATATCAACTGCCTCGAAAGTGTGGAGCTGGCGTCGCGCTATCAGCCATCTAAGTATCTGACTTTTGTGCTCAAGCTGTGCCATCCTAAGAGCGTGCCGTTGCGCTGCCTCCTGCTCGCGCCTCTCGTACTCCTCTGCTTCTCGTTTGCACTTTTCGTCCTCTTCACGCTCGTGCCTCTTGCACTCTTTTCTTTTCTTTCAAGAATGGTTTCTCAAGTCTCGTTAGCTTCCTCGACCGCCACTTCTTCTGCCTTCATGACATCGAGAACTTTGTCTTTCGTTTTTGCGGGGCCGGTGGCAATGCCGAACTCCTCGAAAATTAGAAGTAGGTCCTGCGCTTCAAATTTCTCCATAGCGAACTTTCAAAACATTGCTTACTAGAAAAAACCCGTACTCTCTTAGCATCTGCTTTCCTGCACTAGAGAAAGTTCTGGCGACATGAACAGCGAACATTAGGCACTAGCTAGTCCGTGCTTATCGCTACCATCACGAGATTGCAGAATTTCTCATCGCTCCTTTTTTACGAAATTTTCCTGGCCTCACTGGTCTCCTCCATACTCCTCTCCTTATTCTGCGAAACTCTAATTGTTGCCCTTTTCCTTTCGCAGGGTCAACCGAAATGCCAATCTGCTCACAACTGGAGTTCTGGGATTTGCAACTTCTCCCTGCCCAAAGTGCACCCAGTGTTTCTTCCCCACTAGTAATTTAGCCCACGGGACACTCAATTCTCGGTCTGTGAGACAAAATCACTAATAACACCAAACATCATCACCGACTTTCTGCGCTAATGAGTCTGGCGAAAAAAAAAAGCAAGCACGTAGCACTCAGCACACCGATGTAGCCGACGCCAACCAATTCCATAAGCTGCCAGCCACTGTTGCGGAGTCGGGGGTCCGTGCATCCAATGAAGGTTCCATGGATGGTGCCGTGCCAGATTCCGGGAGAAAGAAGCGTTCCGACCAACGTTGAAGAGAATGAAAAAAGATTGTATTAAAAAAAGTATATGGTTCCGTTTTACAACACGATTCCAACTATTGAAGCACACTACATGCCATGTTTTGCATGTCCGCGTGTCTCTTCTCTTTCACAGCCATCCGTATCCACTTTTTATTCCTGTTTCTTTCCTCTTTCCCTCATTGAGGGAATTCGCTGGCCAATCACAAACGCCGAATCGTTCACCACCTCTATCGCCCCTTACTCGTCTTCTGCGTGCTGCTCGTGGTGCTCCACCGTGGCACACCTGTCTCCAACGGGGCACACTGCGAGGCAACTGCATGGCAAACCGTGAACCTGCCGTTAATTTCACCGGGAGTCTTTGGCAAAGAGCCTGTCGTCGATTAGTGCCCTTTTTGTGACATTCAGGAGGGCGCCGTTGATGTCTTGAAGCGAAATGAATAATGAGGCATGAACAACAACCGTGACAAATGCATGTCGCTGGTGGGGCACCCCCCCCCCCCCCGCTCTGAAGGACCCCCCGGCGCAACAATACATACGCACAGTTGGCATGCGGGTGCGGTGGGCGACACCAGAGGAGGCTCTCTAATGTGACTCACCATGTTTGCCTGAAGACGTAAGAGAACAACATTCGGTTGGACTGGCAGCACTGAAAGGGGGGAGCCAAATATCTGCGCGTTCACTGCGGCCTGAGTGGCGTGCCTTCTGGATACCTGCAGGCGCACTGTGGCCAAAAATAGGCAACAAACAGGAGTACGCTGATCAGCCACAAAGAAGAAAAGAAGAAATACGCTAGCTGTAATAGAAAAATCATGCTTTTTATTGTTTCCTCTTTATTTTATTTTTTTGCCAGAGAAAAAAAAATTCGTTGTAACATTCACTGTTGCGTAAAGGGCTAAAGCTTCCCTTAGTTTTCGGTAGATGGTTAAGATGTTCAACAGACAGTAATGAAAAATAAATTGAAGTTCTCGCCCGCCACCTTTCATTTACAATAAATTTGCAAGACATGATTACGGAAAAGGAAAGTAAGATAATATGAGATCTACTTCTGGTTCTGCCTGGTCAGGATCGCGCATACTTACAATTGTTGGTTGTGTGAACTGTTACAGCTACTTTAATGTTTCATTTGCACAACTTATTATGCTTGTTTAGTATAATTAATAACATAAAATGCTTGGCTTAAACATTACTCGAGGTTCTTCTCGAGGCTTCCAGCAGACCCCAATTTCACTGAATTTACGTCGTCGCCCGGTATAGCTTAACACAGGACAGCACGTGTGTAACAAGTTGATACATACGTATATCCATCTGTACTACTGCATCATCGACTTTGTTCTTTGCAAAATAAAAGAAAATAGAAGCGATTTAGCAGTAAATGGGAGAGAAATGCCTTAGAATTACGTCGCACCTCTTTAGAGTTCTGCATTCATGAGTTAAACCGCGTTCACCACATTGCAAAGTGTTCTTCAGGACTTCACTCGATGCGTCCTGCATATTCGAGGAGCGAAGTAAATCTGACGGCGGGAGCAGACCACCGCCAGTTGCACTATATTACACACATACACACGCGCATACGCATACATGTACACAAATACACGCTCTTCTAAGCTTTCATCCCCCTTTAGCTTTACCACGTTACCGGCTTCCCACAATTCCCACACAGGTTTTTCCGCTTTGACATTCCCAATGCGTCCTTATCAAAACAAGCGCTACATAAACATCATCATCGCAACAAATATACGCCGTCAATAAACCAATTTGATCCCTTTGAATCTTTCTCTCGGTTTAAAGCGAATAGTTCTCTTTGGCTTTTTCACCCGTTTTCTTTCTCGAACTTTCTCAGTTGAAGTTGTAGGTCCTCGTGCAGCCGAGCTATGAAGAGCGTTGGTAGCCGATCGTTATTCGCGCCAGATCTTGGTAACGTCTGAAGCTTTGTGACGTCTGTGACGTCTTTGTGAAGTCTGAAGGTGCCGTGGTTGGTGGTGTACAGCGGTGTGTCACGTTTCTCCGCCGCCTGTTCTGAAGGTTGGAAGGAGAGAGAGATAGAGAATAAAGACCTTTTTACGACAAAGCACTGCGGAGAAGTTTTCAGTCGAAGACGCCTTGAGCTCTTCGAGATTCTGCAGATCTCAACACCGGCTGGTTTTGATCATCGAGGCTCGAGCTGGACGATGCTCGCTCCCAATATCTTGTTGGAAGAACACAAGGAATTAGTCGAATCAAGTCGAAATATTTTGCAGCCCCCCTCACATGAAACAGGATTCCAGGGGCTTCTCAGAAGTGGCGTAGCAGGAAGTATGGGGTGGAGCACAAAGGTTTCTAGCCGAAATCCGTTGCCTGACTCTCGTCTATAGCTGCGACGAATTGTACTTTTCTTGAAGTGGAAAATTTAACTCTAAACCAGACAAAGACTGGGGGAGAGCACAAACAAGGAACGATTACTATCAACTGAAGATTTCTTACTTTCACAGTAGAGGTAATACAATGGAGGTTGCGGTATCTGTTGGAAAACAATGTCAAAAGCGTCAACTGTGAACAACAACGTCTTAACGACAACGCCACATATTTTTACAGAGTATATCACACAACAATCAGCCACCTAGTGCTCGATATATCAGTACTGCAAACGGGCACTGAGAACAACAAAAAAGGGCTTTTTGGTCTAACCTAATAGGTGGAAAGTCTCATTCCGCATGTGACGTCAGATCTCCAACGGGTACCTTCGAGAGTACTCAACGTGTCTGAAACGCAGAAGCTTGTGGCGCAGCAACTATCTCATCATCATCATCATCATCAGCCTAGTTACGCCCACTGCAGGGCAAAGGCCGCTCCCATACTTCTCCAACTACCCCGGTCATGTACTAATTGTGGCCATGTTGTCCCTGCAAACGTCTTAATGTCATCCGCCCACCTAACTTTCTGCCGCCCCCTGCTACGCATCCCTTCCCTTGGAATCCAGTCCGTAACCCTTAGTGACCATCGGTTATCTTCCCTCCTCATTACATGTCTGGCCCATGCCCATTTCTTTTTCTTGATTTCAACTAAGATGTCGTTTACCCGCGTTTGTTGCCTCACCCAATCTGCTCTTTTCTTATCCCTTAACGTCACACCCATCATTCTTCTTTCCATAGCTCGTTGCGTCGTCCTCAATTTCAGCAGAACCCTTTTCGTAAGTCTCCAGGTTTCTGCCCCATATGTGAGTACTGGTAACACACAGCTGTTATACACTTTCCTTTTGAGGGATAGTGGCAACCTGCTGTTCATGATTTGAGAATGCCTGCCAAACGCACCCCAGCCCATTCTTATTCTTCTGGTTATTTCAGTCTCATGATCCGGATCCGTGGTCACTACCTGCCCTAAGTAGATGTAGTCCCTTACCCCTTCAGTGCTTCGCTACCTATCGTAAACTGCTGTTCTCTTCCGAGCCTGTTAAACATTACTTTAGTTTTCTGCAGATTAATTTTCAGACCCACCCTTCTGCTTTGCCTCTCCAGGTCAGTGAGCATGCATTGCAATTGGTCTCCTGAGTTACTAAGCAAGGCAATATCATCAGCGAATCGCAAGTTGCTAAGGTATTCTCCATCAACTTTTATCCCCAATTCTTCCCACTCCAGGCCTCTGAATACCTCCTGTAAACATGCTGTGAATAGCATTGGAGATATCGTATCTCCCTGTCTGACGCCTTTCTTTATAGGGATTTTGTTACTTTCTTTGTGGAGGACTACGGTGGCTGTGGAGCCGCTATAGATATCTTCCAGTATCTTTACATATGGCTCATCTACACCCTGATTCCGTAATGCCTCCACGACTGCTGAGGTTTCGACTGAATCAAACGCTTTCTCGTAATCAATGAAAGCTATATATAACGGTTGGTTATATTCTGCACATTTCTCTATCACTTGATTGATAGTGTGAATATGGTCTATTGTTGAGTAGCCTTTACGGAATCCTGCCTGGTCCTTTGGTTGACAGAAGTCTAAGGTGTTCCTGATTCTATTTGCGATTACCTTAGTAAATACTTTGTAGGCAACGGACAGTAAGCTGATCGGTCTATAATTTTTCAAGTCTGTGGCGTCCCCTTTCTTATGGATTAGGATTATGTTAGCGTTCTTCCAAGATTCCGGTACGCTCGAGTTAATGAGGCATTGCGTATACAGGGTGGCCAGTTTCTCTAGAACAATCTGACCACCATCCTTCAACAAATCTGCTGTTACCTGATCCTCCCCAGCTGCCTTCCCCCTTTGCATAGCTCCTAAGGCTTTCTTTACTTCTTCTGGCGTTACCTGTGGGATTTCGAATTCCTCTAGGCTATTCTCTCTTCCACTATCGTCGTGGGTGCCACTGGTACTGTATAAATCTCTATAGAACTCCTCAGCCACTTGAACTATCTCATCCATATTAGTAACGATATTGCCGGCTTTGTCTCTTAACGCCCACATCTGATTCTTGCCTATTCCTAGTTTCTTCTTCACTGTTTTTAGGCTTCCTCCGTTCCTGAGAGCCTGTTCAATTCTATCCATATTATAGTTCCTGATGTCCGCTGTCTTACGCTTGTTGATTAACTTAGAAAATTCTGCAAGTTCTATTCTAGCTGTAGGGTTAGAGGCTTTCATACATTGGCGTTTCTTGATCAGATCTTTCGTCTCCTGCGATAGCTTACTGGTTTCCTGTCTAACGGAGTTACCACCGACTTCTATTGCGCACTCCTTAATGGTTCCCATGAGATAGTCGTTCATTGCTTCAACACTAAGGTCCTCTTCCTGAGTTAAAGCCGAATACCTGTTCTGTAGCTTGATCCGGAATTCCTCTAGTTTCCCTCTTACCGCTAACTCATTGATTGACTTCTTGTGTACCAGTTTATTCCGTTCCCTCCTCAAGTCTAGGCTAATTCGAGTTCTTACAATCCTATGGTCACTGCAGCGTACCTTGCCGAGTACGTCTACATCTTGTATGATGCCAGGGTTCGCGCAGAGTATGAAGTCGATTTCATTTCTAGTCTCACCATTCGGGCTCCTCCACGTCCACTTTCGGCTAACCCGCTTGCGGAAAAAGGTGTTCATTATCCGCATATTATTCTGTTCTGCAAACTCTGCTAATAATTCTCCTCTGCTATTCCTAGAGCCTATGCCATATTCCCCCACTGACTTGTCTCCAGCCTGCTTCTTGCCTACCTTGGCATTGAAGTCGCCCATCAGTATAGTGTATTTTGTTTTGACTTTACCCATCGCCGATTCCACGTCTTCATAAAAGCTTTCGACTTCCTGGTCATCATGACTGCATGTAGGGGCATAGACTTGTACCACCTTCAATTTGTACCTCTTATTAAGTTTCACAACAAGACCTGCCACCCTCTCGTTAATGCTATAGAATTCCTGTATGATACCAGCTATTTCCTTATTAATCAGGAATCCGACTCCTAGTTCTCGTCTCTCCGCTAAGCCCCGGTAACACAGTACATGCCCGCTTTTTAGCACTGTATATGCTTCTTTTGTCCTCCTAACCTCACTGAGCCCTATTATATCCCATTTACTACCCTCTAATTCCTCCAATAACACTGCTAGACTCGCCTCACTAGATAGCGTTCTAACGTTAAACGTTGCCAGGTTCAGATTCCAATGGCGGCCTGTCCGGAGCCAGGTATTCTTAGCACCCTCTGCAGCGTTACAGATCTGACCGCCGCCGTGGTCAGTTGCTTCGCGGCTGCTGGGGACTGAGGGCCGGGGTTTGATTGTTGTATTCATATAGGAGGTTGTGGCCAAGTACTGCACCAGGGTGGCCAATCCTGCTCTGGTGAGAGAGTGCATTACCGGTTCTGGTCACCGGGATCAGGCCGCACTCCAGGCCTGTTTGTGCAATTTTCTCAACACACGGTTTTTTTTTGTATTTCCCGGAGGAGAATTGCGCGGCACCGGGATTTGAATCACGGTCCTCTTGCATTGGAGACGGATACTCTACCGTCCCCGCAGGAGTTCTCATTGCTCCTATCTCATTGCCTATCAAATATTGATTTACAATCAACTTAATTTCAAACTTAACCTAAAGGTCATCTGAAGTGCCATGCTGCCAGAAAATAGGATGAACAGGTGCTTGGTAACATGGTTGTTTAATTTGCAAAACTTCCAGCAGCTTACTACAGTGACCACAAGACAATCTCCTCATGATGACAACCAAAAGAAAACATAATAGACATGATCAAACATGATTGTCGAAATGAAATATTCTCAAGTCGCGAAATTCCTACGACATAATAAAATGTTTTAACACCTTGAAAAAAATTTCATATGCCTTTGGCTAACTATTTATACCTGCGAACCTAATGTTTTATAAAGCTGTACATTTGCCCAAGATAAAACTAGACATAGGGAGTTTCAGAGTGCCAAAATCTGTACAGTCATTTCGAATTCCCCAGCACGCAATGCTATAGTATAGATAAAAAGGAAGTTGCACAATGGCAAAGAGGTTAAGGCTAAAACTTATTTATCTGAACAGCACTTTTATCTAACTTCACGGAAATTTTTACTATAGTTCAATATTTCCAATAATTCTTGATTCATTAAATTCTTACTTCAAGTTATACATTACTCTTCTTCGACCAATTATAAGCGACTCTTCTAGACAATTCTCCTGTTGTGTGTGAGCGCAATTATTTTGAGGAAAACGCAAGCAACGAAAACAATATTTTGGTCTTCACTGCAGGAGAATGCTACTGTCGGACTAAATGAGTTCAGAGCTGAACGAATCACTCAAGTTTGCTTTTTTTGTAAGCGTAGACTATGCCATGACTTCCTAAAATGTGTGCGCTCTTTTAGCGATTGAGCTTGAATGAAGTCCTCATCTTCAAGCGTTTCACACCTCTGTATCTCGCCTGCAATTCTTTTTGTTTTCTCTTCAAAGAAAGAGAATAACCAATGATTCTCAGAACCTAACTTGGCGAAAAGACAGGCCGCTGCTCAACCGATTCGTTGCATAACGTCCGCCCGCTGATCAAAGCAGTCTGGCATTGCGCTCCCCCTGACTGGTCACAACACTAACCTACTTGTCATACGTCGGCCACCGCATTTCACATAGATGCCTGAAGGGAGGATGCCCCAGGGAAAAGCATTCTTTGGATTGTTTTCTGCCGCTGACGTGTCTAGTTCGGGTGCGTTGAGCGCTGCCTTAGCGGCATCAGCACCAAGAGATGACAAGATATTTTTCTGTTCTCTGACGGCTCCGCTTTGTCGGCCACCCAATTGTTCGCTCTATTATGTCGATCAAAAGCAGGCACTGATGCAATGCAACCACCTTGGCGTCAATGATAGCAAAGCTGCTGCTTCTCTACGTGCCGGAGATTAGGAAAAATTCCTTGGTGACTAACGTATACCGCGTTAGCAAGTAACGATATGGCGTCGCGCGCATAAATGCACCTTACAATATAGTTCAATTACTGCATAGAACGACATTCCAGAAAGCTTTGCGGAGGTACCATATAACTCTTTCACAATACTTAATCTGAGGGCGAGGCGCCTTCTAAGAAGCATGATCACTATATCTGGGAAAATGTGATAGGCGGGACAGGTGGGTGAGAGAATAGAATCAGTTCAGCCAATGAGAAGTACCTGAAAAGCAGGTGAGCGCGTGATAATTGCACTCTGTTACTAAGTGCGCACGTGCGTGTATACTCGTATACGAAAGATAACTAGCAATAATGCACTGTAAGCATTGATGTGCTAAAGAAATAGGTAGAAGAATGCAAGCAGCCATTTCAATATAGAAATAAAGCACTGATGGAATCCTGCGACCGCCGGAGCGACCATTGGAAATTAAATGTGAAGCGAGACTGATACTAAACGCTCAATCTTGTTTTCTTGAGGCACTTTTCTCGATGGATTCCCGGACAGCGCTCTATGGGCGAGGCTGTCCGCCATCTCGTTGCCTATGACACCTATGTGCGAGGGAACCCATTGGAAGCGGTGTTGTTCCACTTCAGTTCTTTGTGGAGCTCAACTCACAAGCCATGTGTGACCAAGGACCTCAAAAGAAACCAAGCCACTTTACTGCTCCGCATTCGTACGGGCTCTGCTCGTACCCCTGCGTGGATGTATAAGACTGGCCTGGCGTTGTCTCGATTATGTTCAGTTCGTGGTGTGTGCGGTGACATAGAACATTACCTTATGTGCTGCACGTGGTATAACGCGGAAAGGAGTGTGTTATTCGGGTCTCTCAAGAAGATAGGAGTTCCTCACAGTTCTCTTCAGGACATTGTTTTCCCGCGCGGAAACCAGTTGTGTAGGAAGGAGGTCTCTCGCCTTCTTTTAAATTACCTTCAGGACACGGATTTGGCCTCCACATGGTGACCTTAGGAGTGACTATCTGTAATTGTGAGGTCTGTGACTGATTTATGTGATTTATTTAGTTTAGGTGTCGCTACGGTGGAGAAATTGGTGGCAGCAACTGCAAGGCTAATCCCACCAGTAGCCTACAACCACTTAACTCAATCAACAATTAAGCGCTCAATCGTCCGCGGTGTAGGCAGACGTTGTGCCCCTTCAGGTCACAATCACCAGCCCACACTTTCGTTTCTTTTCCTTTTGTTTAAGGGAACATGTATTTTGAAGCTATATAATAATAATAATAATAATAATAATAATAATAATAATAATAATAATAATAATAATAATAATAATAATAATAATAATAATAATAATAATAATAATAATAATAATAATAATAATAATAATAATAATAACTTTTCAAAGGTGTTTATTAAAGTGCCCAAGAACGACTCGAGGGTCCTGGTGCCGCCGCACTCGACAAAACAGTGCACAGGAAGAACAATGCGAGCTGACACACCCACACACACACGCGCACACATAAAAAAGAGAGTAATTTCACGAATACAGATTTTAACAGAGCATAAAATGTGTGCACGAAGAGAATACAAAGCAACAGTGGAGAAACAAAAAAAAAAGGATTACGGAATGACTGAATACTCATCAGAAATGACAGTTTTTGTTCAGTTATTGAAATTCCTCTGCAACTCCTTTCAGGACAACATTAAAATTAGTCATAAAGATATCCAGGCACTTTGAATGGGTGTTATATACCGCCAGCACTCTATATAGAGAGTCACAAAAATCTGAAATCTCAAAGCACCACTGTTTTCTTGTGCCTTTCTGCGGAATGTAAAAGCGCACATTAGAATGCAAGTGCAAGCAGCAGATTTTCCCATGTATTAATTTGAGAAGAAAAAGAACATCCGGTTTGTCGCATCTACAAGTAAGGGTAGTAACTCGAATGCCTGGGTTAGCTGTGTGGGATGGAAGGCTTCTGACAAAATAGATGTTTAAATACAGGTGTGAACCTTTTTTCCACATTTCTGAGTCCACAATTTGACCGACAAGTGCCGCCCCAAACCACGGCGGCGTACTCAAGGACTGGAAGGCATACGCTCTTATATAAAGTTACAAATGGCCAAGGTTGTTTGAAGTATCTCGTCACCCGATATACTATGCCGAACGTTCGAAATGCACGCTGCTCCGTCTGTTCTGAGAGTGCTATCGAAGTACACTCCAAGGTCCTTCGTTCACTGAGCTCTTGGCACCAGAACGTTTTTTACGCTATGGGGAAAGAAAGTCCTGTTAGTCTTCCACGAGAAGTTTACAACCTTCGTTTTTGAAGCATTTATGACCAGCTTGTTTTCAGCGTACCATGAAGCAACATTTTCAATGTCCTTCTGAAGAGCGGCACTATCATTAACATTTTTACCGCTTTGAAAAGTTTCGCGTCATCAGCATATAGCAAAAATGAAGAGTATTTAATGAGTGTCGAAACGTCGTTAATAAACAGCCGGAAAAGAAGAGAGCCCAGGACAGACCCTTCAGGAACTCCACTTGTAACCGCATAAAGTTCTGATGACTGACCATTTATGCTAACGTAGCAGTACCAATCCTGTATGTAGCCTCCCATCAGCGTTGTGACAGAGTGGTGCAAATCAAGTTCTCTCAACTATTCAAGGAGTATTGTGTGTAATACGACATCAAACGCCTCACTGAGGTCAAAATAAATGACACCCAGCTGTCCATTCTTATACACTGCTTGAGAGGCATGCATCATGAAGCTAATGAGGTTGGTAGTTGTGGAGCGTCCCGATATGATCCATGCTGCTGACGAATCCCTGTATTTTCAACAGAGGATGAAATTATTGAGTGCAGAGTTGACTCGAATAATTTAGGTGCCACGCATAGGAGAAAAATATGCCTGTTGTTAATGGGAGCAGTTATTACCCCAGGCTTAAAGATGAGAACGATCCGCGTTGTTTTCCAAGCCTTTGGGAATGTGTTCGTCATTAAAGCCCAATTAAAAGTAGGCACTGAAACAAGCAAGCACCCGTACGTATTAATCAAAGCAGGTGGAATGTCATCACGACCACACGAAAAAGACGGTGTTAAGCGTTTGATGCTCTTAAAGACAAGTTCCTCTGTGACCGATCGACAGTCCGTATCTCTATCTCTCTCTATCTCTCTATCATGTTCAATTGACTTAGCTGTTGCGAGCATCTGCCGGCGCTGGCGGTCGCTGCTGCTTCCTTGTCCTCTATCGCGCAGGGCGTAGGTGGCATGCGGCGTCTTTGATTTCTGAGCAAAAAATTATGCATGGTTCTGCTATGGCAAACGCCAGAGAACGGCGGTGCTAGGCCAAGGCCAGTATAGTAGTGCCAAACCACACACTCAATCTAACTTTTGCTGGGCTTTCCCCAGCTCCGCTGGGCTCTGGTGTTTGCGATAGCTGAGCCAGGCACAATTTTTTCCACTGCAGTAAAGAGGACTGTTGAAGCGAGCGTGCGGGGTTTTATCGGATAGCAGTGACGTCACACCACATTTCTTTATTTATACTCTGGTTCCACTCTCTCTCAGCTTTTTCTGCCCCAGCTCGGCGAGGCTACGGACGTTAAGAGAAACCCAGGGACGTTCTAGCAGCTCCACTGCAACATCGTTCACATGATTCCGGTGCAAAACCAACATGCTAACGTTGAAACATTACAAAAGAACATACCTCCACCAATTTAATTGCAAAACTCGTTAACATGCCCCGCAGTAAAACCCCAAAACGTTTATCGCAGCGCAAGCTCGAAAGACCCTTCAGTGGCATTCATTTGAATATTGTTATTTTCGCATTCACAACTCATAAGGAGTGCTTAGGAGCGCTCGGATTTTTCGTAAGTCGGGGACTTCCGCTTCAATGAATAATTCCGAAATTTTCTTCTGAAATTCCAGAAATGAATTTAGGAGTTCGTTCTTGTTGTGCGCCCACCTTTTTTGCGTGCTCTCGACTATAGCGCACTGTCGGAAGACACCTTCAGCTCCGTTGGTCTCCGCTCTTTAAATCCATGCGTGAGAAGATATGCAAGTTCAACCGTTCACTCGGAAGTGTGGCATCGTGATTTTTCCGCTGATACGTTATGCGCATTTGCTATGACTTGTATGTGTGTCGAAGTACGCTGTATTCTTTAAGGTGCACCGAATGCAGCTTTATCCGCTTGCCACTGGTTTATTCTTTCCCTCCATGTTGACTACGCTTACCTTATCACGGACATAAAATCATCTACGGCACTCGAAAATCTATTGCAACACGTTGCCTTACCAATCAGCTCTGGTGTGACAGGTTGCAGAAGAAAAAGTGCAAGGGCACATGAGTGAAAGCTGGTAAAGAGTATCAATGGCCAACTTGTAGTCATTATTATGAAGTAAGCACACAGCTTGATGTTTTTCATTCACCTAGTGAAGACGAGGTGAAGCCAAAGTGAAAGTCACATAAAAGACAACTCAAATAGCGCACACAACACCACATCCAACGCAGGAAACTACTAAAGAATTGCTTATCAGCCAGTATCAGGCCAGAAAATGGAGCACATCATGCACTACACATTTTAAAATTGCGAAGAAAGATGCTTACTTGCGAAGAAATCGCATTTAGTTCATCATATTGAAATAAATGAAGCTCTAATAGTCGCAGTTTGCCTATGAGCATTTCTAGCCTGCTTGCTTCATTTTTTCGTATATCTTTTACGGTTTCGCGAAGTAGACTGCAGAATACCACAGCATTAATCCTCAATATAATATTCTTAGGCACACTTACACAGTGATTGCACTTGTACACAACGAACAATACAAAGCCTAAAGAAATACTGATCGTACGTATATTATCTTAAACGCTTTCCAGTTCTAAACAGTCTTTTCTCGGTGCTTTAAAAGTTTCCTTCGCGTAGATGGCAATGTGGGAGAGCAATGCAGAAGCACTGCAACTCTGCTGCACTGAAAAATAGAAGCGTTAGGCTGAACGTGCCGCGCAAATGAGAGACTTATCTGCCCGTGTTACTTTGATGGACGGAAATGAATGGGTGCCAAACGAGCTCCGACGGCAAATGCACATCAACCCCCTCTTTACTTTCTCATTGATTCCTTGTTTTAGCTATCTCATAAGAAGAACACTAACTACTTTTTGTATTTTTGTTTGAACCACCGCAGGCATCAAGAATACCAAAAATAATCTTTGAGATAAGAGACCTACTTTCAAATTTTATGCATACGATACTTTCTATAGGTTATTTTGTAGTCATCGCTGTCTCCTTTCATCACGCATGATTGCCTGCCAACACGTAATGGCCAGCATGTCTGCCTTCGTTTACGGGCATCGATCATTCGCTTATCATCGCTGTTTGAGTGTCCGACACAAAACGTGTGAGCTCGCAAAGTTCGTCTCGCTGACTCGCTTTCTTCAAGAGTTGAAGAAAGAAATGCTGCAAACGTTTTTTCTCAGCACATGCACAATCTACAAATTTTACTTTTAATAATAACACAGAAGGCTTCCTTGCTCATTTAGGCGTTAACAGTAATCGCTAAGCACTTTGAATCGTCTTTGATAGATTGTGGACGTAGTTTTAAACCATCGGTGCGCTTCCTTCCAAAGATGAGTGCTATTTTTCTACATCCACCGCAAAGATGAAATGCTCGCGTTTAGTTTGCTCATGAGAAGAGCACATATCAGCGTGTTCTGAGAAAATTTCTGGCGTGTTCTGCATAGTATCACGTGTCAATGGGAAAAAAGGGTAAGCAATATGAAAGCAGCAAAAGTAATTCGAGTTTTCATATGTCATAATAGCGAATATATATATATATATATATATATATATATAGAGAGAGAGAGAAAGAGAGAGAGAGGAAAAGAAAGGGGGCCTGATTTTTTATTAGTCATGTCATAAGAAGCCAACAAATACTGATACCAAGAAGAACATAGGGGAAATTACTTGTGCCTAATAAATGAAATAAACAAACGATAAATTACGGGAATAAAATGGATGAAAAAAACAACTTGCCGCAGGCGAAAAACCATCCCACAACCTTCGCGTGCGAAGGTTGTGGGATCGTTGTGAGACCTTTAAACCAAGAACATGTGTAACGTTTAATTTGTAATAGATGTAAAACAAAGAAATGCTTTTATGGCACGCCCGTTAAACATACATTTGTTCCATTTGAGAGAATAATTTAATTCTAGTAGCTTTAGGACGTAGAACTTTAATGAACTCAGTATGGATGGACGGTAAAAACTTTATTGTGGTCCATTAGGCCGCACTAGTTTCCCAGCGCGACCTGGGCCGCTCCCACGTTGGGACCCGAACGCCAAGTCTTTCGGCCGCTTCGCGGGCCCCCTTGGACTGCCCATAGCTGTTCTTCGAATTTGAGCCAATGCAGAGCTGCGTTCCACTGCTCTTCAATGTTGTCCTTGTCGCTGCGTAACGCGGAGCAACGTCAGAGCATACGAGTAAGACCTGTGGTGTCGTTACATTTATCGCATGTTGTAGGTGTAGAGAACTCTGGATAAATTTTGTTGATTAGAAGTGGGTTCGAATAGGTCCTAGTTTGCAAAAAGCTGGAGCGTAATGACTGTGTGGAGGAGGGAAGACCCTGCGTCCTAGATAGAAGTGCTTGGTTAGCTCGTTGTACGTGAGGTAGAGGTCCCTGCAATCTGGAACCTCGGCATCTCCTTACGTTGTGGCTGCATGGTTGACAAGTCCTTGTGCTGCATTGTGGGCAGATTCGTTGAGGTTCGCGGGAGCACCCGCGATTTCCCCCATATGAGCAGGGAACCAGATGATCATGTCGGGTTTGATGACCTTTCCGCCGAAAATTTCCAGGGCCTCTCTAGGGATTACTCCTTTGGAAAAATGCTCGAACGGCTACCCTAGAATCATTGTTGATCCTGGATCTCTTTGAGTCTAGAAGTGCCCATGCGGTGGCTACGTGTTCTGCAATTTCTGGTTGTGTGGTGTACGTGGAAGCCGAATGGACGACTTCACCTTTGCTGTTCAGAAGGACCGCTGTGAAGGCTCATCTATTGGACAGGAAAGCCGCGTCGACGAACGAGCATTCTTCAGCCTGATTTTTAGCTTTCTCTAGTAGGGCTTTCGCTCTGGCTTGCCTTCTGCCCACATTATGAATGGGGTGATCATTCCTTGGAACAGGCATGACTGTAATGTTCTTCCGCAGATCTTCGGTAATTTATCTATGCTTACTATGTAGGGCGCTAATTGGTATACCGTTCGGTTTGAGGATGTGTCTTTCTGATCACACGGTGGAGAGTATAATGAGCTGGGCCTTTCCTTGTGCCTCGGCTATTTCCTCAGGTGTATTGTGCAGCATTAGTTGCATGAGTCTTTGAGTTTCCGTGTACATAGGGAGGCCAAGAGATACCTTGATTACATACTTTAACAATGCATTGGGTTTGTATCTTTCAGATCTCTGTCACTCGTGCATGGCTGCTACGTAGGCGAAGTGACATAGCACAAAGGCGTGAACTAGTCTGATGACGTAGTCTCCTCCAAGCTCATTTTAGTGTTTAGTTACTTTTTTGAAGAGCCTGATTGCGTGGTCCAGCTTGTTAGCGATATGTAGAATGGTTTGATTATTGGACCCATTGGCTACTATAACCGAGACCAGGACCCGAATGAAGTCCAGCCTTGGGATGACGCTACCGCTTCTGGTATAGAGCGCTATGTCCTTCTCCCCAGGACGAAGCCACCCCATGGGATTGCGGCCTTGTCTCTTAGGTCGGTATAGTAGCAGCTTCGATTTCTTGGGTGAGCATCGGAGTCCCATTGAGATGAAGTACTCTTCAATGACGTTTACGGCGTCTTGTAATCTTTGTTTTATTTCTCCGTCGCTGCCTCTAGTATACCATATCGTGACGTCATCCGCTTATATAATGTATTCTGTGCCTTCGATGTCTTCGAGTCTTCTGGCGAAATCTATCATGGCAATATTGAAAAGAGTGGCCGAGATGACCGCTGCTTGGGGTGTTCCTCGGTTACCTAGCTTTATTACACGTCCTCAGCCTTGAGCGTTGCCATCCTTCCACTGAGAAAGGCTTCGACATATTGATGAAAGTGACTAACGAGAACGAAGTTTGGAATGGGTTTGAGAATAAACTTATGGAGGACAGTATCAAAGGCTTTCTCCATGTCTATTCCCACTATTGTTGTCGTATCCCTAGTCTTGTGACTGATTATTTGATTCTTGAGTAGGAGCATGGCATCTTACGTAAATAGACCAGGCCTGAAGCGATCATCGTGTGAAGTTAAACCTCGTGCTCTTCCAGGTACCGAGCTAACCGATTCAGTATTGCATGTTCGCAACCTTTCCCACGCACGATGTGAGTGGGGTCGGTCATAGATTCTCGAAGCCAAGGGGCTTGCCCGGTTTTGGGATTAAAATGGTGTGGGCCGTCTTCCATACGCCAGGAATCTCACCGCTCTTCCACGTCTCATTAATTAGTTGTGTCATGTACTCTATGGATTCGTCATCCTGACTGCGAATCATCTTGCTTGTTATCCAATCGAGAACAGGGGCAGATCTTCTGTTGAGGACATGTAAAGCTGCCCTGACCTCTCTTACTCTCAACTCAGCATCTCAAGTTGGGTTGCCTGTTTCCACATATTCCAATCGAGGACGGGGTGACTGCTGCGTGTCCTCGACGGATAGGTACGTATTCACTAGCTGTGTAATAACTTCTGGCTTGGAAGAGTCATTCTGTGCCACGCGCGGGATCTTACTTAACGTGTTGCGTTGATTCGGTTTTGTGTTGGTTTAGTCTAGTGGGTGCTTCCGTAGATTCCAGGTTCCTTCTTTTCTCATTCGGCCATCTATAGAGTTGCAAACCTCATCCCACTGTTGCTTATAGATGGTTTTGCAGAGCTCTTCTATGGCTCGATTGGTTTCGGCAATTTTCTTTCTCAGCCTACAGTTGTGTGTCTGAGCCCTCCATCGGTTGAGTAGGGATTGTCCAGGTTTTGTGAAGTGCGCCATTTGGCTATCCATCTCGTCGATTGAGAGATCCGTCCGCACCTCTTTCGTTTAGCGCCAACGTCCTCACTTAGTTGTGCGGTCCACTGTTCCAAGCTTAAGTTGACTTGTATTGAGACTGTTAGACTCCATGCGTTGTACGAGAGGTTCAGAGGCCTTGGGATGTAGAGCTGGAGCAACTGTATCGTTAAGATATGCTTCGATGTTGAGGAATCTGTGAGCTGCAGTCTAAAACAACTTATTTTAGGTCCTAAGAGGCCGCTGCAGACTATAGACAAGGTGTAGGATATAGTCCAGAAAATACGGCACGGTGCCATCGAGAAATTCCTGCAATGAATATCAAGCTCCGTCTATTTTCTTATATTCCTTCTGCAGAATGACTATAGGATGTGGAGTGTGGCAAAACATTTTTACGGTATCATATGTTCTCACGAACAAAGCTATTAGCGTCTATATGCAAATGCATAAAATCATGTTATAGAGCTTATAATAAAAGTGATAGCATAATGTGTACGCACGGAAATAAATTGAATTGAATTCTCGGGTTTTACGTGTCAAAACTGCATTTAATTATGAGGCACTGCGTAGTGCGGGACTTCGGAATCATTTTGATCACCAAAGGGCATCATTAACATGCCCCACCTCCCCCCCCCCCCCCGTACAGGCCATGGACATTTTTGCATTTCGCCCTCATCCAAATGCGGCCGCCACGGCCACGATTTCCGTCCGCGACCTCGTCATTGGCAACGCAACACCATCGCCGCTTAGCGACCACGGTGGTTCGCGTATTGTCTACAGTAGCGCAAGCCTACGTGCCAATTGTAATGGTTACTTAAACGCGAGAGTCGCTCGGCACGCCCATCGTCTTACACACACACACACACACACACACACACACACATATATATATATATATATATATATATATATATATATATATATATATATTCGGATGCATGAGTCCATGATCTCAACAATAACTTTGCATAAAAGAGGGAACGAATCATGAAGTATTAGGAGACCATATATTCTATGAACATAATAAACAGACCTTTGAGATAGTTCGGTTCGATTAGTGGTTACTGCAAAACACACCTCTAGAGGATGTACAAAAAGAGCACGAATAACGGCACAATGCCTATCCTGTCCTCTATGTTTCCTCTATCCCGTCCTCTATTTTGTACTTGTTTCATTTCCGATAAAGAATTAAGGTTAGCTGGCACATGTGTATTGAAACTGAGGGCAGGTAGTCGTTATTTCAAGGCGTACCGGGCCAACTTTCTAGCAGCAGCTGCTGCAGATCTATATACGATACGAACGAAAACAGCTCAACATGAGAAAGCGGAATTGAAATGTCTGGTAACTGAAGATGTTTCCATAAACTACTTTTTTCACAGATTACATTCTCACACTTCTTTAGCTTTATCTTCTATTCTTCTAACTGACTTGAAAATCAATTTGGCAATCTAACTATTTAGTAGTGATATCTTAGGTAGCTTAAGCAACACACGTCTTAGAAAAGTTATCAAAGATTTCCATAAAATCACTAGTTTTGTCGACAGAGTTTCATTCCCATTATATCTTCACTCTATCTTCTTGAGTAAACCAGCTCTCGATAACATGGGGTAATTTGGTGATATGCGATCGTATACGGTCTTCCTACTTTTTCGGATAGTAATCAACGTTGCTTGATAATGAAGTAATGCAATGCCAGACGAGACACGAAATTATTACTTTTTGTTCTTTGTCGTAACTGCATGTCTTGCTACCAATAAAAGTACCGGCGCTTAGATCGTATAATCTCCGGATGGAATTCAGTACGAATATTTGAAAAGAAAAATGTTGTTTTTTTATCAAAACTACGGCCTTTCATTTTTCCTATTTTAAAACAAAATGAAATGTCAAGTTAGCGTGTGTCCTCTCGTGAAAAAGAACAACATGGAAACAAAAAAAAGAGGAAGCGTTTTCTATGTTCAATCAACGGAAGATCTTGTAAATTATGAAGAACTGCCTTTTCTTATATAGTGGTGCCCCCTGACATTGACAATAATGAAGCGAGGAACCGACATATTACCGCATGCACATGGATTGTTGCGTGCTTATTGAAGGAGAACAGTTTCATACTGCAGCGCCGTCGAGAGCGATCCCGATGAAATAATCAAGTGTTTTGGGTTTTTCCAGACAAGAAAGTTGTAGGGGGCCCAACGAAAGAGAGACATTCGTAATGAATTACTGGAAATTTAGTAGTCGTTACAAGCAATCGCTCAGTAGCTGGTGTCTGGAATATTCACGGCTCTCCTGCAGCACAATATTTCAGGGTAGTCCCCATTTGGGTGAGTATTTTTGTTCTTGGCCACCTATAGGTATATGCTTATCATTTATATTCGAACCTAAACAAATATTTGGTCATTTCGAATAGTAGCTTCGTGAATTATTATTTGAAAGTTAAGGTATCCACACATTCCTACTTAATAGTGTCTTTAGCAATTGTTATTTCTTGTAATGTGGTGAAAGTGTAAGCTCAAGGTGGATGAGTAGAGGGTAACCGATTAAGCATAACGTAAAAGTGAAGAAGGAAATCGGAAAAAAAAATAATTTGACACACTGCTTTTCTACAAACAACATTGTTTTTTGAGGGACACCGTTTGTACACCGTGTACATGGTTTATATTTCATAGTATTGCATTATGCACTTGTTTAACGAGAGAAACTTTCTATGCAGCGAGATAAAAACGGCTAGATTCGGCTCTGTAGGCTGAATGTGGCGGTTACTTCCCTGCAGAGCCACTGTCGATCCGGCACAAATTATCTAACTGGTGTTGATATTCTTTTTGCGCTCTAACCAGATATGAAGAAGGCAAATTTCTTGCTGTACTTTGGCGAGCTTAATTTACCAGCTATCTTTAGGGCATCGCTAGATGGGATGTTCTGTGTGAAGGAAGCTGAAAAAGAAAGCACCAAATTCGGTACAAAAACCTAACGATCCAACACAGTTGTAGAAATTTAGCGAAGCGAGTATTTTAGTGCTTTACAAATAACGGCGTGTGTACAATTTTGTTCCTTTTATTTGTTTATTTATTTATTTTTATTTGAAAAATACTGTCAGCCTTATACAGGCCATTACAGGGAGTGGACGGGTTTGGAGTGGACGGGGACGGGTTTCATCTTTCCTGTGAGCTCATGCAATCTTTATGTTTATCCACCACTGAGGTGATAACTTCATTATCAAGGACATTTTATGTTGTCTTGTTTCATCCCTTGCGTCAGAGAGGCGCATGCCCACTCTGGAGGAGGGCAGACACCCCATGCCACATACGAAATGTATCAATAAAAGAAAATCAAGTAAGCCACAGAATACGGAAAATTAACAGTTGAGTGTGCTTTAGAGATACTTGGAGCCTGAATCGTATGCCCACATCTTAAGTAGGAATTTGTTTATTTGATGGGCAAAAATGAAGTTGCGCCTACTGGCATGCACTGTCGGTCAGCACACGAGGGTTTTATGTGAGCCGCTCACTGGCATGCAAACGTATCCACAGAGATAGCACGTGACCGGCGCAGCAGCAGGCAGCAACAACAGCCAGGCCAAATCAGGGAAGGTGAACAAAGAAAACTTCGTTAAAAAAAATGTGCAGACATAAGCAGTGTTCACGTTTCGGCTAGTTGGTTAGGCCTAATTATACTGACAGCGATAAAGTAAAGCTTAGACACTGGAGAAAGGGGGTATAATTCACGGCCCGATGCTTTGTCTCGTTTCTTCTCTAGTGCCCAAATTTTAGTGCCGCGCTGTCAGTTTAATTATGAGCTGATATAACTTAGCCATAAAAGGGTACACAACTACAAAAACAAACATATACCCCGATAACAACAGGGCACGATGCTGGGCTAGATGGTGCATAGCTGTCGATTTTTGTGGTACTAAAGCTTAGCAACCTGAAAAGGGTGGGGAACAGGCACGATGTCCATATGGTGTTTTTTGCACCAAACACTTTGACGCGGCTTTGTGTCTTTGTTTCCAAACAGAAGGCAAAGTTGGCGCTTGAGAAGAAGTACTCTACGCCCTATCTGTTCTGGCACCGTAGGCGCGGCACATGAAATGCATCTGAGCTGTGGCATGGCATACATCGGCCAAACTGGTCGGTATGGGAATAGCCGAGCATGGAAACGTGCCCTCCCAAATAAGAATGAAAATGATTCGCAGCTGCCCATCCAGTGTGGCCTTTGTGGCTATGTACCGCAGCTTGAGGGCATGCGCATTCTTTCAAGAAGCTGTTATTAACGGCAAGCGCAGTGGTGGAAGCATATGATATCAGGAAAATGGGTAGCCTCTACATTAGTGTACTATCTCTTTCTATTTACAACAGTTATATTCAGTTGATATCGTCTTAGGTCGTCTACATTTGTGTTTTGGCTCAATCGGTACCATGCAAGCATTCAATATATGCAGGCGGTTCTATAATATCAAATTTGTACCAGATTTACGTTTTTTTCTGTTTGTTTATACTGATTCCTCCGCTAACATATTGCATCACAAACATTGACAGTACCCAGAAAATGACGCTTGAGTTAGCCCTGATAAATTTCTTGAATACGTTGTAACTGTCAACCGCGTTACTTTAGACAGAGATTGAATGAAGCTTCGTTTTACTGATTCTGGCTTTGTAACGTACTACAGTTACAATGCGGCTGTGAGAGGTGCCGTTGTCTAGGCTTCCCGATGTTTTGACAGAATGTTGATTAGACTTGCATCTAAATCTAACAACTCGAGATTTTTAATTCAGATTTCGCCACCACGGTAACGCGGCTTTCATTGCGGGTAATCGAGCCTGTAGCATACCATCATCATCATCATCATCATCATCTTCTCCTTCTTCATCATCATCATCATCATCATCAGCCTGGTTACGCCCACTGCAGGACAAAGGCCTCTCCCATACTTGTCCAACAACTCCGGTCATGTACTAATTGTGGCCATGCCGTCCCTGCAAACTTCTTAATCTCATCCGCCCACCTAACTTTCTGCCGCCGCCTGCTACGCTTCCCTTCCCTTGGGATCCAGTCCGTAACCCTTAATGACCATCGGTTATCTTCCCTCCTCATTATATGTCCTGCGCATGCCCATTTCTTTTTCTTGATTTCAACTAAGATGTCATTAACTCGCGTTTGTTCCCTCACCCAATCTGCTATTTTCTTATCCCTTAACGTTACACCTATCATTCTTCTTTCCGTAGCTCGTTGTGTCGTCCTCAATTTGAGTAGAACCCTTTTCGTAAGCCTCCAGGTTTCTGCCCCGTAGGTGAGTACTGGTAAGACACAGCTATTATATACTTTTCTCTTCAGGGATAACGGCAACCTGCTGTTCATGATTTGGGAATGCCTGCCAAACGCACTCCAGCCCATTCTTATTCTTCTGATTATTTCCGTCTCATGATCCGGATCCGCCGTCACTACCTGCCCTAAGTAGATGTATTCCCTTACGACTTCCAGTGCCTCGCTGCCTATTGTAAATTGCTGTTCTCTCCCGAGGCTGTTAAGCATTACTTTAGTTTTCTGCATATTATTTTTAGACCCACTCTTCTGCTTTGCCTCTCCAGGTCAGTGAGCATGCATTGCAATTGGTCCCCTGAGTTACTAAGCAAGGCAATATCATCAGCGAATCGCAAGTTACTAAGGTATTCTCCATTAACTTTTATCCCCAATTCTTCCCAATCCAGGTCTCTGAATACCTCCTGTAAACACGCTGTGAATAGCATTGGAGATATCGTATCTCCCTGCCTGACGCCTTTCTTTCTGTAGCATAGCGCTCAGTGGCAAAACGCCACAACCAATAAGCCACCATGCAGGGCCGAATGAGTGCTTCGAAGTTTATAAAACTGGCAAAGGAGATACCTCAGAAATACGGATTTGCTTCAAGCGATGCAAAGGCGCTTTGCGCACAATGTATAAGTCCATCGGAGCTGTCATAAAGCAAACACCAGTGTTGTCGTAGCCATGACATCACGAGCAATGACACGCAGGTATACACGTGTCTTAGCATATCATTCGAAGAGGATATTCATAGGATGTTGGCTCCTGTAGAAATCCTCGGCAAGTCAGCCTGCGTTGTCCTTTAAAGAGCCAATTAGGGGGGTTGAGTCTGAACGGACTCTCAACAGTTCTGTTCGAGGTGCACAAAATTGGACACAACCTTCTTGCGGCTGTGCTAATCTTGTTCTTAACTTCTTATATTGTAGGAGGGCTAAATTACCAACGTGGCTGCAGCCACTACGCTTACTTTGTCTTTTTGTACAGACTCCCTTTAACTAGCTGCTTATGAGGTCTAGTTGTTCTATATTACGCGCTTTTTGCTCATTTTCTCGTTCTCTCTGCATTACGTACTTGTTAAATTATATGATTACATATTGTTTGTGACTGACGCACCTACCTTTCATCAGCGCCCTCTCATCTGGGTGTTTGCACTTCTTTTCTTCTAGGATGACTGCATAAAAGTCATCATCGTTCACGTGGTGAGCATTGCTCTATACCATCAAATTCACGCTCAGCAATCGCCATGCAGTATTCTCAAGTTTGATGTCACAGAACGTGTTTCCCAAGTTGCCAATGGTGTTGTCTTAGCGCGCTATATTTCCTTAATACACGAAATTTACTTTTTTACGTGCGATGATACAACACGACCTCGCCTAAGACACACTTAAAGACGCGTTTATTGATTACAAAACAAGAACAGTTAACAACTATAGTGACGGCAAGCCACCAACGACTTTCTTTAAACAAAAAGAAAGCTGAGCATAACTAATGCTGGAACCGCTGCATTATATATGCATTAAAATTATTGGGTTTTGCCTGCGAAAACCCAAAAATTTAACCCAAAACCCAAACCCAATCTTTGTGTGTTGGCAAGTGTTCACCTTCACAGTTAGGGCAGCGAGATGTGGGACTGCCGCATGAATTTACATCCTGATTTCTGCCCCATTTGGCACAGACCACAACACTTTTGCAGTAACCCTGTACATGACCGAATCTTTAGACAGTTGCGGCACTGTAAAGGCCTTGGTACAAAAGGTCGAATTGCGTATCGCACCAGACCGGCCTTTATATGGCTAGGTAGCTTTTCACAGTCAAAAACGTATCTTAACACTTTGATGAGCCAAGCCTTCGAGCGCTGATAATTTTTTCATGGTCATGCTTTTCAAGTTATAGGTGAGCATCATACATGACACCAGCTGTTACATTCGCACCCTGTGATATATAAGCCCGCGTGTTGACCCCACAGAGTTGAGACAGGCCAAGCGGAGTTTGCACCATCTTCTCATCTGTTGTGTCTACGGCAATTACATTTTTCCATGGATTCACTCGAGCCTCTCGAATAAGAACAGGGGCCAGTTTGAAGAAAAAGTCATGAAGTTTCTGTTTAGAGATGTCATTCAAGCTTATACCACGATGTCAACGGGCACGAAGCCTACTGTCGTAGTCACGATACTGTTGAACAGCACACCCTTCTTTTCAATTATGCACCCTCGCCACTAACACAACCTCGATCGCTGCCTCGCCCACCTGCATTACCCCTTTTCCCCTTTAGAAGAACCCTACCTATATATACTGTGCCGAGGAAAGCATATGTCGCCTTGAAGAAACAAGTACACTTGTCGAAACGTTGGCTCTCGCGTTTACCGTGTCCTCGTTTTGCTCACCGTCTTGAATCTCCATCTCCTGCGATCCCCCATCTTTCCTCTTGAACCTAAAATAAACTATAACATGAAGATTATGAGTAAAACCGAAAATCATCGCCTATCACTAATAAAGGTTACATGCTGCAAGTTAGATCGGGGTCGACGTGCGGGAATACAAAATAAAGCGATTAGACACCGAGGCCTGTTCGGACCACCAAAGGCCGTATTTTACTGCGACAGTATCTACGAGCTTCACACTTGGTTTGCTTTGGCCGTCCATATATGCAGAGGTTCTGTGCAACTACACGTACATCGACACATGTACGCATGAAATGAACACCATCCGTGCATTCCGGTATGCCGACGACGATTATCGGCGCAAAAGATGATATAGCGTCATCATTAGGCTGCCTGGTCTTCCGTTTTTTTCATGGCCTGACACAGATGCAAAAAAAAAAAACTTTCTGCAACACAACCGCTGCATTATTCACGCAGATGGAAGTTAAAAATGACTATAACACTAAGAATTTACTTCACACATCTATATATCAAGAGAAGTATATATCAATTTCTATATCAATTTCCCAGTAATATGCCAAAAGACTAAACATTACGTCCACACTCACTCTGTTCTGCGAGAATAGCTTCTATTCCGACACAAAATATTTTCGGTTGTATTTAGTATCACCTACACTACGTACTATTTATGTCTGCACATATTTCCTCAGCAATTATCAAGTTCTAATCAACCAGCAGACCCTATTTGAGCGACTTGGGTGAACCAATGCTTGATTAGGTACTTTACAAAACCCTAACATTGCACTTTAGCAGCGGACTCCGAATAATGACTATAGTATAAGCTGATTACCCGAACAAGATGGTGGCTTACCTCCCATGCTGTCGCATTTACTCAATGTTTCAAGTTATACCAACGCTTAGATCTCGCCAAACACGTCTTCAGTGTAGTGTCTGCCACGCAGACGCAAGTCGTTCACATCCATGTTCTACAGCAGGAAGTTAACCACTTATTTATAATTTTATCAGGCAGTCTGTGCGGTTAGTAAAGGTCGTAAAGATAATCAGAACTCTTCCACTATTTAAGTATTCAAGTTTCACATTTCGTGACCATTTCACGCAAACAATAATATCGTTCACTTCATCGCAGCCTACGATAGCCAAGTAACTCTTGAAACAGATGAATGCTGTAAAAAAAGTATTCTGGAAGAATAGACACCTCATCGACCGGTCTATTTTTTTTAAAATCTCAGTTCGCCCGGCCATTACCTAATAAATACACTCCGAACAAAGAACGCGGGTAGTTATCATGAACGACGAACAAGACCACGCCAGTGAGGTGGGAAATTGCCACATGGTGTTGTTTCGGTAAAGGAGAATCGGTTATCTATTGATCGTTGCATAACATGACACATCTCGGCTAAAAGGGGCCACCGCTCAAAATACGCCGATACTTTGGCATCCGTGATACCGAAATTTCCACACACGTGACAACGGCTGCAAGAAAAAGGCCCGCGAAAGAAACCTGACGTGAACTAGGCGCCACATGGCCCCAAATACGTCCACCACCCGCGTCCATTCGCCAACGCGCACGCCGCTAACGAGCAAGCAGCGGACTTGACACGTGGTCATAGACATTGCCCAGAGGACACGGGGACAACGTTCCTAAAGGCTGCCTGTAGGCGCTTGCTTCTAGGTTGAGCTCACCCCGCTGGACGAGGGTTGCACCACTTTCCTTCCCATCGCTTATATTTTCCATCAGGCCGCTCTGCCCGTGTAGTTAATGCCTCAATTGGGTCGAGGCCATTCCAGGCGTTAATAAGGCTCGCGCTTTGGGAAACAGCTTACACACTGCTGCCTGTCATAGGTCAAGTTTTGCGAAGACGTGCTATTATTGGAATGTGTGATCTAATGCTGAAATGGTCTTACAGTTACCCAAGGAAGCTGTGCTTATTATTGGGTAATACTCTTGCTTGATTAGGAGTCCTATTGATTTCTCCCCAGAGCCACTTCACCAAAGTCTTTGTGCAGTTCGGGCTAGCCAAGCGATCTTACAGAGAAATTAGTTCTTTCTTCTGAGTATGTGTAATGCCGGAAGAGATACGAATGTTTTCAGGCTCTATAATAAAAGTAGTATTACTAGAATAGTGCGGGGTGACGTCGTGATGCAGATGGCAGTAAATTGTAAGGGGCCATAACTGCTTGAAATTCTGTGCCGCTTATGATGTGCCATTCACGGCATTCTTATACTTGGGAATATTTATGAAACCTTTCATACCAAAAGCTTCGGCACTTCACGAAAGAACATCCGAATTCAGTTCCAGCTTGGCTAAGGTGCCAGACCAAAATCAGGAAACGCTGTCGTGGTAAACTATTCTTCTAAATCGCTTTCTTTAGCGATTATAGCTTCTGTGCTTACGTTTCTTTTTCGTTTATGCTATTGTTCTGTGAGAATAGTGGTCCTCGTAATCAGGTACATTATTACTTATTGATGTACTTATTCCGTTACTTAGTTAATTCGTTCAATTATCTAAATTATTCAGCACAACTGTCATCTGTGGCTATAGTGAGTCAGTTCAGCTCGTAACTAAAGCCTGCTGCTGAAAAAAAAATAGGCAGAGCAAGAAGTGCTTTCTATTTATGCTTTCAACATCACCATTTGAAGCGCAGCTTCGCGTCATTTGTATACATGTACATGCACTCTCCGCCAATATAAAAAGTAACACTTAACTGCGTTCAAACAGAGATTCATGCGAATTATCCAGTCAGAACATCTCACTGTTGCTTCTTATGCTCTGTTTCCTGTTGCAGAATCCCGCTCATGAAACTTTCCTCACTACGAGCACATAGAAGGAAAATTATCGGCTTTGAACTGAGTACCGGTGTTCGCTTTCATAATGACGGAGAGTGTACGCTCCATCTATAAAGTGAACCAAGGTTTAGTCATTCTGTCATGAGCACATAAAGCATCACTGAGGTACATGTACATGTCTCGAAACCTTGTGAAGCTGCTCTTTGAAGTAGTAATAACTATGAAAAACGAACGCTAACTGTGCGGATACTTGCCCCTTTTCCCTACTATGCACCACACCCTCTCATTACGGCAAATATATAATAAGCAATTCATGATGTTTCATTGCTCGTGTTTCCCATCGATAAATCAGCATGCTAATCATACTTTTCAATTAGGGACCGCACTCGCGCTATATATGTAAGTAATATTTCGGAAATTGATGGTATAAACAAATAACAGAACGTTCTTGCTTATTTAAATGAAAATAAAAGGAATAATCACGTTGAATAATAATGGCTGCTCCTTTGCACATAATCCTCAAGTTAATACTGAGAAAAATATTGCAAAGCAAAGAGTACCATCACTGGGCCGGAAAACCTAGAACCTAGTCAGATAAGAGGGTAAATAAGTCCACCAACATAGTCCTAGACACTTTTGAAAACTGTTTTATAACTTTGCGAACAGACGATGTTTCTTCATGCTGTCATAAAACCGTTTCATATTATGCACCAACTCACCTAACAACAACTACTTCTAAGTCCCAGACACACTGCAACATACAGAGACCAAATGTAACGACAGGTTGCTCCACATTGTGCATTGAGTCTAGAACAAAGTCTGTGCATTGAGTCTAGCGCATAATTAGTCTAGAACACATGCACAAAGCCGCGATACGGTTCAAGATGAACAAGGGAACAAATAAAAAGAATACCGGGGGAGGCATAATACGCGAGAAAAAATACAACCATCAAAACGGGATTTCTTGACACAAGGTGTACAAAGCACTATGTTAATAATTATCTCCATTATGGCTACTTAAATCATGGCGCACGAGGCAGCAAAGTTCAGCCTGTTCATTAATTAAATTATGGGATTTTACGTGCCAAAATCCTGATCTGATTTGGAGGCAGGCCGCAGTGGAGGACTCTGGAAATGGGGACTCTCTGGGGTTCTTTAACGTGCACTTAAACCTAAGTACAAGGATGTTTTCGCATTTCGCTCACATCGAAATGCGCCCTCCATGACCGCGATTTGAAACCGGTACCTCCCACTTAGCAGCCCAACACTGTAGCCACTAAGCAACCATGGCGGTTGAGCCCGTTCGTCTTAGGAGTGCACACTGCAACCTTTGACACTCGGCGGCGTGCTTTAGAAGAAAAATGTAGCCTCCTGGATAATAGAGCGCACTCAGAAGATCCCTGGGCCATGGCCTATGCATTCTTGCATGCAAAAGGCCACAATATTCCTTCTGCACTTCACGAAGGACACTGGATTGTATGAACGCTAACTGTGAATGACTGACTATTATTTTTCGTTTTTCTCCTTAGCTGTTCTTCCCTTTTCCCTCTCTCCCAGTGTAGGATAGCCAATGCGGCGCATCCTTGGTTAACCTCTCTACCCTTCCCTCTTAGTTTGTCTACCTCTCTCATTGCAACCTTTACCATATTAAGGAGAAGCTTTAAGGGCCCCATGTCGCAGAAAATCCGGTGTATGCGGCCGAGAAGATCATCCCGAACCGTCCGCAACCACGAACTGTCCTCCGCGTGGCGCACACGCGTTAGTGAACTAATTGAATTTCTGAAAGTAAAATGCGTCAGAAAATTCGTAACATACAACTTACACGCAACCTACAGACATGATAGTGTCATGCTATAATTTGAATGTACGAGGAAGCGTAATTCTGCTACGCGGAAATTCAAATGCAAACCTGTGAACGTAATGACGTTAAGGGCCGGCATCTGCGCCTGGGAAAATCATCCCGAACTACGCATATTTTATACGGCACTAAAGTTGTTCTTCTATTAGTACACTCCGTTCCATACATAGCAGACAACGCTGTAGAACATACGCAAGAAGTTCGGTCAAGAAAAGTTATCACTACGCGCGTTCCGTCTATGTTTCCCGATGCGCGAATAGCGTTCGCTCGCGCGAGCATGCACGTGAGTCTCCTCGCGACGGGTCGCAAATAAAAAACCTGAAAAGTACAACAAAAATAAAGATGATCTGAAACAACGCATTAGCAGCCGCATACCACAGTGTGTATGTTTCTAAGGATTAAAACTTGTTTCATTTAATACTGAGCCTGTATAAAAACAGTTGCGCACAATGACGGTCAAAAAACATCGAACTACAGCCAAGAGTAAATAAAGCCACTGCAATAAGTCTCTCTAACTGCCATAGCGCTGACTGATATGTATCGCACGGAGTATAAAGTTGCTCATACTTTGTCTTTCGTTATTTACGAAGTCATTCCTCGGTATTTTGAGAATGGGTGCCCACAAACAAGTGCCATGAAACAAAACGCCGACAGTGCATGCCCTTTGTGGCTAATTCTTCTCAGACTGAAATACCGAAAGTGCACAAACAGTAACAGACGATCGGCCAACGGAAGAGGCCGCGTTTCTACCTGAAAGCTTGCATAGTGCAGATTTAGCCGCCAGCGTTTCTCGGCAAACCTAACGGTTACGTATAAGTTGCAGTTGCCCGGAAGCGTGAGAAGCAGTCAGGGATCTTTGAATGCTGTCGTGTTCCACTGTTAAAGGCGAAGCTTAGGCGCGCCCCAAATTTTTGAAATCTTTGCTGCCAAAAATACTAAGTGAAATCACGTGCCCTGTATCCTTATAAGCTTGCGGTATATTAGTAGAGCCGCAGTGTGGCAATTTATGTACAGCATGTCAATGTTTACGCAAATCTAACACGCATCATAAGTTCCTCCCTTTAATGTCTGCGATCGCACCGACATCTTTCTGGCATCATGCAATTAACATGAACCCGCTTCTGTAGGAAACGTAGGGAAAATTCCTCGAACAATTTCGATGTTCGTGCCTGCAAAATTTGTCTTTCCCTTCTATAAATATAGAAGGGAAAGACAGAAGGGACTATAAATAGGGACTATATAGGGAAATAAGGAAAGAAGGGACTATAAATATACTTTCTGCTATCAATGCGAAGTATTGTTGGCCTAATTATTGCTACTTCGCGGTCTTGTAGTTTGGTAGGTTCATTTCTCTCACCCCTTAATACCAGAAAAATATTGTGTGACCGATGATGGAACTGAACGTCAGCAGCCAGGTGCTCTAACTAGTAGGCCACGGTCGCACGCATATTTTTCTCGTTCGAAGGGGAGCTAGCTGTTTAAAACATTCGGTGCATGCGCTGCGTACCACTTTGCCGTCTCTTTTTTTTTTCTTGTGTGAGCTCGCGCTTTGAGGCGCCATGTGACACCATACAATCTGATGGACCGGCCAAGTTTCCTCGACAGTTTCCTCGTAGCAGTCTACGCAACGTAGAAACGGCGCGACGTTGTACAAACTTCATGATCGCCCAAGTCGATCAAGTTTTTCTATATATTTGCAGAAGTGAAACTGCCACTGTCTACTCAATTTGCACAAATACGTTAGTTCATCTAGTTTGCCAAACGCCAAACAATGCTGGATAGCCATGTACCTGTAAAATGTTTCCCATAACGTCAATTTCAACACTGCGTGGGATTTCCACAATTTTGTTTTCAGAGCACTCGTACCCTATGCTTTCCTCATTTTGCTGAGGTTTTTTAGACAATCGTACTTTAATCAGACGATATTTGCGTTTGGATTTAGGAAGAACTTCAGGTTCTGTTTGATCCTGCTGACTATAGTTCGTATTAGTGCTTCCAGTAGGGGGTAGGGATAGAGAGTGAGAAATGAAAGCAAGATAAATGCAGCGAGGTTAACCAGAAGATATCTCCGGTAGGCTACCTTTTACCGGGTAAGGGAAAAGGAGGGGCCCAAGTTTAGCTAAATGAAGAAAAAGAAAACAATACGGAACTATCTCTGTTGGCGCTGTTATGCAGTCATAGGCAAGTAGAGTTTCCCTGAATGGCTATGTACTGTGATCAGGAATAGTGTAATTGCTCACTTTTTGCGGCTCTGGTACTTTGCGCCTTTGTCTGCTCCTCTTTCTTGAGGCCTCTATCTTCAGAACACGACCAATGGATGGCGTCACGGGTTCTGAATGTCAACCAGAAATTAGTTTTCGACGAAGAAAGGACCAAAACATTACGACGAGAATAACCTGCTACTGTAACTGCTGTTAGCTACGATATAAGCTACGTACATGTAATTTAAGCAAAGATGAAAGAATAGAATTACATATATCCTCATTTTGATCCAGCCCCTCCTACAATGTCCTTAGCGTTAGCGAAGCATTATGGAAAACTAATTAGCTCATTCCCTTCCTATAATTGAGGGTGCCTTTGTTCTTCGCATTCCAAAGCGTGCCGAAGTACACATTCTTCCTTAATGAAAATTTTCCGGGCCCGGTGTGCTGATGCGTTTTGTAATTTTACTGGTCCTTGGATAGACGTCTAGAAACGTTTCCTCGTTTTTCTTTTCAATTCCGTTTTATTCAACATCTATCAGATGTTTGGAAGACCGACAAAAGGCCGGAGAAGGCTCGACTGGGTGCGTGAACCAGAGCATGGCCATACGACGGTTTCGATTTCAAACATATACAAGAGGAAATCAATATGCAGTAAATGCGATTAAACTACAAAAACTACACAACAATGGAAAGAAATTGTAAATATGTGCATAAATGAAAGCTATAAAATATGCAAACAATATTTATGCAACAATAAATATGCAACAGTCAATATTTCAACAAAACGCATAAAGATAGAGGGTTATAGATATATGCTTCGCAGTTCATTCAAGGAGAACATTTCTACAACTGTCGCACTTTTTTTACCAACTCATTTAGCAATGTTGGTAATTTGTACCTTAGCAGTCGGTTACCGAAGGTCTTGTGGCATTTGTCAACTTGCCATGTTCCTGAATTGCGCACGTGGTATGCAGGGAATTTTTGTTCAACCTATAGCCAGTGAATTCAGAAGGCAATATTCTTTTTTGCGCATGAAAGCATTCTGCTGCTCATTGCGATCGTCGCAACAGACCTGCAAATCGTGCGACCATAAAACATTGTCCTTCCACAGGCTCGACGACTCTTCTAATAATAATTGGGTACTGAAGCTTCGATGCGCCGACAATAAAGGTTTAAATTTTTCAGGCGTTTGGTGTACAAATAATTTGTTCTATATGTTGAAATGTTCTATCATTGGATGGAAAACCTTCATTTCTCTCTTTTCTTATTCGACTCAGAACTGAAGCCTTGCAAAAGAAAACACCGAAATGAACTACTTACGCAGCTGGCATGTGTAGAACAAAACCTGCCTTCATTATGTTTTCATTATGTAGAAGTTTTTATACTTTGAAAGTGGATCCATAACATATACAAATATTTACATAGTCGAAGAAGCGGTTGTTGTACACATCACTGTTTCGGTCTGTCTGGAATATAGATTTTCAACGGTTTCTTCTGGGAGACACCGCTCCCTTTTGGTCCAGAACCGCGCAGACCTGCCAGCGTCTGCGGGAACTACTCGAAGGAATAGGAACTGCCTTCAGAGCGAAGCTGACAGCGATGACACCGAGCTGTCACCGAGCTCCTTGGAGCGGCACCACTTGGGACGATGAAGGCCTCGAGGTCTACACACACCGGAAAGCGAAGCGACGAAACGTCAGCGGCTACTCCGCATCAATTTGGTAGACTGCGGCTCCCACGTCAAGAGCTCCGGAGCATACAACTAACAATCTCACCCGCTCAATAGACAGGCCACCTCTCTTTATCTGGAGGTGCTCGCTCCAGGCGAGATAAAAAAAACGTCACAATTAATAACCGCCAGAACGTCCTCGCTACACATTGGACCACGAGTATCCTCTGCACATTCCGATTAGATCCGAACGTCGAAGTCCCTGTTAGGATGTGCAGTCGTTAGCACGAGGATATTAATTTCGAGATGTCCCACTTAAGACAGCCTTCGGACATGCACACTATTGAACTTCTGGGATCTAAAAAAATCCCAAACTTTATTCCTATGGATGTCCGAAGGATGTTTCAATGGGATGTCCTATGCCTGCCATATGTGGAACCAACACGCACAATCCGACACGTGTTACGTGATCGTATCGTGGAATGTGAAGTCTCTTTCACGGTCTTCCGAAAAGACATGTCAGCCAGCAACGTGAAGCTCCTGCACCCAGGATCAAACTGCCAATGCGGAAGATAAATGGAGAAGTTGCAATTAACGACCGAAACTGCACACGCATATCGGGAGGAAACGTCAAAAAGCGGTAGGCAGAGCTCCTGAACAGCTGCAAATTACCACCTACCGCAAGGCATAACCGAATCAATCGTGTCCTACGCCCTCACTATCTCCGAACTTGCCGAGAAAGCCGAGTACTGCAACCTCTGCAACGGCTGCAACCCCTGCAGTAGAACAGAGTAGTGACTGCCTTTACCAAGTCGAATCGCCACTGTCCGTTGCATGCACGCTTTGCGCTGATTTGCACGTAGTCAGTCACAAGACTTATCGCTGCCGTTTTATTGGGTCACTTCGCGCTTCTCTGTAGGCTCGTATGCAATGTTCTGCGCCACGCAATGGCAACGGACGAAGGAATTTCCACGGGAAATTTCGCCCTCTTCGGTGGAATCAGGCTAACGTGCCATCGCAGGCCGAAAGCGATGCTTCCCGAATCTGTACAATGAATTCCTTGCAGGTCAGTGATTCATGCTTTTGACAGCGAATGGTGGATTTGCGGCACGTAGAACGTACGTTATGAAATAATGCATAGTTCTGGTTTTAGAACATTCGTGTTGAGTAACAACTTGCTTTTGTGCATATTAAAACACATGTTGCTCAACTGCTGCTTGTTTCTCGCAGTATTCGCGACGGCACGAAGTCCTTTAAACCGAGCGCGTTCGAGGTTCATACACACCTGCCCAGGTGTACCATAATACACGTGCTGATAGAGCGTTACGCAGAATATGAGCATTTTGCCGCTCTCGGCACCGTGCGCCGACCAGTCAACGCTTCATCTGGGAAGATGAGAAAGAAGCGGCTGCTTTGACTTATTAATGAACGAAGGCTCCTTACCCCCGGCGTAACGGTTCGCGCGAGAAGTGCAGGGAAGTGAAGGATATCTGATGCGCTGCAAGAGTGAGCAAAGCTCCACAGAACGTACACACGCCTGCGAACACATCAAACGGCTGTTCCATGGTCGAACGTAGCCCGTTTCTACGCGCGTACTGTTCTGCACCGTGCGCCGGCTATCACAAAACTTTACTTCTGTGAAGCTTCACTTCCCGTGGGAATAAGGCACGTCAGACCGCAGTCAATGAATCTAAACGCGGAGCGAGAAATGACATTGTGCCTCCTCGCCGGCGCACCGTCGTAGTGATGCACGGCCACCCGAAATTTGTTGAATACAGCACGACGATTCCTCAAGCCAGAGCAAGAATACGTGTTTGTGCTCATAAACTCCAAATGGATCGCAAATGCGTCGGTAAGTCATAGGTGTCTCCAATGCACTCTTGCAGTGCAGTGAGAATGCGTATATTTTTTTCCTATCGCCAGACGTCTAGCTCGCAAGTCCGTCTGAGGGCCGCAGGAAGTCCAAGCAGAGAAAAGAAAGTAGAAGGCAGCGATAAAGGTGACCTTCTTTAAGAACACTCAAAAACTGGGTAGCGGCCGGTACCTACGGTTGACGAGAACAGTTCAGTTGGCTGGCCTGATAAAGCATGTTTATTTTCACAAAAGCCAGTAAAAGTAGCTGATTTGACCTCACGGCCCAATTTGCGAAGTTCATTGTGAACTTCTTTCACCATGACTTCGGCAGCCGTAATGCGATGAGACATCGCGATTAAATCGATTTGTTTACTATTGCTGCGGAGCGCGCGTGTCTGAGCAGCCCGGTTGCGCGCAGCTCGGCGTGATCAATCGGCGTGATAGCAATCGTAAAAACTGCATAAGGACGGATTAACTGAATTTACTTATTTATTTAAATACACTGACTGTAACGTAGGGCTGTAGAATCCTACGTAGTAGGATTCTATACAATGAATGGAAATCGTGGTTTTTAAGGATGATGGAACAGTGTGTCGCTGTCCTTGGAATGAAGGAATAAGCGTGCAGGTTTGTTCGTGAACTGTGGACGTACGTGGAATACAGATGTAGGCACTTGTATGACGAACGGAGCACTTGCTGCACGGGATGGTTAATTGGCCGGCAACACTGCTGAACTTTACCACGCTTGTATTTACGGCTGGCACGCGGTGGCTAATTGGCCGGCCGCACTGCTGAATTTTACAACACTCGTCTTTACAGCTGGTATGCCAGACTAGCGTGGTAAAGTTCAGCCGTGTGGTCGGCCATATAACCATCGCGTGCAGAATCTATATATTCATACCAAACAGCGCCATGCACCTTTTTTGAAATAACAATATTTTTGGGCGACTTCTTAGGCTGCTGCCTGTCTGCATGTGGTCGGATGCATGCTATTATGATGGCAATAAAATCACGAAGAGTTCTCAGCTTCCCGTAACGATCGACACGTTTACGCTACTTCGACAATAGCTCGTTCGCACGTGGTAGTATTTTCTCATATTAGTAATGGGGAACGCTTGCCGATGTTTGTTGACTGCTAAATTTGTGTCACGCGCCCACGCTCACTGATTAACCGTGTCGCTTGAGCTTCGTCCGCCGTTTTAAGTTTTCTTTGCGCAACCGCGACTGCGAGAGCAATCCTAAAACGGTGTACGGTTGAGATAACTAAACGTTTGCGGGCATTTGTATCGCGATCGCAGCACTTGCTGCATGTGAGGGTCGGCGGGTCGCGTTGCTGAGTTTTCACACATGCCTCTGTCAAACAATGACGTACACATTCGTTTCCAGGAATAACGAAACTGCTGGGCGACTTCTTCGAAACTGCTGTGCACTCTAGTATGAGTGTGAGGTCAAGCTTACGCCTGAGCTGTCTGTTGCGATCGAAACGTTTACGCTACTTATTAGACTATTGCTCGTTCGCACGCTGTCATATTTTCATTAATGGGGAACGTTTGTCTCTCTTGACTGTTGGTTAAATTTCTGTCATGCTACTTTGCTAGTTAAGCGCGTCACTTCAGCTTCGTCTGCGGTTTCAGTTGCTTTTGCGTAAGCGCGCGACTGCGAGAGCAATCGTAAATAAACGTAAGGTTTGTATAACTAAACTTTTGTAGGTATTTGTATCACGATCGGAGCGCTTTCTGCGCGTATTGGCTGGCCGGCCAAGCTGCTGAATTCTCACGTTACTTTTAGGCCGGTATATTGCTCGTGCCAAAGATACGTTTCGAGATATAACGGAACTTCTGGGCAATTTGGGAAACTGCTGCTTATTTACTCGTTCCCAGGTGCAGGCGTATGGTGGTGAAATCAAGCTCACTGAGCTGTCTTTGATGATCGCAACGTTCACGCTTCTTATTACGCTATTGCTCCTTCGCACGTTGTCGCATTTTTAGTAATGAAGTGCTGGCCACGGCGCCCGCATTTCGATGGGGGCGAAATGTGAAAACACCCTATCCACGTTAAAATACCCTACGTGCACGTTAAGAACCCCAGGTGTTCCAAATTTCCGGAGCCCCCCCACTATGGCGTGCCTCATACTCAGATTTTGGTTCTTGCACGTAAAACCCGATAATTTAATTTTTTAGTAATGGAGAACGTTTGTTTCTTTTGTTAATTAAATTTCTGTCAGGTGGTTTACCATGTCGCTTAAGCTTCGTCTACCGTTTGAGTTTTCTTTGAGTAACCGCGATTGCAAGAACAGTCGTGCAATCGCACGTTCCGAATAACGGAACTATTGTAGACATCTGTATTTCAATGGCAGCAGCTCTCACACAGGGTGGTTCATCAACCGTGCTGCTTCAGTTTTCTTCTCGCACTTCCTATCATTGGGGCCAGCGCATGCGCTGACTTGTGCGCGCGACGCACTGGATAAGATTACGAGACTGTCGCATCCCCATATTATTACTGTATTCTTAGTGACACTATATAGTGGACATTTGCCAATTTTTTTTAATATTGCGATAGAAATTGTAGGGACACTCCTGACGAAATTCGACTGATGCGGACCTGTGCCGCGGTGGGTTGTGGCTTTGTGAGCGCTGTTCCCGCGCAGCTGTAACGTCGGAAGTCGCGTGAAATTGGCCCTGGAAACGCATTGTACGAGCAAGAAGCGATCGCTTGCCGCTGCTGCCTTGTTTCATCGTGCCAGCGTTCCTATAGCGTGTTCACCGTCAGTGAGATGTGTTCATGTTTGGCTTTGCGCTTGATACCAAGTTTGTTAATTTAACAAGGAAGCGAAGGTTCACTGTAATCTAAACTGGCGATAACACATAGAGCTGCGTAATTATAGCTGTCTAGTAATTTGCTGTCCCAATCACTGCTTCGCTTTTCGGATGAAACTGCGACATTTTTACTGTTATCAGCTCGCTTGACATTACTATGCTGACGTCAAGGCCAGGAGAATTCCTTTTATCTTTGTGCACAGTTGAAATCATTACAACTTGTTTTCTGATCACTGTTAGCTCAGGAAGTTTGTATAAGTCCACAAGGAAGCATACTTGCTGTCAGAACCAGCAGAATACTGTTATAAGTGAAGGTAGTTAACACGCACATGGTAGATAGTAATTTTTGTACATATTTTTAACACGTTTTTTTTTGCATGCTTTACAGCCATGCTGTGTTCCCGCCATCACCCTGGAAGCACTATGCGCCGACAATGTTCTTCGCTGACGATCGGCACAGAAACAATCCCATGGAAATCTGCTAACTTCCTATGTACCTCTGATCTTAACAGTGTATTTTTGTGTCTGCCACCACTGGAACCGATCCTGCAGGGCGACTAGTAAACTGTGTAGCGTACCCGTGATCTCTTCTGTTCTGCATCTGCAACCATGGATGAAAGGCTGCACCTAGCGTGTGGTAACTTCCTTGTGGGCATATGCACCTGTGAACTCTGGGTTCATTTTTGCCTCGGTGGCTGTTCAAGCAAGTCCACAGAAATGCGGCACTAAACTTCTTAGTAGATGTGAATAGCAATGTAATCTTCTACGACCACTGAGCCAGCACGTAGCGAGCCTTAGTAAAATGCTTAGTTGCCAAGATACCCGTGAGCTTTACAGAAGTATTTTTATCTGCTGCCATGGAAGAACAACCACGCTCTGCCTCTCGTAACTTCAATCGAGGCTGCCTGATACCCGCGAATTTTTAGGGTGAACGTACGAGTGAGTGAGTGAGTGAGTGAGTGAGTGAGTGAGTGAGTGAGTGAGTGAGTGAGTGAGTGAGTGAGTGAGTGAGTGAGTGAGTGAGTGAGTGAGTGAGTGAGTGAGTGAGTGAGTGAGTGAGTGAGCGCGTGCGTGCGTGCGTGCGTGCGTGTGTGTTTGTGTGTGCGTGCGCGTGTGTGTTGCGCACGCGCGCGTGTGTGTAACTCATATAACTCATATAATTAATTTTTGTGTCTATGTCTGCTGAAACGAGCATGCTGCAGCCCTTTGGTTAATTGCGTAGTCGCCAAGGCTATTTGACAGCTTCGGCAATATTCGGCTGCGACCACAGAAAGGTCGCATTCGGCTTCTGTTTACTTTCTTGAGTCTTTGGACCCTGTGAACACTTACGGTGAATTAGTGTTTGTGACCGCTCAACTAGAGCAAGTATCTTGTAACTTCTAGTACCTGTGAAATCTGTTTGGTTTTGTGCCGAAGCAAGTGTCTTGTAACGGCTTTTGTGCGAGTGGACTCTCCAGTAATGTCCGTGTCTGCAACATCTTAAGTGATTCTTCTGTAAGTTTATTAATGCCTTGTGCATCTATTGAATCTTTAGTACGCTTACTCTGTGCGACCAATGAAGCAGGCCCGCAGAAAGTCTGGACTAGCTCGCTTCATGGTTAAGATACCTGTGAACTTTCCAGCGAATATTGCATTTATGTGCTGTCATGTTTGGAGTCTAGCATGAAATGGATGGTAGCTGGCCCATGTCGTCTTCCAATTTATCCACGCTAAGGAGGTTGAATTAGTAAATGCAAGGCGCAGAAGAACAGGACTCAAGAAGAACACACACAACAGCTTGCAGAGGGCTTTTAAATTTCTTTTCTTGGCCGAGGTGCTCCTGCAAAATATTAGCTCAACTGAAATGGTCTTGTCACTACACAAAATGTCAATGTTTGCTCTGGTGACCTACACCAGAACTTGTTATGGATTCATAGCTCATTTGCTCTATAAATAGATGACCATACAGCAGCTGTTCATGTCTATATATGACTGCTGAACTAGTCTCAAGTGATTTCGTTAATGCCTAATGTAGTTGTGACAACTTTAGCATAACTATTTTCGTGTTAGTGTGTGTAACTGTTAAATATGGCCTAGAGAAAGGCTCTAGAGTGGCTAACATATCTGATCTGTTAAACAAATTTGGCATTGATGTGCGTGCGACCACGAAACTGAGCCTGCAGGAAACCTCATGTTAACTTCCGTAGTGACCCCGCTGCGAAGTCTTAAATTTTGTTGTTACCCAAATTGCATTTGTAGATAGTTCAATCCATGGACACTATTGCTAATTATGGTGCGTCATAAATAAGTTCTAATGGCTGAGCTTGTAAGGTGACATAATTGAGTTTTATTTGTTTGCATTGATGCGTTTTACTGAAAACTGCTGAGGGCATATGAGAGTTGAACTCTCGTATGCACTCATATCTTCCAGCAAACGTTTTATTGAAATAAATGCTATATTTTTGATGAGATTGTGAAATGAATCAGCAGCCTGTAGAATTTAGTTCTGTAGCTTCGCTCCTGTTAGCACAAAAAAGTATAGTTTGCATGTCTATATGTTCTGATTTATTGCATTTTTATCAAGTTGTATGCGATGTATTAGCTTACCGTAGCAGGGCATTATATGCACAATGATGAGCCGCACTGGAGCCTTCCTTAGCATGCTTTGAGATGCGTTGGGCTGTATTCATGGCCTGTCTTCTGGTACTTTAGCTTTTGCATGACAAAATGTTTGGTTACCTTATTGTACCGCTGGGATGGATCTTCAAGAACCCTGCAGTTCCTTTTCATCATTGCCCCACAATCCAACACAAAGCCACGCCAAGTTTACTTTGTTAATGGTATGTAAAATGCAGCAGGCCTGTTGCATATCTAGGGCACATTATGATGAATGTCCCTATTATGTTAATTTATAATCAATATGGACGTACTATGAATATCTTAAACCCACAACCAAATGTCCCACAAGCGTCCTTTGGTTGATTGAAAACACATGGAAGGCGGAAGATGGAAATTCAAGACGATGGACAGAACGAGAACAAGGTGAAAATAGGAGCCAAAGTTTCGACAAGTGGACTTTCCTTATTCAAGGCCTTGAAGAAGACAAGTCCACTTGCCTTGGTGGCCAAGGCTTGAAGCAGTCCACTTGCCTTGAAGAAGACAAGTACACTTGTCGAAAGGTTGGTTCCTGCTTCTACCTTGTTCTCCCTGTGGCCGATTGGTAACAAAAAATGTCCCAGAAGCGTCCTACATTCTGACATAAATGTTCTTAGGACGTAGTTAGGATAATGCAATACAAATAATACATATTTAAACATCTCTTGGATGTACGAATATCCCATTATCACGTCTGTGGGACCTTTCTATGAACGACAATTCGCGTACACGGGATGGTCCCATGGACATCCAAGAATGATTCACAGGCTTCTTAGATATGTCCTAGGAACCTTCAAGTGCCCCATTTCGGATCTCTTCTGGACGTCTGTCAGACGCTGGTGGTTCGATGGGTAGCGACGTTACCAACGGAAGCGTCTTGTATCCGTTGATAAAGATCAGGCAGCTAGATGACATCACAGTGCTTGCCACATTCCACACAGCTCGAAAACCACTGCAGGCGTTTTTACAGCATCGATGCATCAATCTGTGAGAGTGATCTGCTCATTTCAATCAAAACAATGACAGAAAGCATTGTCATAATAGAAGCTCGTCATACTGGAAAATCAATATGCGCGAAGCTCCTCTTCAAATGTGATTTGCTACCACCGCATGTGAAGGTCGGCCATTTCCTTCATACTGTACGGGCTTTCGTGCCCAAGCCCCTACAGTGTCACAATTGTGAGAGAATTGGACACGTGAGCGCTGTCCGTAACTCAGAAATTTGTCGCGCAACAGACTTCAGGTGCACCAACTGCAGGGGTGCACATGATACAACTTCGAAGACTTGATCGTTCCAGAAAAATGAACAAAGGATATTGAGGCAGATGGTTAGACGCCATTCTACACATAAAGAAGCTGCAATTAATGTGTGACGCCAACGTTCCCGACACCGCAAGCCATGAAAACACACTAATGGTTCTAAGGAAACCCACAATCCGGCAAAGACTAGTCGTCAACCGCTGAGATGAGAGAGGGACGCCCACCATCGCTGATTCAAGTGACGCATGGCCACCTCAACCATAATCTACTCTACCACAATTTCCATAGCGCGTGACTACCCTATGACGACATACATTGCAGTCGACGCTCTCACAGTCAACATTCGACATATTACAAGGACACCATTTCACCATCTTGAATGCCTGCCAAGAACTAGGTCGCATACAAGTTTCAGTCGTATCGTGCCTAGTCACGGAGCATTACGTCACAGCAGCATGGCGTTCGCTACCACTGTGGTCTCTGTATTTACCTAGCGTGTGCCTTACCATTCCAGGCATCAAGAAGAACGCACAAATGCCGTCAGCAGCACTGAAGCAGGCACTATTATTGCTATTACATGAGGTCCACAGTGACCACTTTCATGTTTACACAGATGGGTTGGTCATGCACTCCAGTTCAGCAGCTACAGTATTTGTCCCAGCAAAATCTACAGTGATAAAATTCTGGACATCGCACTTGACATCAATGATGGCTGTCGAACTTGCAGCTCTGCGTGCAGCAGTGCAATTGATCAATCAGAAACGCCCTTTAAATGGCCAACCTACTGCGATCCAAGGCTGTCCTCCAGAGTTTGCCCTCTGCATTACGCCATAGACACCCGAACGACTTGTCACGAACACACGGGAAATTTACCAACCGGCAGCTGAGACAGGACATGGCATCGTATTTCAATGTTTGCCAACTCATTGTAGCATCCTTGGAAACGAGCGAACAGACGCAGCCGCAAGATCTTCACATACCAGTGCCGATGGTATTGTTATCCCGCTGTCAAGAATAGACGAAGCGGGAAAGCTCCGTGCGCTTGCTCACGAGCTTACGTTGGCCCAATGAAATTTGGAAGACTTTAAGAACAAGCACTTTTGTTCTCTAGATCCTGATCTAAACCTCCACCTTCCACATGGTTTACCACCACGGGTGGTAACTCTCATCTGTCGCCTATTGCTTGGCGGTAGCAGTATGGCTTGGTAACACTACCAACGCGTACTGTTACTTCATAGCAACAGCCACAAGTACAGATTGGGAAGATTGCGGTTGCAAGGAGGCGATAGCGCACCTGCTGTGTGATTGTTGTCTTTTCTATGCACAAAGTCCTCAGCACCCCGCTAGACAACACTGACAACCACCCTTGACGGAAGGCAGAAATCTTGGACCCTGGTCCCTGCCGACGATGGCACGAACTGGTTTAAAAGCGCTAGTGTGCCTTTTAAAGAAAATGGGACTCATTGAAAAACTATAGCATGTGAGAACTGATGCGTTCCTTCTTTTCTTTTCTTTTTTTTAATCTTCTCATGCTTTCTTATGTTTCCTGCCCTTACCCCATCCCCCTGTGCAGAGTACCCAACCGGGCACAAAGCCTGGTTAGCCTCTCTGCTTTGGGCCTCTTATTTTCCTTCCTTCCTACATAGCCGAAGCGCAGCATGCTCTCCAAAAAATAGCGCATCTTTGGCGTCGTAGTTATTTTGCCAGATGGAAAGAAATGTCCTCCATCTACTGTTGCTAAAGAACTAGCTGGCTTTTTTTTAATACGAAACGACTTCTTCTAGCCATCAAAATGGCACTGCGGGAGTACTTTCACATCCATGGCTTGGGCCTCAGTCTAACGCCCCTCATAAATCATGGAGAACTCGGTGGGCACTGCATTAAACAACGAATTTCCAGCGTCTTTTCCGAAGCATGTGGGTCGAAGCTTTGGGTAACGAGAAACCATGAGGATGGTATTCCTTGGGACATTATTATTTGCAATCTTCTCTGCGAATAGATTTTAGCAAACGTGGAACTACTATCTTATTTGTATTTTTATAATATGACCCCCTTAGGGCCAGATTTTGTCTTTCTTAACGTTAATTTATCTTTTACGTGGTGCGCGTAAAGTTGATTTTTACCTCAGACTGTATCTGATGACGAAATAAAACTTCGCCCTTTTACTTTGTTTCACATTGCTTTCTATTATTCTGTGCGTACGTTTTGCTAGACACTTTTTAATGGAAACCTGAATGTCAGTGATGTTTTGATGTATCTTTAGGTATACTTCAGTAATGTTTTTGCTTTCCCTAACTATCAAAGCGTGATGTGTTAGCTTACTTGCTTGCAACAAAATTGCGATAAAAATCGATGGTTACAGGCTATTGTAATAACTATGCCGATAAAGGAGCTCTAAATACCACATAGGATCAGTGCAATAACAGGCTTGAGCCTCAACACACGAAAAAGAAAACACTGAATAACATGGAAATCTGTTGCAGAGTTTTGGAAGAGAGGATGGTGGTATTCGCAACGCACACAGATGGTCTCACCGTGGAGTGGCCAGTGAGATAAAGCTTTAAGGATTCTGGGCAGTGTGTCTGTGCATGACTCCGTTTATGTAGGTGTGTTTCTGATGTGTTGACAGCTTGTATTCGCGCCATGAAAATAAAACCATTTAAAAGCGATAGGATATGCCGAATGCCTCAGTGCACCAGTCGAGTGACGAAGGATGAAATAAGTCTTCGTTCTTTTCCGACAGACGCGTAAAGTAGTGGGCGGTGATGTTCATGATCGGCAAACATGTGACTGCGCCAATGAAGGTTTCTATCCCACACTATTGCGCGGCCGAAGACTTTTTCTGGAGCGGCATCGCTAAGCAGAATGCTCATCGTCGACGTCGATCACAAAAGCCTTTAAGCGTTTGCAACGTTGCGGCTGTAGCTCACGCGAACGGGAAGTTCAAGGCAGCCCGAAAAGAAAAGCTAACGAGTCAGTGGCTATGGCCTACGGTATGAAATAAGACTGTTAGATCGCCACCGCAACAGTTGATTATTTGTAGACCTGTTCGGCAGCTGTATCAAGTTTCCGAGCACGGGCGGAAAATGAATGGCGCGCTAATTTTGAGAGCCGGCTGATAGGTCTAACAGGGTCATATGCGACGCTGCGCACATACGTGGACCTGTGTTTCAAGATATTCTTCCGCTCTTACTTTTTGGCTCGGTAGTTTTATGGCGGGTTTAAATGTTCTAAATTATTGCGCTTAAAATAACACTACTTGTTAAAGCCAAATAACCAACTAATCTATTTTTTTTATCCCGACCATGACGGCCGTATATCGATGGGGGCAAAATGCAAGAACGTCCGTGCGCCGTGCAACAAGCAAGCAGGCCATGCTGCCCCCATATGCATCATAGTCATTTACACTTACGCGAGGCGTCGATCGTTATATTCAAGAATGTCATTTACATATTTACGTGGGGCACTCAAGCTGTGACATAGCGTGTGGACAGCGCGGCTGAAAATACAACAGAAAGCTCATGCATATGGATAAGACTATGATCGTCAAAAATAAACTACAATTCCTATGAGGCTTAACTTGAATGTGAGTTGTCTGTACAAAAAGCCCTTGAATAGTAAAAGCGTTAGCGCTGCATGCCTTGGCGTACTTGGCGACAAATGAGATAACCGGCGTTCATAAATTCCTTGTCGTCTAATAAACACGGCTTCCTCTTTCCTCCTTTTTTTAGAAGTTTGAAGGTGATCCATGAGGTCTGCTAAAAGCACCTTATTTGCAAAACGGCCTCGTCATCACTGCCTTTTTTTCACAGCCGATGAGGAAAAGCTCGGCGTGCCAAGCTGCGCTTAACAGCGAAGCATGTGAGAATTCCATCGGTCGAGGTTCACAAATCAATCAAGAGTACAAACAGAAGACAGTCTGTGTTGTGTGAGGTTTGCCACGCCGTTGAAACCATCAGGGGACACGCGCGGCCAGCACCCTTTCAATGCTACCACACGTCGCTCGGCGCTGTTGAACTCCTCTGTTGACAGAGAATACGAGCCCACACTTCCAACTGTTTACCCTTTTGAACAGTGAACTTCTGTAAGGTTTTTTTGAATCTGGCTGTTATATGTCCCTCCATTGTGGCGAACAATTTATTTTAAAATTCAGCACACGTATATTAAAAGGGTACAAATAAATATGAGGAATAGACTTATCGTAGGCCAATATATCAGTTAATGGGTAACATTGTAAAATAATCACTGTGCAGAAAAATTTGCAGCGGTAAGAGCAATCACGCATTAAACAATAAAAACAAAAACAATTTATCACTGGCATTTCTGATTAAGAAAATATGGAAGGGCAACGGCCACGTATTTGGAAGCCCACTGAACTGTGCACCTTAACGATGCAGTCACATGATGTACGGCGTATAGGTCTAAAGGTGAGCAATTAGGCTCCTTGACAGCCGAGAAATTTAGTAAAAAAGAGCGCTCGATACTCTGTGATACTGATCAGTGCTTATACAATGTGACATCGGATTTTTTGAAGTCATGGCAAAAGCCTATAACGGTTCCGAGATTATTGTAAATGACGCATTAATGCAGGTAGAGATAGAGAGATAGTTTAATTGAAAGAAGGCAGAGAGGTCGGCCTCAGCTAAGGTGATCTAGCCTGCTACTCTGCACAGGGGGAGGGGGAACGGGGACATAAAGACGTGATGAGGAATGACGATGACATAGCAAGAAGGATGCGCAAAGGTGAAAGCAAGTTCAGCACTCTGATAAACATTCACAAATGCCATCCATGAAGCTACAATCAGGTTTCGCATCAATTCTGTAGTCACCAATTCGAGTGAACTTAAACATAGAGGCACTAGGACGATGCTGGTGTGTGGGCCTCCCCTGCGTGAACAGCGCAAGCGCCAAACAAACATGCAATTGCATGTAGAGCACTTAGGCTGCATGAATTCTTAAACTTCAATTACGAGAAGCAATGACAGCACAATAATGAGCCCAAGATGAGGGCTCAGAAAAAGAACTGCGAGTAGTTACTTTGCACATCAGGGAAGAAGAAAGATAGCAGGTTACAAAATTTTCAACATTAATGAAAGCTGATGTGCACAAAAGATCTTATTTCTCAGTACATGCAACAACTAACGTTATTATGAGGCGAATTCAGTTAGAAACTAGAAACAAACGTTTGATGAGAATAAATAAGCGCATCCTAAAACTAAAACTTAAGCAATCCTCTACCGTGATTACAGCATTAGGATAACGCAGACGATCGATCCGTAAGAGGCCTTCTGAGTAATAGTGCACACGAAGCTTTAAAACCTTCATATTGCATGGCAACCTCCTATATTCATAGAAGTACGCCTGATTCATAAACGCGCAGTATTTCCCCAGCGTGGCTTCATACTAGAGAAAAGCGAGATTGGTGTTTACATTAAAGAAAACGTGGTTATTTGCACTGAAGCGTGATCAGGCAGTTGAAGAACACAAGACAGAATCCGCGGTAAAGGGGCTGGGTGGGGAAGATAAAATTATTATTGAGAATCTCGCTTCTGCTTTAACCAAGCAGGCAATCCATTCTTCCCAAATAGTGCATCCTGAAAATTTATACGGCTCATCCTACAGTCCAGATGGGTGAATAGCTTTCTATAAACAACCTGCGAATAACAATGGATGACTGTCTGATGAAGGCTTATGTGGCAAACATGCGACCGTTCCTTAGCGCGATGGCAAGAAAATGGCACAAATGGCGACATTCGTAACAAAAGCCTGAACCTTGGTTAAAATGGAAGGACAGTTTCATTCTGACTTTCAGCATGAATCCGTTTGAGTGGTGGTAGGAGGCACTACTCTACTGTTTCAAGCCCAGCATGTCACTCGAGTATTTTCTGGGGAAACAGCAACTTCTTACCTCGCTGAACCTGAATTGTCGCTGTGATTACTTCCAGCGCTTGTCAACCATCTAGAGGTTTGCACCGAAAGGTTCTAGCAAAATGTCCAAAAACGTTCAAAGCGCTCCTCGAGCTACTAAAACTCTTTCCGCACTCCTGGAATTAGCGAAGCTACAAGATTCCACAAGGCCTTGCAGGGATGCTAAGCGTCATTACGCACGCTTGCGATGCTCTTACTCGTGCATAATGCGAAGACATGGGATCGCTCCCCACCTGCCGCAAGTTGCTTTTCATCCACTTTCATTGTCATTAAGTTATCGTTTCTTTAATTGAATTAGTAAGCACAAGTAATTTCCCCTATGTATTCCTTGGTGTCTCTGTTTGTTGGCTTCTCATGATATGTTTAATAAAAATAGGGCCCCTCTGTAGAACCCCTTTCTTTTTCTTATGACACAACTGTAGTACGGGAGAAGCCTTGGAACCTCGCCAGAGAAAAACGGAAATTTGGAGGACGCTTAAGCTTCGCCTTTACGAGTGGAACGCGATAGCTTTCCAAGACCCCTGACTGCTTTCATGCTTCCCAAAAACTGCAGCTTATGTAATCGTAATGTTTACCGGGAAACGATGGGGCGAACGCTATGCACGAAGGGCAAGCTTTCCAGTTCAAACGTGGCCTCTTGTGTGGGTATATCTCCTGTTATTGTTTCACACTTTTAATATTTCAGTGGTGGTGGTGGTGGTGGTGATGTTGAAGCAGCCGTGGTTAGCCTGGCATACATAGCCGGCAATTGTTCCGCCTGATCCTCCTTCAAGTTGAGATCAGGGATGTGTCACCAGGTGTCGATGAGCCCCGTGTCTCGCAGGAAGGCTATCAGCAGGCGTTGCGCTCTCTTCCTGAATGCCGCGGGCCCTCCGGGGAAAACAACGTCTTCAAAGGTCCTGTGCGTGAGACCGCTTTTTTGCAGGTTGTCGACCAACGCTTTTCTTTCTGTGTCAAACTGTGGGCATAGCCAAATGAAATGTTCGATGTCACCAATGTCACCAATGTCACCGCAGAAAACACAGAGTGGGGAAGCGCGAAGCCCAGTCTTGAATAACCAAACTGGGGTGTATGCGGAGTCGGTCCTGATGCGGTATAAAAGCGTCGCTTGTTCGCGTGTAAATTCATGAGTCACACAGGATTCGTGTGGATTCTTGTGCATCTGTCTAAAGTGAAGGCGGATTGCATCCTTAGGGTTTTGAAAAGCTTTTGGAGCTTTCACTTTTGGGACACACGTCAGCGCTAGGCGTGCAAGGGCGTCAGCTTCCTCGTTTCCGTCAATTCCTACGTGTGATGGAATCCACTGAAACCTTATGTTAAATCCTTTGCTCGTGAGGTCGTCAATCAGTGCCAGAGACTGCCTTGTAAATTTCTCTAGAGGTAGGCCCCGATGTAATCTTTGTAATGCTGATTTGGAATCCGTCAGCACCACGACATCTCGTGCAGAAAAGGCACGTAGTTTCCGCAAAGCCGCGGTGATTGCGGCGCTTTCTACTGTTGTAGAGGAAACTACGCGATCCAGTCGGCCAGACCATGACACATCAAGGGATGGTATGCAGAATGCCGCTGCACAGCTATCTGTTTGTGCACACACCGAACCGTCTGTGTACGCTTGTAGATGGCTTTGAAACAAGGTGCTCAAGTGGTCCAACACAATTAACTTGGCTTCGGCAGTTGAAATGGTGCGTTTCGTCGGTAGGTGGGGTACATTGAGGCTGCAGGTAACGTCCGGAAAAGACCATGGTGGGCCAAGGCGACTTCGTTTAGGCCATTCCAATCCTAAAAATCGGAAGGTGTTCAGCGCCGCATGGAAATGTGAGCGAGTTCTTGATCTTAGCCGCTGGAGAAGCGCCGTGCCTGCGCGTGACTCGCCCAGCCTTAATAGCTGCGTCAGCAAGGCCTGAGATGCCAAGAGACGGAGTGGAAGAGACTCTGCCTCATTAGTGACTTTCTTGTTTGAAGCCGCCGTTGGAACTCCCATCGCCAAGCGAAGTCCCTTTCTGTGCACTGCCTCCAAGCGCTCGAATTGACTCGATGACGGTGATATCAGAGGGAGCTGACAGAGAATGCGGCTTGTTATCAGTGCAGCGTTCAGTTTAAGCATGGATATAGGATTGTTTCCCCAACGTACACCTGCCAATCGACGAAGTGCGTTGATTCTTTGCACCGATGCAGCCACAACACTTTCGACCGCACCACGCCATAGTAGCTTGTTGTCGATGGTGACGCCCAGGAATCGAACATGAGTTGCGCGAAGAATTGAATGCCCTCTGATATTCAGCGTCAGACGTGTTGACTTGCGTCTCACTCCCGGGAAAAGCATGAAGGCTGATTTTTCTGCTGATAGGGATAGGCCAAGCGTCTATAAGTGGCGATCGATAGTGAAGATTGCGGCCTGGGCTATCCGGGCCAAACGTTTGTGTTGGTACCCCGAGATCCAAATGCAGATGTCATCTGCGTAGATGGACATTTTAACTGCCGTCCGACCTACTTTCAGGGCACCTGGAAGGCTGGCCATGGCAACGTTAAAAAGCAAGGGGGATAGGACACTTCCTTGTGGGACGCCGAGGGAAATGCGTCGCTTGACACTCATTATACTTCCCAGCTTAACTTGTACACATCGATCACTGAGAAATTCATGGACGAATCGAAGAGCATTTCCCGAGACGCCCATGGCTCGGAGTCCGGTGATGATGCCTGTATGAAGCACACAGTCGTATGCCTTGGCAACGTCCATAAAGATGGCGAGTGTGGAAAGGCCGTCTACGCGATGGTGCTCGATATGGCTCAGTAGATCCAAGACACTGTCCTGGGCACTCAACCGTGGACGAAATCCGGTCATACATGATGGCAGTCTATTTCCTTGCTCAAGATACCATGTTAACCTCGTACATATCAGTCTTTCCATCAACTTTGATACGCATGATGTTAGCGATACTGGCCGATATGAGGTGAGGTTTGCAGGATCCTTTCCGGACTTGAGCACTGGTACCACTCATGCTGTCTTCCACGCTTCTGGGATCTCTCCTGTGCTCCAGACGTGATTAAATATGTCCAGAAGTGCTCGTTCTCGTTCATATGGCAGGTTTGTCAGCATCTGATTGCTGATCGAATCGGGACCCACAGCACAGCGTCTTCTTAATTTGCTAAGCGCCAAATCCAACTCACGAAAGGTGAACGGCGTATCCATGGTATGGAATGCTTCAGACAACAGAGGGTTCGATACTCCAGCTGATCTGCCAGATGTGTATACGTCTGTAAAATCTTCTGCAAGGGTTTGCAAATCTTTTCCTTGCTTTAAAGCAAGTGCTTCGAATGGCCTGTGTAGGCGAATCTTTCCGGATAGGCTATTCATTACTCCCCATATCCTTGTCATGGGAGTAAACGCCGATAAACTCTCACAGAAAGCAGCCCATTGAACTCGTCTTAATCTTTTTGTGTGACGACGGATGACAGCGTTTATCCTGTTGTATTCAGTTTTCGCAGATGGATTTCCCGTTTTTCTCATTAGTTTTCGCTCCGCTCTCCTACGCGCTGCGCAGAGGTTCTTTAGTTTCAAATCAGGAGTAGGGAAATGATCTGGCAGTTTCAACATTGAGGTAGCCACTCTTTTGCTCCGCAGCATATCTGCGAACAGCTCACCAGGGGATTCGTCCAACGCTTCTCTGTATGTGTCCCAGCGGGTCACAGCACAGAATTGTCGCCCAGCAGTGTGAAATCCGGTGATGTTGGTGAAGATGGGAAAGTGGTCACTGCCCATCCTGTCTGGGGCCGTTGTTGACGATACGACAAGGTCTATAGAATGGATCACGAGGTCTATGGCACTCCATGAATCTGGTGGTCTGAAGAAAGTCGGTTTGCCATCGTTCGCGATACACAAGTCAGCAGCTTCCGCGGCTGTGACTAGTTCCTTGCCTCGGCAATCTGCAGTCTTATCTCCCCAAAGCGAATGATGTGCGTTAAAGTTCCCACAGATTATTATAGGAGAGGGGCAACGAATGCAAAGGTCCTTTATGAACGCCTCCATGGAGACCTTCCTGCGCGGACTTATATACACGGACACCACACTGAGTTTTCGTTTTCCTAGGCACACTTGCACAGCGACGACTTCCAAGAAGGTAGAACAAAGGTCTTGCACTGGTAAGGTGACGTGAGGTATTTCTCGCCTGATGTATATCATCGCACTTCCATTTGCAAATGATGGTATACTCGGATTTCCATGTCTGATGTACCCTGGGATCGTCCTTCCATTTGGGAGACCGGCCTCCGAGAGGGCTAGAATTGGTATAGGTATGTCTCGAAGGAAAAGGCTGAGTTCAGAAAGACGCTGTAGAATACCAGCGCAGTTCCATTGCATTATTAAGGGCACTTTTGGACGACGGAATGGACCAAGTGGGCGAGACATTGCCGTTATGCTACTGAGTGTATGTGGAAGTAGAGCAGAGTATTACTGACTCAAGAGCCAGCACTGCTTCCAGCATATCCTTCGTTGAACTAGCAGGCATCTTCGCGACGTGGGAACGTAGTGCCGTGAACAAAGCGCGTATCACATGCTGGCAGTTTTCCTGCTGACTGTTGCCAAGTGGTACTTGAGGTCGGTTTACTGCGGCCGCATAGGTGCGCTTTTCGGACTCTTTTCAAACAGGTTTCTCAGCCGCTGTGACCGTTTGCGTTGGTTCAATAACTTCGTTTATCGGTGTGAAACGCGGGAAATGAGATGCGTACTCTGTTTCCAAACCAGTTAGTTGTGGCGCTCTAGACGTCTTCTTCGTGTTCGATGGTGCGCTTGCACTCTTTGGACCCAGAACAAACATCTTATTTCTTCGCTGAGCAGCTGTCCGCGCCGGGCATCGACCGTAGCTAGCAGGATGGTCACCGCCGCAATTTGCACACACAAAGTTGTCTTTACTTGCACACGTCTAAAATCATGAGGTCCCCCACAGCGCTTGCACCTCTGTTCCCCACGACAGTACTTAGCGATATGTCCGAAGCGCTGACACTTAAAACAGCGTGGTGGTGTCTCCACGTAGTCGAGAAGCTCATGTCTGGTGAAACCAAGGTTGATCTTCTCCGGGCGTTCAGAATTTGGAGCAAATGTGAGAACCACCGAGTTAGTGCGCCTTGACTCCCATTCAGATGATGAAGTTTGGACCCGACGGATGATTCTTCTTGCATGGAATACTCCCTGAGGTCTCAGGTAGGTGAGCAGCTCCTCATCCGAGTACCATTTAGGGACTCCTCTAACAATGCACGTGTTTTTCATATAACTGTGTGGGACACGGGCAGATATGACTATGCCACCGATATTCTTGGTCTCTAGAAGGACGTTGGCTTGTCCTTCTGTCTCTACATTTAACAGCAGTGCTCCCTGTGCTGTGAAGTGGCTCTTCACTGGTGCTCCACCGAGAATCGTTTCAAGCTGAGAATACAGGACAATAGGGTTTACTTGCCTTAAATCATCTCTTTCGGATGTTGCAGTGATTAACACTGGAATGCCTTCCGCCCTGTCTTTACGATGGCGCACAATTCGGAAACCACCCTCGTCCATGTCTAGGTCTGAAGCGTTCGCCACGTTCTCGTCATCGATGATAGTTGACTCGTCTTCACATTCACCACTGCAGTGTCTTGTCGCTTGCAGTCAGGCTGGCTTGTACAAACCAGCTGGCGTTTCTGACCCGGTGTCAGCCCTTGGGAGGTCATGGCGGGGTGCTCGTCGTTGCCAGCTTGGTTCCTTCTAGCACCTTGTGAGGCGGCGGGTGTCGCAGCACCCGTCGGTCTCCGATACGGAAGGTACCTTTTCGAGTCGACAGACGTCTTGAACCGTTCTGACCAGTAATATTACCAGAAAATAACGAAAATAACGATAAATGTAGGCAGAGCTACTCAGACAGGCTAGCAGCAGGTGCTTCGTCTTCTTCGTCTCTAAAATCTAAAAAAAAAAAAAAAAAAAGCTAACGAGGCATTTTGCACATTGCCCCTTCAACTATCTGTCGAACTTAACCGCAGTACACCAGCGTAACTATAGACTGGCCGCCTTTAAAAAAAAAGATTTTGGAAGGCTTTACTAATGTCAGTAACTTTTTAGTGACATCGAGAGGGTACGCCCTTTTATAAACATGCGTGTTCGCTGCCCTTAAGTAACGTCTTTGCTGCGTTATAGCCGAATTTGGGTTAAGATTAAAACGCGTTCATAACGCAACAGGAAAATTGGGAATAAGATACGTAAATAACGAAGGTTCTTAGACGGGCGTGTCGTGCCACCGTTCTTAAACGAAGTAGTTCTGCGGCCTTTTCCATATATTATTCGACAAAATGCTTCCCTCTAAGCTACGCGAGCGCTCTGTGCTGAAGTTGGACAGGTCGCCGTGTGGTGAATGTCCAAAATTCTTGGATATGTCCGTGGAAGTATTCAAAGTAGTGTGTATAGTGATTACATTACCTCCTAATCAGGAGCTTCGGTACCCCATCTATCGAGTTTTGCGGTGGGAAAGTGCCTATAAAAGTAAGACGAAAGTGTCTTCCAGAATTGATTACGAGGCCACCAGTGAGAAGCGACTTAATAGGAAAGGGTGAGAAAATTGTGCAGAATTTTGCATGCACAAACTCATAAACGACAACGAAGGCAGAAGCTAACTAACAGACTGGATAAATTGCGCGTTCACTGTTTTGCTCCGAGAAAATTGCTTCAAGTAATACCTTCAGTATTCATTGTCCGGCGAAGCGCCAACATTAGACGTATTGCAATGGCGACACCCCGTGACAAACAGCAGCGACAGAATAGTAGAGCGGCTTCACACTCCTGATTTCCCCAGGGGTGCCTGGGATTAGGCGGCCAATTTCCATGTTCTGTGCATAAGGCGTTGCTCTTTACCTCGGCGTTCTGGCAGCACCTTCTTGATTAGGAACGGCGCTGGAGGTAGTTCTTTCTTGATGGATGAAATTTCATAGAAAATATTGTCCAGCACTCAAGATAGCGCAGATCTAACAGGTTTTTTTTCACACTCTGAGGATATATGTAGCCTGCCCATTCACTCTTTCTTTAGGAATGCAAGCCTGCTCAGGTGCCTTTACCCGCAGCGGCACTAAGCAGAAGGTCGTATAGGGCCTCATTCGGGGCCGCCTTCTCACATGAATGGAACGTGCGATTGACATTATGAGAAAAGTTAGGTGCATCTGCAATTGCTCTTTGTGGTCAACGCTAAACCTATAAACCCGGGCCCAGCCCGTCGCTGGTCCACTGCGCAGTATTTTAATGGTAAGCTCCTGAATTATCCATATTAGCACGCCAAGCAGAGCAAATTTTTCGCGTAGAAACAAGGACCATTTGGGGTTATTTACTCCAAGTGAAGTTAATGTATTGGAGATGAATTTGTGAAATCTCCCATGCTTTCAAGTCGTTGTTGTTATGCCAAGTGTGATTATTTTTCTCCCTCTACAAACAGCTTGGCCACGTCTTACACTCGCTAATAACGCGCCATACGTGCTTATCATGATTTTGCCAATGGTCAGTCACTTCACGTGCAGTAGACTAAGCAGTCTTGCAGTTGTAATATTATCTGACTCTATGCCGAATGAAAGTAGCGCTCTTGAAGATTTGACAATTTGAAATAAAATCCTGAGTTCTGCGTGCAAAAACCCCGATCTGATTATGAGGCACGCTGTATAGCCGGAGACTGCGCAACGATTTGACCAGCTGCTGTTCCTTAATGTGCACCCAATGGGCGGTACACGGGCGTTTTCGCATTCAGCCGCTTTCGGAATGAGGCCGCCGCCGCTAGTATATAAACCTCCACGTCATGCTCACCCGAGCAAAGTCATATCAATTAAACAACTTCGGCGGTTGAAAACCTGGTAGCACGTTTCAAATAATAGGTGGAGCGTAGATGAATGCCAGAATTAAAAAAATCAAAGACAAAGAAAATTACAATGTGTACGCTGTGTTACTACCGGAGAAACCTGTGCATGTACTACAATATGGTATACAGGCAGCATACATATTATGCAAAGGAATACAGATATAAACTTGAAAAAGAATGCAAAGTCTTTAAAAAGAAGTAGGAAATCGATTATAAAACTCGGTCCCAAGGCGAGGCATCTCGAAGAGCATCGCGAACAGCCTCGTGAGGTACGTTACATACGTATCGACATCAACAACTGTCTACTGATGAGCGATCTCGACGAAAAACAGCCATGCAATTTGGCAACATGTTGTAGCATTCCATGTACCACTCCAAGCGGGCAAGGATAATTTTTTGTCATTATCTTTCCCACGCAGCTCGCAAGCGCTATAGGGCGGTATGAGGCAAGCTCAAGCGGAGACTGACCATGCTTCAGGAGAGGCACCAAGCGACTTGACTTCCATACTTCGGGAACCATGCCATATTGCCAGTATACGTTGTAGAGATCTGGCAGTTCTCTCCTAATGCAATCACTCAGGTTGTACAATGCGCGGTATGATATTGCTCTTACCATTCGTACATTCGTATCATTCGTACCACTCCCCGTACATTACCTATATTTTTAATTTGTCTTTGTCAAGCGCTATCTTTCCTAAACGGATGCAAATAGCCAGAGTGTCGGTATTGTTCAAGAAAGGTGACGTTAATGATACTAAATATTATAGACGCATTTCTATATTACCTGTTTTTTCGAAGGGTCTAGAAAAACTAATATAATGCAGGTTTCGAAGTTTTTTGACAAGCACAGCCTAATTTCTCCAGCTCAGTTTCGATTTAGAACACGACGGTCTACAGAATTAGCACTACTTCATCAAAAAGAATTTATTTTATCGCAGTTTGAAATTAAGAACATTGTCCTTGGTATTTATATTGATTTCACTAAAGCATTTTTTTTGCATCCTTCACTCGGTTGTACTTGATAAGCTTGAAACCTACAGTATTCGAGGGCACTGTGGAAGCCTTATAAAATCTTATCTTGATAATCGCTATCAGTGTATTGAAATAAACAATAGCCGCTCAAATCTGAAGCATATCACCTGAGGCGTTCCTCAGGGTAGCATTCTTGGCCCGTTCCTGTTTATCATGTGTATAAATTACTTAGTAAATATCTATAAAGATGCGAAATACGTCATGTACGCAGACGATGCCAGTATATTTTTTTCATCACCTCACTCTAGTAGCCTTCAAAATAAAGCTAACACTGCTCTGAAAATTCTTCATGTATAGTCAAAACAAAACTGCCTACAAATCAATATAAACGAAACTAAAGCAATAATCTTTAGGCCCAAATCTAAGCAAAAAATCAGTTCCATCAACCTTGTTTATGACGATGTAAACATAGAAATTGTAGATAGATTTAAAATACTTGGCGTTATATTCACACAAAATATGCTTTGGGACATGCACATAGAATCGATATTGGGTAAATTATCTCGTGTAGTTGGCATGATGGTGCGGCTGAGACCTCTTTTACCTTACAGAATCAAGGCTGTTGTTCATAACACCCTATTTTTTTCTACACTTTATTACTGTGTGCTAGTGTGGGGTACCACATCACGTACGAATCAAGAAAAGATACATATATTTCAGAAAAAATTTTTGCGAGTACTATTTAACCTGCCTTACAATCCCCACACATCAGACTTATTTCCGACAGCAAATATAATACCCGTGTTTAACCTTTATAATTACAAGTTAAGTCAAGCTTTCAAACGGGACGTAAAAGAGAACTTAGAGTTTCTTCATGAGTTATCTAGTCTCGCCAGGAACACACATTCTTTCATCACAAGGTGTACGGAACAGTGGAAGGTAGTCACTCCGCGTGCCAATTATTCTACACAAAAGATATCATACATGCTACCAACATTTCTAAATTTGTTTCTGAAATCAGGTCTTGATATTTATATAACTGGTGTACGAGCTTTACGTGAACATTCTGTCACTCAATCTTTCTTAAATAATTGAAGAGCGTTTTTCACGTAATTTGTGTTGTTGCGTTTATTTTTTGTGCATATTTCACATGTAGTCAATTGCTATGTATATATATCTCATGTTCAATTGCTGTGTGCCTTGTAAAGGAGGCTGCGGGCTCTAATCAAGTCGCTTGCCTCTAAAGCGACTTTTACCCGCAGTCTGCTTCATCACTGATGGAAATAAAGAAGTTATTATTATTATTATAAAAATATTCCGTCTCGTTTCGGATATGAAGAACGCCAACATAGGGCAAGATTCACCTCAAGTTTCTTTATCATGAAGGGAAGATACATGCGGCAGTCAGGCGAACCAGGGTTGTCACTGGGGGCAGGAGAGCCTGGACCGGTTCCTTGGCCAGCGATCCTTGCACAAAAGCTTTCTACAACTTCAACATCTAGCCGCTTCTCGAAGAGCGCCAGCGCTTTGAATGGGAAGGGTTGTTCAGAAAGGGAACGCACACCTGGTACACTACTTCAGATTCGTGAAAGCGGCTTCTGAGGGTCTAGTGTGTGGCAAAACATTGTCCAACTTCGAGATGCTAGTCTATCCATGTGGTGCCGGATTTTCTTTTGTATTCACCTGGATGTCCTGAACTCAAAGTAAACTTCTCCTGCAACGTCGAGCTTTCACTCCTGAATGACGGCAGCCTAACTTTCCTACGAGGCGCGAATTATGGCAGCTGTCTTGACCTAGCTTTCGTCTCCAGCTCTTGCACAAGCTGTGTTAAATGATTTTTGGATATCGAGACCCACGGGAGTGACCACATTCCCACGTAACTTATCATTTAAGGGATGCCCAGGTCTGTCCCACGGAAGGATAACTTAGGAAAGGAAGAAGCGTAAGCTGCTGTTTACTTCTGTGTTTATCATCAGCATTCTTCTGCAAAGTCTGCATTTGACTGTGTAAATAAGCTCGCTACAAGAAATCTCCGAGTCTGTTACTTCCAACCTACCTCTTGCATTATCGACGCCGATTATCACCTAGAAGTGACTTGATCAACTTCAAGGAGAAAGAGCAAGCGTTACTGTATCCCCTCACGTATCCGTCACGTGATCCTCCGGCTTCGGTATGGGAGAACAGAACGCAGGGAAGGAATCCCGCTTGCAGAGGCTAGACGGGGGAAACTGGAGAGAATGTCACTCGTGGCGCTGAAGCTTGCCTCCTGAACTCGTGGGTTCACGGCCATTCAAATATTTCTCTATCTGCTAATAATGAACCCATTTGTAAAATTATTGTAGTTAAGCACTCCTTAGAGGTCACGGAACCACTTTCATCGTATAACCAAAACTTGCTACGCGGCCGGATCACACGCCCTTTAACCTCCCTGCCTTTCACCTCGTTCAATTTCTCTCTCACTGAAAAAGCTTCGCTCCTTTCGCATTAATTGCATGTTACAACAAGCACTTCTTAAGTTATTTGTAGCTTTGACAACAGAAGGCGTGCTACGCACTCGCAATGTTTATTGCAGCGTGTCAGGAGACTTCTGCACCATCGTTTTCACACAGGCGAGAGTGCACGATCCACCTAAACACTCTTTCATCCTTCACTGGTTGCGCTATTTGCCAGTGCCGACCGGCTCATTCATCAAGCCAACGAACATTTCCGAAATGCTGACAAAGTCTATGGTGCTGTCGCCGAATGCCAATGAGCGTCGAGTGCATTCCAGCCTCGTAAATTGGGAAAGTTTTGCGCGCTTCCGTCCAATCCTTTCATTCGCCCTATTCTAGAAATGCCTTCCTACAGTACGTTTTTCAAGGTAAAGTTGGCTTCGCTGACGCACGTTCTGTCACACACCAACTTCAATTACCCAGAAACCACATGGTGATGGATCGCCCTGAATGCGAAACATGGCAGCTGAAATGGCGAACTCGAGCAGTCGTAGGCGAAATCCACGCGGCCATTCTGTCAACCATAGACGAGATGGTGAGATTGCGTTGTAATGAACCATGAAAACGTGTGCGCACAGGCGAACGTGACAATAAGGCACAAGAAGTTAAATATTAAATTAAATTATGGGGTTTTACGTGCCAAAACCACTTTCTGATTATGAGGCACGCCGTAGTGGGGGACTCCGGAAATTTTGACCACCTGGGGTTCTTTAACGTGCACCTAAATCTAAGTACACGTGTGTTTTTCCATTTCGCCCCCTTCGAAATGCGACCGCCGTGGCCGGGATTCGATCCCGCGACCTCGTGCTCAGCAGCCCAATACCATAGCCACTGAGCAAGCATGGCGGGTACAAGAAGTTTATTACAAGTAGCTGAAAATGAACTAAAATTGGGTGCAAACGAAATGACGTTTACAAAATTGTAATGGCGTGTGTTATGTTTTCAGTTCCCGCATGCTGAAGGTAATATGCATGTATGGACTTGGAGCGAAGTGAACAGGATGTTGAGATTAACTAAAAGAAAAAACAAACAAAAGCACATCTAGAGCGCAGGATGAAATTCGCAGAGCGTCATGATTTAAGCGGAATTTCTCGGAAGACACCAGTGGTCTCGTCAACAATGTTTAACAAAAGCACCTCGTGATAGGATTGCGACTTCACCGCTTCGATTCTTCCTAATCCGGAATATATTGAACAACCAGCCAACATAAGTATTGTGATACCTAAAAGTGAAATGTTTAAATTTTAAATTCTATTTTAGCGTGACCTGCCGAGGTGGAAAGTGGTGCATTACCCAATGTTGGGCGAAATATCTCTAGGCGAGTGCTCTTAAATGTTCACAATGAAACAAGCATGCACGTAAAGTTGACAGAAACAAAACATCCGATCGTCGTTTAGGGACCGCTATGGATACCACGTTTTCGTTTACGAGTTCATTATGTACTTGAGACCTGAAGTGGCCCTGGAATTCCAATTATTTTGTTTACTTTCTTTCAACCTTACACGCTCGTTGACGACATTGTACCTTGTACCTGGAACTCTACCTGTATAATAAATCATCGTTAACTCAAACTGTGATATCAAGAAAGAATGCTCAATGAATTACTATTCGGCCGTGGTCTCAACCCTTGTGTTATTACCTCGTATTGCGCCGGACTCCGGATATCACGTAATCTGCACTTCGCAAATACCCGGAAAAGGGCAACGGCGCAGCATCGGCAGCATCGTTTGCACTCGGTATTTACCTGGCTGCAGATCGGTAGCCAAACCAAATGACACTCAGGGCCACGCTCCCCGCTATCCCTATCCCTATCCTTCCATCTACCACCGGTCGCGCGGTCTTTTTTTCTTTAGCCTTCCATTTAGAACGCTGTAAGTGAGGCATCAGTGTAGTAACAGCGCATTAATTAGAACCTCGGCCAAGATGATCGGCACTTTTTAGCAGGAGCGATCAGCCAACGTGGTGCGGTCTAAAGAAGCCCGCATGGGAGCCCATGGTGTTTCAGCAAAATCGCGGCTTGATAACGACGCTCGCTTCATGCTCGAGCGATGGTGAGGCGTAACTGCTGTGTCGCTCGTGGGCACCTGATAAAGGCATGACAACGCACTTTTCGCTATATTTTCGGTTCTCGAAGTCAGGTTGTCCGGAATTCATTTCAATGCACCAAACATTAGAGTCACTTTTTCCCGATCAACCCAGTATGCCTTTATTGCCCGGAACATGATCAATTAACATTTGAGCCCCCTTGCACACTGAACTATGTGCGATGGTACCCCCTTATACGGTGAGTCTCGTCTAAAGCGTCGCTCCTATAGCTACAGATGTAAAAAGGTGGTGGTGGTGGCGGTGGTACTTCTGCTGCCGCGTCTGCTTCTACTGCTTGTTCTACTAACCAGCACTACCATCATTACCAACAACTAACACCACCTTCGGTGCGGCCTCAAATCTAAAGCAAGGGGGCCTGCTATCTGATGCAAACCAGGTTTTCAAGACGTACTGTGATGTCATGGTTATATGATGCCATGGTCATGGTGTCATACTTATGCAAGATTTTATTTAGACCATAAAGGGGTTTTTATTTGTTTCCGACAGAAATTACGTACGATGACTATCCAAACGGTGGGTTTTCTTTTCTTTTATTGTTAGCTGAATCTCGAGAAAGGTGAGACACTGGATACGTTACAAAAATGGGTTGACTCGGGCAAGAATGCTTCACGCTGAAAATTCGAACAACGTTTGCACCTATGCACTTTTGTACAGTGCATGCACTCTGAGATTGCACCACGGCGCCCACCAATCTTGATCACGCCTGGGGAAGTCGACCGTAGTTAAGTAAAAGCTTTTTTTACTGACTAGACATATTGGCACACTGTTAATCTCATTTCAGGTTAGTTCCATTGAGAATGTGGAAAGTACTTGCAAGCTTGCTAGACTTGGCAAGTCAAACCAATGTGGGACTAGGTTAAAACATAGAAGGAGCTTCTTGGCGACTGCTAATAACGAGAGGAACTAAGAGGAACATTTTGCCAAAATAGTTAGCGCGATTTGGAGCTTGTGTGGTACGAGAGTGATAGTATACTGTCAACTGTTACGAATGGTATTCCGCAAATAGTGCCACACAAAATCCAAACAGCAAAATTGGTGGTTTGTTATTTACATGTTCATACTTATTTTCACCACACGTATTTTACAGTACTATGTTTAATTACTTGCCAGAGTACAATGTTGTCCCATCCCTTGTAGAAGTTAGAGAGTAGTTTTGCCAGCGAAAATATTTAGTCATATCAAAAGTCATATCAAGAGTCATACCCTGCGCTATCGCTGCCGTGGCCTATAAAAACTCGCTCTGGCAGAGTGGTCCACGTAGCAGAAGACTCACCGATTATTCTATCTGAGGAAACTTGAGCATATCGTCATACTGTCACACAAAGCATCATGGATATTTATTCTCTTATACGTAATTTGGTGTGGCTCTTTACTTATTTCGACAGTTTGCAATGGGCGCGAATCCTGTTTGTTTTATCTTTTCAACAAACACCAGCTGTTTTAGCGACAGGTTTGATTTCTCTTTCCATAAAGTCTCATTTATTTGTGTCCTAAAAAACCCTAATGATTCGAAAAAAAATATATATAGCTTGCATTGGAGCCTGTATAGCACCGGGCGCTCATGAAATTGAACGAATGATTGAGAAATAATAAAGGCAGCACGACACCACCGTGAACGCTAGCAAATTTTTTGGTGTACTCTCAATCACAGAGAGATCAAAGGTCAGCCACGCTGCATCTCGGAAACTTCGTATTTATTGTTCATGTATCTGCGAAGAATAATAGCTTCTTCCATGGCCGGAGGAAACTTGCTTTATAAAAAGAATCTTGCAAAACAACTAGGAAAATAAGTAAACTTTACTCGCTTTCTTTCATTGGTTCAACTTTAGGCTCTCTTTCGTGACAGCACTATAGAATATGCTTACAAATAGGTTACTACGATTTGTCGATGTGGGGGGCCATCTGTATTGAGAAAGGAAAGAGAGAGAAAAAAAATTAAACGATACTTCCCCGAACGGGATGTGTCCAAGCTATGCGTTGCACTCTGGCGGAAGGCGTGGTGCAAAATGATTTATGCGTGGTAATTACGTTTGTGGAGGTTACGCTGATGTACTAGGCGTTATTTATTTATACATGCGTGAGGAGTACGAGTAGAGAGACATGGACGCGTTGACATTGCCGAACACATATATTCCACACCACGCTGACTGCCATCTAATGCTGCACATATCTCCGGTAGGTTTTTCTCAGCGAGGTACCGCTTGATTTGCTTGTGCGATTCCCGGCGGGGCAAAACAGATGCGTCAATGCCGTCGCACGCAGCGGAGGGGGGGACGGTTGCGCGTGCATGCTAATTCATGCGCCGGTGGCACATCCTATAATTTTGAGTCCCCTTTAGTCACTTTCCGTTCTCATTGGTTTGGTGTTTACCATGCAGGGCGTCCCATACTGATGCTATCAACCCTTTAGTGTAGACTTAGGCATTCCTGGCCGACGTTTAACGTGACTTAGCTTCGTGTGGCGTATGGAGGACGACAAAAGCGGGCAGACTCGTAGGATAGTTTGCGCCGGCGTGCCTCTTGTTATCTGGAGGTTAACCGGATAATCTTCTCCGGTTAGCCTCCCTGCCTTTTCCACCCATATATATTTATATATATATAGGAGGTATAGGAAGAAAGCAGGCCCACAAGTGTAAAATAACGTATATTTGCAACTGGTGTATATCTATAGCGTTGAGGCAGCTGCCAGACTGTTTTCCTCCAGTTCACGGAATTCCCAAATTAATTGAATTTCTCAAGCTAAAATGCGTAGAAAAATTGTAATCTACGACTTACAGCCTCCCGACATGATAGCTCTCGGACTGTAATTTTCATATGCGAGAAAACATAATTGTGTTAAGCGAAAACTAAAACAAACCCCTTTTCCAGTGTTTCTACAATTCACAGACAGGGAACGGCGTCCGCCAATTGCGCACATCGGTGCGTAAATATCTCAGATTCCGTGGAGCAGTGCGCTCGCGTCCTTAAAACACTTCCAGATGCCGCTCGCCTCCGCCGCATCGCGGCTCACGCAGGAGGCCGCGTTTCATTCAGAAAGCCCGCCTTCGTGCACAGCGTTCGCCCGCGAGCGTTTCTCGGTAAACATTACTGTTACGTACGCTGCAGTTGCCGGCAAGTGTGAAAAGCAGTCAGGGATCTTTGAATGATATCAAGTTCCACTCTTAAAGGCGAGGCGTAAGCGCCGTCCAAATTTTTTCCTGCTACAATATATTCTACTCAATGGTAAGGCAACGTTCATGCCTCATCTTACATCTGAGCGTGGAGAAAATTACCAAGCTCAACTCGTCGTCGCTTCTTGAACGACACACTTCGTCCTCCTCATCAGACTTAAGATAAAGCGCGTGCCAGAAACGCCCTTAAGACTTCCAGCCGAGTTTGACCGTTTGGTATACACTGCTGGTGAATTAGTGGAGTTCGCTGCCTGGATTGCATTGTCGCCAGCCAAAAGAGTTTACAGTATGCCCGCCGCTTGTTTTCTCACACGTAGCAATACTCGAACGTCGAATGAGATTAGGGTGAACGTGTTGCCAGCCTGGGATATCTCACTTCTTGCCAACTCTTGTTTTTATCTCGGTCGTTGTAAATAAATGCTCGATTATTGGCACATCGGTCGTTCACCTCAGGCCAATACGCGGTTTCTCGGCGCCATCTTATATAAAGAAATCATATGTTTCCCTTCAAAGGCCTCGCTCTCTCTTTTCTTTTTCATTTTCGACACAGCAGTAGAAAAAAAGTTCAAAGAGTCAACTGTAACTTCCAAAATGTGACTGATATTAGGCAAGAACTCCCAGATGGGAGTTGTACGGATTCACAGCGATGGCTAGGACAAAATAAAGAGATAGTTTGGTCATTGCGCCGAAGCCCATCGCATCTTCACACGGAGTGCTCCCACACGGTGCGGTTATTGACCCGCTTTCGCAATTGCAAAAGCGATATACAGCTGGCACCCCTGAAAGTATTTTGTTCCTTGTTACTTTCTGCTTTTTAAGCGTAATAATTTTCATCCGACTAGTTTCTGCCCCGTATAGCTTCATTAAAAAGTGTGCGCAATCAAAAAGCATTGAACTTCAACAAACACTTTCATCACAGTTGCCGTATACCAGTGACGGGAATCTCGCCAGATTGAAATGGGAAAGATTTGTTTGCCTTCACGTTGAGATGTGTTTTTTTCCTTCCCATCAGCGTTGATGCAATAGATGTCTGAAGGCCACACTATACACTCGCAGCACTAGTCGAATTTCCATCTGGGAGGCACTTTCGGCACCTGGGGATGCACATCCTGCACACAGCGGGATACGCTATTGCGTATCGTTTTTCTCCAAGATCTACCAATATCAACTAGACTTCTTCAAGAGCTTACGCGTGTGCCCTCCGCGCGTAGGTAAATGCTTCGTATGTGTTAATCATCGCTGTGTGTAATGTATCACCTAGCAACGGAGTAGCATGATGGGCGCAATCAGGGGAGCTGTATTTTCTGATTAAAATAAACATTTCAATTAGTTAAAAGCAGTAGTAATCTTCACAAAGTCACACTGGTGCGCTCCAAAAAGAAATGTTTTTTTAACTGCCTTCTCGTTTCATCAAATGGGGCTACATCACACATCCAAATTTAATGAAATAAATCAACTCTATATGGAAGAACACTGCCGGATTAATGAACGTGCAGTCCTTCCATTGTACATAAAAGTTCGGTAAGGCAGATATGTTCAGAAGAAGATGGAAGCTTGATGCGTTTAACGAAGAATGTCGCTTCAGCGAACATTACGAAACGACGCTTGCCCTCGGGACAGCAGCAGCTGTTCGTCTCGTCAATGCTTATGTATGCTTAGCTTACTCCTTCCCACTCACAGCGGAAAAAAGAGTAGATTAAGTGGACGCGTAGAGTATTCGGTCAGGGAAATCGAAGTGTTCGACGAGGTGAAGTCGGTGAATGTTAAATATAAACTGTTGAATACCAAGCGCAATACCATTGAGATATCTTTATTAATTAAACGCGACGTTGTACAGCTAACACGTGTCAAGCCTTTATAAAATTCAGGCGCGCGCTATGACAATCGACCAACTTATTGTTACCCACGGTCCTCTTCAACAACTCAAAAGAATTTTTTAGTATGAGCTTAAGCTAGGGCTTAATAACTCTCAGACAACATCTATATTATCGCTTTAAATACAACGTATTCAATGGAGAACTAGTAGAACCTATTGCGAATTATTTAAATAATGTTCTTTTGTTTAATGTAGCCACTGTGGTTTTAATTTTTCTTGGAGACCAAGAAAGTGTACGAGATGAGCCTCCTCATACATGCCACCAACGAGATACCATGAATAGGCCACGCACAAACAAATGAAAGGCAATGACCACACCCATCGTTTACGATGCATTGCGATCCGCGGCCAAAACCTACTCGCCCTTTGCGCAGTAGATCAACAGCAATAACGCTGACAGAGCCTAGAGAAGGGACATGCGTTGTTTCTAGTATTTTTTATTCTTCCCTTTGTTTCAGTGCATCAACAGACAAGCTATCGAGGCAAAAGTCGGTTCATTGTTTCGGTCTGCGTGCAGAATCGATAATTCGTTGGTGACATGTATGAGGGCTATACTGTCGCTGCGTAGAGACGTGGTGCTTTTTAAAACTTCGTGCGCCTATTTTGTAGCCTCGAAAAATAAAAATTAGCGGATATCTTTTTCAATTCAATTTTCAATTTAACTCAATTTTTCAATTCAAATTATTTCAATATTCGTGAATAGGTTCTACTTAGCTGAAGAGTTTACGTTCAGATTAATATTTCATGAGTTACTTATATAATTATTTTTAAAGAGAAACTGCAACGAAATTTCACATTGGCTAAATTTGTAATAGATGAGAAAGCTATACCACTAAATAAATCTTGACAAAGCCGCAGTGCTGATGATTTTACTGTTTTCTTTTGTTAGCAGCCATAAAACAACACCTAAGCATACGACGCTTCCACCTGGTGGTGTCACTTTCATGTAACTAGCACGCCAAGTCTCAGATATTTCAGCGTCACAAGGGCAGCCGCGGACGCCAGGCTCTTGGGCTGGCTCGCGTCGAAACGCGCGGAGAACTACAGAGCCCAGTCAGAGCCCGGAGTAGTCGGAGAGCGTCGGCAATGAGAGGGCTCGTCGTGGCACCCTGCAGTGGCCGCGGCATCTACGCTGCACAAGCAGCGCGCCACCCGAAATGGCACAGGTGCGCCGTTGAACTCAAGGAGCTCATGCCGAGGAGCCGCGCGTTAGGTCACGCGTCACTTCCTGCTAGCGGTAGAGTGGCGGCCTGTTCTTCATTTTCACTATCAAAAACGGTTGTTTTCGGGAGCTTTACGTGACGCTTTCGCTCGTGTTTCAGTCGTCATGTCTTGCACGGAGGATCCTCCATACCTGCATTATGCTAAGCCAGGCTTTTCGCGCGTTCCGTAATTTTGTTCAATTGGGCCTTTAAATAATGACCAAAGCCAGCAGTAAAAAACTTCGAGTTGCTTAAAAGAACCATGGACTGATTTGACTACATTTTCGTAGAGCACACGTGGATGTATGTCTCAAGGCTTGGCACTAGTTAGTTGAAACGCGCGTGAATAATTATTTCATTACAAACAAACGAGGCCAGCAGTCCAGCAGCCCTACTTGGCACGTTAACAGGGAAAGCTTATGTATGACGGTTTGACGCGACTTGTATAAACCTGGTGCGCATGTACAATATTTTTTTTTTCGTCTTTAGCTATACTTGTAAATGCTGGCCGTTGGAAGAATCCGATACCATGATGAGCTAGGCAATACAATCTTTACGTTATTAGCTCAGCATCTTAAGCCATACTATTACTCGGCTGCGCAAGCGAAGAACGGGAAACAAAAAGTGACGACTAAAATCACGAAGCACGTAGAAGCTGTGCTAAACCAATCATCCCGAAATATTTCTTCTCGTTTCTGTGGGGTTCATATATACGATGAGAATTTGTTATTTGTTTTCGCGCGTGCATTAAGCCGCAAGTTTATAATCCCTTTTGATAGCATTGCGCGAAACGGACGACTTACTCTACTCGTAGTTAAAGCCGGCTCTCAACTCTTCACCTTCGATTTCTATGATAGCTGTTGCATTTGGTGATCGCGTAGTCGTTGCTGCTGGCCGTTCATGCATCGACAATCACGAGGCAGGTCGTGAGATGTCGAGCACACGTTCTTTTACGGTGCACACATCGTAAAGTACGACAAGCAAGCCAAAACACTGCGCCATAGCGTCGGTGGCCACGGTATATATATGTACCCGGCTTTATTCAGCTGCCACGGGATACGGTGGTGTTCTAGTGTAATGTAAAGCAATACAACGCTTGAGTATCAGTGCTCTATAGAGACGCTCCGAGAAAACAAACGAAAACAAAGCTGGAAGCCTTGCTGGAAAGGCCTTCAGCCATTTCAGCGTTACGACTTCTGCGCTACATTTGACGTCTCTGAAGTCGTATAGAGGCGCCCAGGAATATAGGACCAAACCAACCAATTTTATTCAGAGAAGCCATAGTCCGTTCTGTCGTATCTGCTGTCACTAAGCGAATGGCTAGCGTAGTTACGGCTACGTTAGGATAGAAGAACTTTGTATCACTGTGCTTCGATGAAGGCTCCAGGAGGCAGGCACACTCAAGTGCTAGGAAATTTTGGGGTTTTTTGGGGTGATTACACAGGACTAGGGTTAGCTTAAAACAGCTTGAAGAATCTCGCAGGTAAAAAAAATAAGCATGGAATGTTTCTCGGCCAGTAAAATCCATATCTAAAAAATTTTTTCGCGTACGAAAGATTATTAAAGATTGAGCACTGTGACTCGATTTCCCTTCGATACGCAGGGTATTCGTAAGCAGTCCAACTTTCTGAAGTCACTGTCATGCTTGAAGGGGTGTTCGGCGTGTTGCGTTCCGTTAGCAGTTGTGAAGTAATTTTTTTTGTTCTCATACTCCATAACAATGAAGACGTTAAATATAAATATAATGGAGCCACCTGATTTAAGAACAGGTGTACCATCGCCGGGAAGCAACGAGACTCACTAATGGTGGTATTTAGCATCCACAGCGCTGCACGGTAGCACACCTAGAAATACATTGAATGTGGGCACTTTGAACCTGTAAATACATACATCTGCACCAAAAGGGCGTTGAAAAGAAATTCAACTAATTTACTGAGCGTTTCAGTCAGCCACTGTAATCATGCAAGTCATTCACGCAATGTTGCAGTGCGCTACTTCGTCGATTGCTGTGGAAGATGGCATGTGATAATGCCTCGAAACGGGCGCCGACAAGCAGTGCGGGTCGCCAACAAGCTCCTGTTCCGCACCGTTTCCCTTCAGCATTGAGATCACCCAAGCTCCTCTTTTGGGGAGCGCTTGACGACGCGCCTGATGAATATAAATCTGTTAGCCTACCAGCCTACCGTATGAAAACTCGGGTAGGCTCTATCAGGGAAGATGCTGCAACGCGGTACGTAAAACGTAACATAGGGCACCTATCGGTAAGTATGCCTTGTGTGAATTACAGAAGGTGTATGGGGCCTATATGGATACTATGGCAGAGAAATTACGTAATCAAATATAGAAGTTACGTTTGTTCACGCATTATAGAAAGCTTACACGCCTAGCTTACGCTACATGTAAGGCGGCCTTATGGGCTAACGTTGCAGTCATGTGTATGCCCGATTTATAGTGGGCCCATTTATTTTCCAGAATGCCCGCCACCGTTCCAGCCCGTCACACTCGCACATGGTTGAGGCTCCTGCGCTTGCGCTACCCTTGAAGACGAACACGTTTCGCCGTGTTAAAAGGTTTTGCATATCCCTTTGTCCTGCTGCCCGAGTATCCTCATGCCATTTCTGGACTGTCCCTGTCGAATGAAGGATTGCTATAGCTGAGGAATCGTGAAATTCCTGCAACAGATCACATTACTAGTAGGCCTTATACAACTCCTCTTGAGCAGCAATTTGACTTTGATAAGTTATACCTAGGGCTGTGTCAGGTAAACCTATTCCATTCTGATTTTATTTTCAATCCATTGATGTCGCATATACGTAACCGCCGACGCAAGCATCAGGTGAAGACTCGCAGTGTTAGTACAGCCCAATGAAACGCTCTCCCTGTTGAAAGGAGATAGCTTTGGTTTGCTTACAAGGCGAATAGCGCTGCTTGCATTGACAGGATTTGTTATCTAACTGGCTTGCAATGGTGACGAGTGCAACATAAGTGGAGAGGGTTTCGGTGGGGCCAAGCTAGTGCAGTGAAAGTAAATGATGGGATGCGGAGAGGAATGCCGGCGTCTGCGATTGGTCCACTTACCCTAGCTTAGCTTGTGGTCGCTGGTAGAAAATACCCGTGTAGTTAGATTCAGGCGCACGTTAGAGGATCCCTGGTGGTCCAAATTATTTCGGAGTCCCCCACTACGGCTTGCCGCATTATGAAATCGTGGTTTTGACATGTAAAAGCCCATAATTTAAGTAATCATGTTTTTATCGAAACCCACGGTGGCCTGCAACGGAGAGTTGAGAGCTATAAGTGCCGCTGAGACGTGTCCTCTGCGAAGATGAGCTGGCAGAGCAATGTAGTATGCGAGCTGAAATGGGTCGAGAACGTTATGCATCCACGCAAAATATATAAATAAATATATATATATATATATATATATATATATATATATATATATATATATATATATATATATATATATATATATATATATATATATATATCCTGCATAGTAGCCAGCGCTAGAGCGGTCAGCAGGCAGCCATCTTCTATATTTTTCAGAGTGGGGCAGTGTCCGGCTATTTCTTTAAAAACAATCAGTTTTGTTCGGTATATTATTGCATGTTTAGTGCCCACTCGTCATTTGGACTTGATGAGTTTTCGCCGTTTTGGGACGTGGTGTGACAGGCAAGCGAATTGGACGTGGCCCGAATTTTGTTTGCTAATAGTGGAGGGCTAACGTCAGAAATGGAATAGAAACACATTGGAATACCTTTGCGGTATAGCGCCTCTTCGATGACATACACTGTAAAAATGCCTACATCCCAAAGGGTGTTTGCTTGTTCCACGGATAACACCCCTACTGTTACTGCCTTGCAAAAATTTGCGGAGGACAAACACGGAGCTCTAACTAGACGTGCGATGACAAAAGATGTAGTTGAGAAGAGTGTAATAATTCTGACAACCTTGGATGCACATAAATATCCGAAAGGAGAATTTCCCAGGGATAGATATGAAACCTTATTTATTGCACTTTTTATGCCGCCAATCACAGTTTCCATCATTGTTAGTTGCAAGAAAAAGTCGGCAAGCAAGCTGCCATCATTGGTTCTCACCAACAATTTCATCTCACCCCTTGAACGTGAGGGAGTTAGCTATGCGACAACTGAACACCATTTATACACCCATAAAAGTATAAAAATGTTTACACTGTATAGTGTACTCTCTCAAGCGCGACCATTCCTCCTCGCATGGACGAACGTACTGCCGAGTTACGCTTCTCTGAACAACACGCGCGAGTCTAAACTTATCTTCGATTGCGTCATCCGTGGCGCGAGAACGACGGCAACTGTACACGTGGCAAATGCATGATCAAGTAATAGCTTCTTTCGTCTACACAGTGACGCCAAAGTAAAGCGCACGACATCTATCGACGCATCAGAAAGATCCTATGCTCATCATATTGTACTGCTAGTAGGGGTTGTTCTCCTAAGGGTGTAATCTTGCAATATTAATCACTCCCTACTCGTAGGGGGCCACGGTGGTCAAAGGTTGTGGGTGCCAATTGGCATCCCTCTTTCTTGCAGCCCGAGTCCCTTAAGGGGAGACGCTCCGCGAAGCAACTTTTTAACGCGATAGCGTTAAGGAGCTCGTGTCGCAGAAAAGCCGGTGTCGTCGGCGTCGGTGTCGGCGTCCGCGGCGTTGGCCGTGAGCGATAAATCACGGCAGGCAGTTCATAAATAAAAAGCAACTTCCAAGATGGGCTGGGTGGGAATCGAACCAGGGTCTCCGGAGTGTGAGACGGAGACGTTACGACTGAGCCACGAGTTTTTTTTTTCTTTATTTACACTGAGCCACGAGTTCGATGCTTCAAAGCGGTACAAAAGAGCCTCTAGTGAACGCGGTGTTGCCTTAGAAACGAGCTGTTTCTAAGGCTCAGGCGCGCGTCGCTTGCTCAGGCGCACATTTCGTTGTCGCGCCGAACGCTGCGTTGCTCGACGCTCACCGCGTCCGATGCGGGGCGCGTAGTCGCTGCGCCGTAGCCCATTGTCTTACACCCCTTGGCGGGTCGACGGGAACGCTGTCGCGTTCCACTCTTGAAGGCGAAGCTTAAGCGTCCTCCAATTTTTATTACTTGTATTAGAGGTTTCAAAATTCAGTCAAGTATAGAGTTTTCTATGCAGATTTCAAATATGGCACTACTTTTTGTGTAGCTGTTTTAGTTTTAGAGTTATGGCGATACACAATGTCAAAATATGGTCGTCGTTATGGGCACTTCTTTATGTAATAAATTTTCACAAAAAGCACCGTGCTGTGGCTTGTTTAGCTCTTTGGAGATCGCAAAGTGCCGATATCTAGTCAAACAGTGTGTACATGAAACCACTGCAACTATGCAAAAGCATTTGTACATTTTAACAAATTTCTTTTCTCCATTCTCTGAGACGTCACCACGTACTTTTGCAAGTTACTGCTTACAGATATTGCAATTTCAAGTAGATATTAGCACTGTACATATTTTCAAAAGTATGTATGCCAAATTTCGTTACTATAAGGCAATTCTAAGTGTACAAGGTTATTTTCTTGTGATTGTGAAAAAAAAAATGTTGAAGAGTCCGAATTCATTTTTGATAGTTCCAGTAATTGTACACGCTGTTTGAATAGATATCGGCAGTTGCCGGCCTACAAAAAGCTGAATAAGCTACAGCACAAAGCGTTTTCCAAAAATTTATTACACAATACAGTGCCCGCAAAGCAACTCTAATTTGCCATTGTGTAGGACTTAACTCATAAAGTGTAGCAGCTACGCAGAAATGAATAAAATATTTGAAATTTCCTTGAAATGCTCCTTAAGTGGGTGGATTTTGAAGTATGTAGTACAAATATTAAAGAAATGTTTTTTCGAAGACCGTCTCCTCTTAACGCAACTTCTGAGCCCTGCGTGTCGCACGCTGGGGCGCCATAACCGAGAAAGCGTGAATTTCGTACAAAATATCGCCACTTGTAAGCCTTATAGCTCCTGATGAGCACAGGTTTGAGTTTTATAGACTTCACATGTACTCTGGCTCACAAACACGCTGCCACTTCAGCTTGAATCAGCAAAGGTACTGCCAATATGTGCCTCTCTGAACGCCGAGTGAGCGTCAAAATTGTGCTCCGATGACGTCATGTCTGCAGCAACAACGGCACTTTCTATGCACTTCACACATGCGTGATCGAGAAAAGGCTTCTTTCCTCTACACAACGGCATCAACGTGAGTTGCGTGGTTAGTACGGTTCCAAAGATATAAGCGATAATGCTGTAACGTGTGTTCGTTACATTATGTCTTGGCAAGCTAACGTAGCTTCTGACGGATTTTGAAGATATTTCACTTCAAAAAGTCTGCTAATATTGTCAACGGCCGCTCAGACACAATTGCCCTGGAACGTCTCAAACCCGCCTACATTGAAGCTCCCGCGCCATCGGGCCCACCAACGTGCCACGCAACTCTGTCTCCCTGTCTTTCTATCTTCCCCTTCCACTCTGTTTCTCTTTTATCCCCCTTAACCCTTCCCCCTGCGCAGGGTAGCCAACCGGAATTACCTCTGGTTAACCTCCCTGCCTTTCTCTGCATTATTATCTCTCTCTCTCTCTCTCTATGCTGCATCCTTCGACGCCGCCTCCGTACGTGGCACCCAAGACATGCGCCAAGACACGCCGTGTTACGTGGACTTTCCATCATTCGTCGAGTTTTCCCCCTGTCTAGAGGGTGAGCCCTGTGCAGCGGCAGCAGCATCGGCGTCGCATGAGAATTACGTAGACGCTCGCGTACACACGAGGTACGAGCAGCTGGCACGCTCCAGCATGGGCTAGCCTTCCGAAAGGGATTAAAAGAATGCTACGCTAAGAGATCGCGTGTCGGTTTTTCCTCTACCGCGAGAGCCCGAGACTTTACTGGTCTACGTGGTCGCTCGTCCGCACAATATACCGCCAACAATGATCTTGCGGACGAAACTGATATATTCATAGAAACACATAAGGAAACCTTTTAACTCTATATATAGGAAGCTCTTTGGTGCATAGATTTACTCGTTTATCGTAGCGGGAGGTGAACAGCGGGGCACGTAAGGCATTCGAAGAAATTATCTGCCTTTTGTGAGCAAGAAGGCTTGGCTATACGAAAACGGGCTTACTCAATCCTGTTGTTTTATAGGACAGACCTCATTAATCAAAGGCCACTTCATGCTGGAATCAAGCAACAACAACAAAAAATGCCATGGCCTCTGGCTTCAAACTCTCGGAAACTAGAAGTCGATAAGGTTCGAGGAAGCCACTAAGAATACACGGGAAAACAACAAAAATAGATCAAGGTTCACCGATCAGAAACAAAGGTTCGCAATTTCCTGGAGCCATGACGTAAGCGCAGAGCAGTGTTAAGACGGGAAGGCACGTACAGAGTCGGCTGTAACAAATGGCTGGTGCTTCTGACGCCAATAAAGACAATGCTGGGGCTTACAGAAATCACTTGAGTTATTGATAAGGCAAGGCTTTACTGCTATATGTGGAAAAAGGCTGCTACGTTCCAGGTACTATGTCACGTGCAGCACTTTCACACCGAAGCCAGAGACAACTCATCTTAGCCGTAGTTTCTCTCCGTTCCGTTTCTTGGCGTTCATTCAATTTTCTTGCTTACTTTTGTTCACTATCTTGGCACATCCAGACCATGCATCATAACGCCTGTATTAAGTCTGGGGATGTTTTTTGCTGAAATAATGAGCGGTGCACTGGTACCCGCCGTGGTTGCTCAGTGGCTATGGCGGTCGGCTGCTGAGCACGAGGTCGCGGGATCGAATCCCGGCCACTGTGGCCGCATTTCGATGGAGGTGAATACACCCATGTACTTAGATTTAGGTGCACGTCAAAGAACCCCAGGTGGTCAAAATTTCCGGAGTCCTCCACCACGGCGTGCCTCATAATCAGAAAGTGATTTTGACACGTAACCCCACCCACCTTTTTTTTTTTTTTTTTTTGCTGTGCACAGGACACATATCCCATATAGAGTGTATACAGGGAAGTGGGCCCGTATTCTGGAAGCTGTCCGTACGGTAGACAAGTTTCTAAATAACAGGTACCGTCTAATTCTTTGCGATTGCTTTCTTGTGCCAATTTATTTTTATTTTCGTGAATTTGTACGAACTTACCCACACCAGTAATTACATGTATCTTGTAAGTGAATACGTGTCAATTTTGTTTCGATTCTTTTGTGTGACACGTAACATGTATCGTCGGTTTCGTCAAATGTATTGTAAAATTTATTGTAAAATGTATTGTAAATGTATAGAATATTTGGGGCATGAAGTGTGTCAAGCTGCTATTCTGGCAGCTTTTAATTCTTTCCGAAAACTGCAGAAGGGAGCCAATCCGCATCAATATTTTTCATCCCGATCGGGTTCGATCGTAATCGTAAGTCCTCCAAGTGACCTGGGTACAAGCGAGGCAATAATACAGTAGACTCCGCTGTAAAAAAAAAAGACTATCTTTTTAACGCTTCAGTCGTATCTTACTTTGAAGTTGTGTGACGCGAAACCCAATTGTTATCACCCTAGCGTTAGAAATGTTAAAGTGGAAAAAATGTATATTTATTTCTCCGATATTGAGCGGTATCAAACCGACGTTACCGGGGTTCCTCAAGCGTACGCACCCGATGCCTTAGCAGGCTGCGCCACAAATGGACTGGGCATGTGCCGCTTTTCGATGAACGACTTTGGCGCAACACTTTAGTGAGCTGCGCAATAAATGCGCTTGGTACGTCTCGTTCTTCAATGAGCGTCTCACAATCTTTCTTGACTGAGCATGGGTCACTGAATGTGCGGCAAGCGAGTGAACAATTCTCAGCGGTCGCGGGCACTGCAGTGCCACGTTTCTCGTCTCGGAGGGTACGCGCGGACTTTGAGACAGTGCCACTAGACGGCGCGAGAACACGGGTAGCCACATGGTTTGTTGGTCAGCGTTTGCGTGCGCCGGCGCACCATGCATTTCGGAGCCAAAATAATTAAAAACGTTTTCAGTTATGTCACGTATGTTTCGATACCCTGCATAAGTGTGTTTGTGTGGACAGCATTAGCCATGTCCTTAAAACAACGTAATATCTGAGTTAATCTCGAAACTTTCGCTGGTGTGTGTCTGCTTTATTTACTGAAGAGCGGGCCCATATGGGTGGACCGCTAAAGCTCCTGAGCATATAAGACAGACACACACCAACGAAAGTTTTAAGGTTAATACAGATTATCCCGTCCTAAGGGGGTGACTAACCCTGTCAACAGCCAGTTTCACCTATCCCGGAGGGCGAAATTGGGTGGAGCACAAACCATTTTGACTTTTCACGGATAGATAATGGCGGATTTAGACTGATAAGAGATTGAAATAGTTATACGTTATACCAGAAGTATAGTTATAAATGAAACCGAAGTTTCATTTAGAACTATTGAGGCGAAGGTATATATAGTTGACCCAACTATTCAAGTTCTCTCTACATCAGCTTTGATCATAACTGCAAGATTTCGGAGACAAATGTTGATGCGAGAATTCCCTCTAACCCTCTGTAACAATTTCCTCGGATACTAAAGACTTATTCTACCCTTGGAAAAGTAATCTAATTCAAACAAGAAGAAGTAGCCATTAGTAGGCTGTGCAGTCGCATACCTTCTTCAAATATTTAATTATATAGGGCTGCTCTGCCACCCTAACCGATTTGTTCTTGTCTAGGGAAGATGAGACCACAGAACATCCTTTAATTTCTTGTCGATAGTTTATTAGCTTAAGAAAAGAAATCTAAGAAATGCCACTAAACCTTCTTTGATTAGGTTGAAGTGTTCAAAATTTACTATCCACGCAGGGCCTGCATTTTTGGTCATATTGAGGGGAACGTTAGCGCTACCACCAAAGATTTTCCTCTAGAATCAATGAGAGTTGAACTCTAAATTCAAAGTTTAAAGCTTCTTTTTTACTATAAAGTTAAATTTCCATTGTTTTATTTCCATGGTTTTCATGAAATTTTTAATTTCCGTCAAATCAGCTCCGCCAATCTTTATATTTTGATTTTAAATTACGTATTACAAGAATCTTTCCTGTTATTTTGTACTTTACTTTGACCTACCCGGTTCTTTGCCATTCGCCCACCGTGGATACGTGTCAGTATTTGTACGCATCTACATTTACATCCACACCTACCAGGGACGCAGCCACGCAACCAAACAATGCAACAGACATGTGCACAGAACGCACTAATGAGGCTCTTTGACAGCTCTGCACACAACGAGAAAAGCTTCACCGGCAAATGCTTTGGAAGCACGCACTTCAGAGAAGCTGCCGTCAACAAGCGCGTCTTGGACTACTGAGAAAATAGAGACAGTCAAGACGGCCCACTGCGCCATTGGCACGGCTCACGAAGACCGCGTTTCGACGGATGATGATGCAATGGATACTGACGCAACGCTTGCAGATCGTCACCTCGGTGAGTAAGGAGTGGCATCGATCAAGAGGTTTTAGCTCCAAGAAACGCCAAGTGGCCAGCAAACAGCGGTCGGTGTCGCTTACACTCGTAACCAACAAGACGGCGCCCTGAGCGCCGGTTGTACTTCGAGCTGCCAAGTCCAGAAGTACAGAGTGTCAAAAGGCGGCAAAGCAAACTTTGTCGCCTTGAAGCGGAGTGCGTCCTTGATATTGTAAGCATTTGGGAGACCAAGGGGGAGAAAAGAGCAGAATGAGTGCGTGGTGCGACCCTTCAAGAGACTTTAGAATAGTAAGCTGTTGGGCTAGTTGGTTGGACATAATTTTTGCATAGGGGAGTGCAGAAGCGTTGCGGAAAAAGCAGACGTGAGCCGGAAACACGTTCACTTGCAAGTAAGTATAGATTTAGAGACAAACCAACGTATGTGGACATAGAAGAGTTATTTTATTGTACACCGCATGAGGAACTCTTTGGAACTGTCCGGAAACAATTGATTCATGCGGTGTTGTTGCCTTTCAGAACGACTGCCTTATCCCGGCAGAGGGTTTTGTTGAGCTTTTGGGCTGCTACTTCATCTCTACCACTGTTAAATTTGACAGTAAGATTCACATACAGAAGAAGGGCATATGTATTGCATCGTGTGTGGCACCCATTTTGTGTGAAATTTTCGTAGCAATGTTTGACTGTGTGCTTCTGCAAGAATTCAACCAGGGCATTGTTCTTAAAGTTCATAGATATGCGGACGATTTCCTTGTCTTTTTATCTGTTCCACACAATGACATTAGCACTGCAGTAGCTGAACGAGTGTCACTTTGTTTCAAACATTGTTCGCTCTTGTTATCTTTCACAATGAAACATCCTGACAATGGCGCACCCCGTTTTTTTAGATTTAGTGCTCTGTTTTAACTCTAATCAATACTTTTGTGGGGAATATTTGCCCTTTCTCTATCTGGCCACCCTGTATACGCAGTGCCTCATGACCTCGAGCGTACCGGAATCTTGGAAGAACGCTAACATAATCCTAATCCATAAGAAAGGGGACGCCAAAGACTTGAAAAATTATAGACCGATCAGCTTACTGTCCGTTGCCTACAAAGTATTTACTAAGGTAATTGCAAACAGAATCAGGAACACCTTAGACTTCTGTCAACCAAAGGACCAGGCAGGATTCCGTAAAGGCTACTCAACAATAGACCATATTCACACTATCAATCAAGTGATAGAGAAATGTGCAGAATATAAGCAACCATTATATATAGCTTTCATTGATTACGAGAAAGCGTTTGATTCAGTCGAAACCTCAGCAGTCATGGAGGCATTACGGAATCAGGGTGTAGATGAGCCATATGTAAAAATACTGGAAGATATCTATAGCGGCTCCACAGCCACCGTAGTCCTCCATAAAGCAAGCAACAAAATCCCAATAAAGAAAGGCGTGAGGCAGGGAGATACGATATCTCCAATGCTATTCACAGCGTGTTTACAGGAGGTATTCAGAGACCTGGATTGGGAAGAATTGGGGATAAAAGTTAATGGAGAATACCTTAGTAACTTGCGATTCGCTGATGATATTGCCTTGCTTAGTAACTCAGGGGACCAATTGCAATGCATGCTCACTGACCTGGAGAGGCAAAGCAGAAGAGTGGGTCTAAAAATTAATATGCAGAAAACTAAAGTAATGCTTAACAGTCTCGGGAGAGAACAGCAATTTACAATAGGCAGCGAGGCACTGGAAGTCGTAAGGGAATAGATCTACTTAGGGCAGGTAGTGACGGCGGATCCGGATCATGAGACGGAAATAATCAGAAGAATAAGAATGGGCTGGAGTGCGTTTGGCAGGCATTCCCAAATCATGAACAGCAGGTTGCCGTTATCCCTCAAGAGAAAAGTATATAATAGCTGTGTCTTACCAGTACTCACCTACGGGGCAGAAACCTGGAGACTTACGAAAAGGGTTCTACTCAAATTGAGGACGACACAACGAGCTATGGAAAGAGGAATGATAGGCGTAACATTAAGGCATAAGAAAAGAGCAGATTGGGTGAGGGAACAAACGCGAGTTAATGATATCTTAGTTGAAATCAAGAAAAAGAAATGGGCATGGGCAGGACATGTAATGAGGAGGGAAGACAACCGATGGTCATTAAGGGTTACGGACTGGATCCCAAGGGAAGGCAAGCGTAGCAGAGGGCGGCAGAAAGTTAGGTGGGCGGATGAGATTAAGAAGTTTGCAGGGATGGCATGGCCACAATTAGTACATGACCGGGGTTGTTGGAGAAGTATGGGAGAGGCCTTTGCCCTGCAGTGGGCGTAACCAGGCTGATGATGATGATGATGATTTGCCCTTTTCCAAGGAAACCATTCTACCTTTTGACTACTCTCACACCAAAGTGGTAAAACGGAGTATAGCTTCATCGTGCCTCAAGTCATCCCTGACCAAGTCTTGCGCACACAGGGTCGGTCACAGTTTGGACCTACAAGTTTCTCGTCTGAAAGTCTCGGGGTTCCCTTCGAGTGTGCTAGTCGTAGTGGGTTCAACTCTTCTAAAGAATCTCCAGGCTCCACCCAATACTATGCCACGCCAGAGGCCAAATAAGTTTGTTGTGATGCCGTATGACGACACAATTTCACGCAACTTAAAAAGGATCGGGCAAAAACAGGGCGTTGACCTCATCTTGACAGCTCCTCTCAAGCTTTCTCGTTTGTGCGCTCTTGCAAACGGCCATAAGAAAGACAAGACCTGTGAAAAGAAACACACGAAACTCCACGCCTCCTGTGCCACCGAAGGATACCACACAATTGTTGCAAAGTTTACATTGGGTAGACGGGCGCTCTCTAAAGGACAGGCTAAGAGAACATTTTTCATCTTTAAAGGCCCTGAGCAACCCCGCGCATGTTCCGGCGCACTGCAGGACTGTACACCCTTTTTCGAGAGAATAAACATTTTTATTAGGTAAATGAAGCTTTGGAGAGGCGTCCACATTCCAGAATGTCTTGAGCTCAGGCCTCATCCTGGGCCCTCGCGGTCGGAGATTGCCAACCGGGATTATAAACAGATCTAAAGGCAGACACGAAAGGGAATCCTCGAGGCTGCTCAGATTCACGCTCATTCGAACTTTTGAATTAGTGCCACGTCAGCGCATCGGATGGATAAGGAAGTTACGTTTCTCACCCTTGGCTGATGTTTGCACGCCCCCTAGTGTCAATAGAAAGATGAAGGCGCTGGACAGAGCCGGGGCTTTAAGGCGCAAATAAAGACAGTGAGAAATGATTTCTGATCCAGTTTCCGGCAACTTGTGGATCACGAAAACACGTCCCCTGGTGTCTTTGTAGATGACATTCGTTCTGTAAAGCAGAAGGTGGAGCTCCTAGATGTAGAACAATACCGGAGTGCACTCGTAAGAGCGAGAGCTGAACATATTGTTAAGCTAAAGCGACAGGAAGGACAGAAGTACGCTTGTCCGTGGAGCGACAGGGTGTCGGCGCGGCAAACCTTCTCTACTTCTCAACCATTCATCTTTAAATAAACGCACCCCATCGTAAGAATAAGATCAATCGTGAAATGTCGACCATATATGCCTTGGATTAGCAAAAAAAAGTTACAGGCGCCATGTATCTCTCTTCTGTATAAAGTTTATTTCAAACATTTCAATAAAGCTTCTTTTAACTTTGATTCCGACAAGCGCTTTGAATCGTCCTTAAGTTTTTTTTCCATGTACAACAGCAATCGGGCATTATTTACACTGAATAACTGGTAATACTATGTATGGATGGCTTCGAGAAAAGATCTATCTTCAGAAGCTCAACGGCACTGCAAGATTTATCTTCTCATATAAGTTATGCGCGAACTACTATCTCAGTTTGTAGCCAAGTACAAGACTAAACCTTGTGTGTGTGTTGAATCTTGAGTGCGAGTATTGCTCCAACGGCTCGCGCATTTCGGCCATGGCATTTTCTCTTTGAGTGGGCTGTCAGAACGAGAACGGCTGTTTAGGTGAACAGTATTTACAATGATCCGGGCCGCCTAGACATATATAATATTTTATTTGTCTCCCGAAGATACCAGGATCTGGCACAGACGACTGCACATATGATCTCGTTAGCTTTCTTTGGGAGATGGCTCGGGGGAATCGGTTGCATTACGCCCACGAAGCTGTTTCGTAGATCCTGTTTGCGAAGAAGCTAAAGAGAGGCCTCGGCATAGAACGAAGACACGTCATTATCTACACCGTCACAGCCAGGTCACGCCGGCAATGTTGAGTTTGCGAAAAACCAAAGCAGTATGCGGTATGCTTTGGAGGGAGCACTGTCCGAACAAAATATATTTATCCTATTCCATTTGCGAATGCAAAAATATACCATAAAATGACAGAACGTGAAGCTGATCGTCATTTCATCATCATCAACCTATTTTGTGTCCCCTGCAGGACGAAGGACTCTCCCTCCGATCTCCAATTACCTCTGTGCTGCGCCAACCGATTTTAACTTACGCCTGCGAATTTCCTAACTTCATGAGTCCTCCTAGTCTTTTGCCGTCCTCGACTGCGTTTCCCTTCTCTTGACACCCACTCTGTAACCGTAATGGTCCACCTACGCATTACATGACCTGCCCTGCTCCATTTATTCTCTTAATGTCTATTAGAATATCGGCTATGCCCGTTTTCTATGCCTTCTGATCCACACCGCTCTCTTCCTGTCTCTTAACGTTACGCCTATCCTTGCTCGTTTCATCGCTCTTTGTGCGATCCTTAACTTGTTTTCGAGCTTCTTTGTCAATCTCCAGGTTTCTGCCCCATATGTTAGCACCGGTAGAATACATTGATTGGACACCTTCCTATTTAGTGATAATGGTAAGCTTCTAGTGCGGATCTGACAATGTCTGTCGTATGCACTCCAATCCATTTTTATTCTTCTGTAAATTTCCTTCTCATGATCAGGGTCCCCTGTGAGTAATTGACCTAGGTAAACGTGTTCCTTCGCAAACTTTAGATGCTGACTGGCGATCCTGAAATCTTGTTCCCTTGCCAGGCTATTGATCAATATCTTTGTTTTCTGCATGTTAATATTCAACGCCACGATTAAGCTCTCTTTGTCAAGGTCCTCAATAATTTGTTGTAACTCGTCCCCAGTGTTGTTGAACAACACAATGTTATCTGCAAACCGGAGGTTGCTGAGATATTCGCCGTTGATTCTCACTCCTAAGCTGTCCCAATTGAATAGCTTGAATCACGCATTTTAATTGAAGGAAAAACGAAAGGAGCCGCGAGAAGGAAACAATATCACCGGTGATTACGATAACTCCTAATGGACAATTTGAGCGCAGATGTATACGTGTTTTCATTTCGCGATACACTGAGGCATCACACCGATCACCGAACCGACTGGCAGAGCCACGACGCGCAGTGTTATACATCGACCACAGTCGATGCTTGCTGGCAATTGCGGCTTATGTAACAGTAAACTTTACCGGGAAACGCTTCTGGCGAACGCTACGCACGAGAGCGAGCTTTCGCCCCCCCCCCCCCCCCCGCATTGCTGGTGAAACCGCTGCAAGGGATGGATGTTATGAGCGTCCCCTTTGGAAAGGGGCGGCGGGTTGCGCCACCAAACTCTTTCTATTATACTGCCTAATGTCCTACCTAGGTTAAACAATAAAAAAGAGAAACCCCCCTCCCCCCCCCACTATGAACTACCCCAAGAAAATTTTCTGATCCTCTATTTCGAACTGTGCTGTGAACTGTGAAGGGGATGCGTGGACGTGAGCGCCATCTGGTGGCCTTTCAAGGTGGTTTCCTCCGCCTTCCTCGTCATGCTTCCGCTACGCCCTCCTCCTCCGATTTTCTCCTCGCTCTCTCGTCACAATCATCGCATTTCATTCCCCGCTGCGTTTCGCGTTCGATTTTTAAACTTTAGCTGTGCTCGTTCGCTCGTTTACACCGCCGAGACACGCTGACGCTCAACGCAGAAACGTGCTCCTGAGAGCTGCGCTCTAAAAATACGAGAATGATATCTTTTCTTTCGCATTCACACATGCCGTGTTAGTGTGATTGAGCAAAACTTTAAGAGGAAGCTTTAGATCGCAGCCAACTCCGATGCCGCCTATTCAAATACATTTAAAATACAGAAATGTCTTTGTGAGACAACTGTTGGACCGATTTGAACGAAAACTATTGCCTGACAGAGGAAAAGTTATGTTCTAGTCACTCTAGAAACATAATTTAGACTTGTCGCCTGAAACTTTTTCCAAAAATTGCGTAATATTGGTAAGAAAAAATTAAACCACGAAATTTACCACTCCGTCACTGTGCACCCAAAATTAAACATAACTGTTCTGCAAACGGCATTCGTTAGAGCATTTCAAGTGCGCAAATGTGATGTATTTATGGACGGCATAGGTAAATTTGTTAGAATGTTTACAAGGGTTTCGCAAAAGCCACAGTCACGTATGTGTGCCTGTTTCAGAGTGGGGTAAAAATAATCATTTTTGTTCGCTTTAGATGCATTATTACCTGCACTTTACAGAATTATGATATTGGTTTTATTTGCTGGCTTGCAAAGTTGTATACTCTGTACTTGCGGCCCTTTCTTCTTTCTAATTTCGCAATGCCTACCAAATATTGTAAAACATTCGATCGGTTTAATTAGAAATCCTCTTCCTGGAATTATCAGATTTCAAATTTACCTTTAAATGCAACAAGCCTGCTCAAATTTAGGGCTCTGGTTGCCGTTCCCATGTATCTATATAGGGGCCTGCGAGATAAAGCTTCATCCTAAGTGGTAATCCACGGAAAGTAAACCGAGTAGGCTTTATCAGGGACGCACACGGAGTAGGGTGCGTGAAATGCTTTTTACGTACGTGTTGGAGAAAATGGGGGTGAGGGGGGCTGAATGGGCACTAGGATACCAAGATGACGCAATGAAATGCACAAGTTATATTTATTCACGCATTGGAATGCTTACATGCGCAACTTACGTCCCATATAGCAGAGTATTGCTGTCTAATTTTGCAAACGTGCTTGCTCGCTACTCGTATATAGTGGGTCCATTTGGTTTGCGGAGGGGCTCTGCGCCTATAGGGTTGACCCCCGTTTACCAGTGGCGCTCTAGACTGCGTGGTGCCACTCGAGCCCACCGCACAGGTCGGCGCTCCTTTGCTTTGCTCAATGTCCAGCAGCTTGTACTCCCTATGGAGATGGGCAGGTTCTGCCGTTATCAGAATGGTTAGATGTCGCTGTGTCTTGCTTCCCGAGTATATTCACGCCATTTATAGACTGTACGTGTCGGACGAAGAGGGGCCATAGCTGAGCATGCGTGAAATGTCTGCAGTTGCTCACATGTAAACCTTATAGCTGTTGATGAGCACGTGTTTGAGTTGGATGAAATGTACGTATTATGGGCTACGTGAGCTCTTTCCAACGTGACCACCCCGACTCGGATCGGCAGACGTATTGCCGAGCTATGCCTCTGAACGCCGTGCGAGAGGCGAAACTTGACTGCGATTACGCCATTCTTGGCTCGACAACTGCGCCATCTGCCCACGCGCCGTATGGAAGGTCAAGTAATTCTTTCTTTTCTCTATACAACTATACAAAAGTAAGGTGCGTTCGTTGTACGGTTCCAAAGATATACGCACTAACATTATAACACGTTTTCGTGACGTGTGTTTTTCGCAAGTGACCCTATAACCGAACAGAAATACGTTTCACGTCAAAAATTCAACCCCAACAAGTATACATCGTCCTTCTTATACCTACTCCCGAACTCCAAGCATTATCTAAATGTATAAAATTATCAAGACTTCTTCACATTTGATGAAACATATTCCATGTCCTACTATGAGAGCAAAGCAGAAAAAATCGAGGAATTATTAGTACCAGGGCGTTCGATATGTGCATGCATGTAATTGTGTCAATCAGAAAACGTAGAATGACAGCTACTTCGAAGCATAAGTTGCATCGTGTGATTTACATTTCTTGCTTACACAGGATGCATTCGTAACATAATTTCACAAATGTATGTAAGTAAATTATTCCGATGGTGAACGAACATGCGACAAGAATTGAGCAATAGCACAGCGGACCACGTACAACCATGACACACACACACACACACACACACACACACACACACACACACACACACACACACACACACACACACACACACACACACACACACACACACACACACACACACACACAGTTTTAAAATTCAGCAATGCAATCTAATTAATGCAGCGTAAAACGACAACTAACAAAGGAACCACACACAGAAAAACATCGTGGACATTGACTCTCCCGCACTGAAGGCCCCCGTGCATGCACGCTCATAGAGAGAAAAGATGAGTCACATGAGGGAAAAACGACCTTCCGTATGAAGGAAGCATCTAGGAACGACCACAAGTTGCTTTGGAGCTTTCTTTCATTCGTTGCGTTAAAAGGCTGGCGATGGTGGAAAGAGAGGAAGGAATAGCGGCTTGGGGGATATTGTGACGCTTCTCTATTGACGGCGTTCCGGCGAAAGGATGTAACGAAAGCCAAGCGGAAGGGGGAGTCGTTAAGGGGAAGCGTATACCAGTAACGGTGCAGCCACCTCGCGGGGCTGCGAGAACCCGTGCGCTGGGGTGTTGCCGCGGTGGCGCGGTGTTCGCGCCCCGGTAGCGGCGGCGGCAGCACAGGCGAGAAGGAGGTGGGTGCGCGCGGGACACGCGGCTCGCAGTCGTCGCCGCGACTCGGGACCGCGCGCCAGCCGCGCCCTCTCTAAGCGGTGCACGTTGTGAAAGCACGCCTCCGTACGACGACCACTGTGGCAGTCAGTCCTCAACTCTCTCTCTCTGTCTCTCTCTCTCGCTGCCTCTATATATGTGCTATCGACTGGTCACCGCCTCTATATATGTACTCAGTGCAGAGGATTCCTCACTGCCCTTCTCGGAGCCTGCGATACCAAAGGACGGCGGTGCGACGACGAACTTGTGTCACCCACCTGTTGCTCTTTTGTCCGCATCACCAGAGCACGCCCGCGGCGCCTGGACGAAGCGGATCCCTGTGACTCGCGACTCGGAAGGTGTTAATAAGAAAGCTGGTGCTTGTGTTGGACGTTTGTGTGAACTTCGAAAGTTGTCCTCCGGACAGCTGCAGGAGAACTTGGAGTAGGTCACGCGAATCAGAAAGAAGTTAGCCGCAGCAATCTAAACTCTGACTTTTGCCGGAAACGTTCACATTTCTGTCAAATTTTCACATTTCTCGCACACATCGTGCTTCCCACACTGACTTTGCTGTAATAGCAACCGCTGCCATCTTCTTTATGCGTAATACATCCTTACATTCGCGAACAAAACCCCATGCATGAGAAATGATTGGTGACTCGGAATGCCTTCAGTTATTTCTTTGATTGCGAGGTTGTTTGCATCTGGCCTGAACACTACGAAGTGAAGAGAAAATAATCTAAATTTAGACGAAAAAAACGCATTCTCTACTTCAAACCTACTTGCACAGATGATTCGACATTTATAGTTTGCAGACTTATGTGAGACTTCAGACTGTGGTGGTTATATAAAACGTGTAACTATTAAACACGCATTTAAACTATATAAGGAAGCCATTTGAGCGTAGATTGAATGAACCAGTTGAACGTTGACTGAAGATCGAACGTAGCTTTGACGCAGCTTCAATAATTCGCCATTATCTTCATGTGACGCATCGTTATTGAATCATAGACTTAAACGCTAGACAAACGGGGAAATGGTGTGCAGATATGTTCAAAAACTGCTCTTTATTCTCGGCTCATGGAAACACGGGCCATCAGTTTTGTTAAGATAGGTCACTGAGCATCGTTCTCAATGACTAGAGTGAAGATTTCGGGCTATCTGCAGAAATTTAGAATGTGGTAGAGCATGCGTAAAGGAGCTGAAGTTGCAGTTTCTCGACATCCTGGTGAAATCTGGTGATTCTAATAAGTTTTAGTGTAGAAAGGTTTGTGGAAAAAGCGGCTCATTTGCTTGGCATTTTATCTGCACTAACAAGCTAGCCTTGTTTTCTGAGTGAGGCCACGTTTATCAAGCACAGAAAGACCTGTACAAATACGTGAAGGGCACACTGTACATAGAGAGACTGTATTTTTATGATGCACGGGAAGCGTTGAAGCTAACAACAACAAAAAAAGGCTTCCAGTGCATGTGGCTAACAAAAATAGCTCTTCAAACTTTCTCGTCACCAGAACTGTCGTCAAGCCTAGTGAGTCAGACTCTTGGGTCAAGGAGTAACTCCTCAAGCGCTTTTGTACCTGCTCGAAATTTGGTGAACTGAAAGCAAGTTCAATACCTTCATCTTAGATTGTTCGTTTGGTAACACGTACTCGTTACTTGTAGTGTGAGTGTAATTCATGGCTACAGATTAATTTATACCAATCTCCTACTTTCAAGGAATCGCAGCCCTTTTCTCTCAACCGCCACAGCTGGAAACGCCTATAGCATATCTAACCATTAGACGTCATACAAGTTGAAAACGTCTAATGTGAGTCTTACATTCATGTGCGCTTTATACAACGCGCTTGCCCTTACAGAAAAAAGAAAAACAGATCGTTAGAAAAAAATATTCGCAATAGAGGAACACCCGTAATTGCCGATAAGAGTACACAACTCGTAGTCGTCGTGTCTGATCATTTAAAGATCTTTTACCGGAGCGCAATCTGTCCTCGAGAACTGAACTATTAGACCAGAAATTGTTATGATTAGAGAAGGAGAATAGTATACTGAAATGTACATGCAAAAGCACTCGCTCTTGTCGGGAATTTCAGAAATTTTTATCCGCTCCGAAAACTAATTTTTCAGAACCCTTATCAATCGTTCTTGATCCGCAAGAGCCTTTCCTCTCAGACTCCACCAATTTTGGGCTAGAGTATTCGCGTGAGCTCTCTGACATAACCCCGATTGCGCAAGTGATTCCAGTAAGAAAGTTTCTTCGATAGAGAGTGCCCAGAGAAGAAGTGCAGGGATATCGCTTTTTCTTTGCGCTTGTTGCGTAACTTTTGAAGTAGATGGGTGGAACCGGAATTTAATCCCGACACGACACTCCCGAAACGAGAAGCGCACTTCGAAACAGAATTACACTATATCGGCAAAAGTGTGGCACAGAGCAGAGGAGTGAGGAACTTCTGAAGGAAGACCGTAAACAACACGCTCGAGAAACTCTGTTGCGTGTTCGTCGTGGTGAGACATTCCTGTGGTGCGTTAGGTTGTATTAAGCCGCCGCGATTGTAAGACACGGATTCTTCTCCTCGTCGTCCTCCACATCGTGCGTGTTGCAAAACACAGCTGCCCCCGCCCGCACGCTGTCTGAGTTGCAGTTAGTGGGACGGCGTTCCTCGTGATCAGCCAAGTGGAAGCACTCCTGACTGACAGTGCGTGAAATCCCCCGCGACTTGAACGCTCGAAGCGAGGTAAGCTGATTTCTGCTTTGTCTTTCTCCCTTCCATACATTCCTGGCCCGCCCTTGCAAGCTGGGTGAATATATATTTATTACAGGTTGCTTTTTGAAAGAAAGGAGTAGAGAAGTACGGAAACAACATACCAATGCTTTGTTTATGGTTTATCACTGATAAGAATAAAGGTTAATTAACTAGACAGGCAGCGTCACGAGCGATAGAACGGCTATTATTCTTTCGGTGTAATGGAGCGCTCTTGCCATTGAAAAACACAATGTAGCCTAATGAACAACCATCGAGAATAAAAGATGAACTACATTTAGTGTAAATGTGTTGATTCGGTGGCAGCGTAAGAGTAGCTTCAAGTTGCTGGTTAATGGCCGGAGCACAGTGTACATCTGCTTTAATATAACGTTGCGTAACTACACACAGGCGGCAATTAACAATAGAGGAAATCGGTTGACCCTTCCAGGAAATGACACATTTGACGCTCGCTTAACGCCGCCATTCGATATTACTCACCTACGATTGGGATCATGCTTTATCATAAGAAATATCAGCATTTTATGCACATTTGATCCCGGACAGTTTCAGTGCAGTGCAAGGTTTCATGAACTCCATGGCAAACAAGAAATGGCAACGCCATAAGTATTAAAAAGATGCTGTGTTCCTACGTTCGAACCAATTTCGGAAGGGCCTCTGATGACATCTGGTGCCCGAAGTCTGAAGTGCTTGTGTGTTTTGGAGAGTGCTTAAGCCTAAAAAAAGAAAAAAGAAGACGCACATGTCCCGCGTTGTTCGTACACAACAAAAGTTGATCGCGCATTATTGGTTATCTGCTGATAACGGGGTAGTGGTGTAGCATAAAAAAAAGAACAACACTTAAAAAGATTAGTAAATTTCTCTTTTGTCTTAATGGGATAGGCCCAAAAGTTTGTACATTCCAAAGCTCTATCAGTGAAAAAAATAAAATTTGAAAGATTAGAAGACCCACTGATAAATCAGTAGCTAGCAACACTGCGTACGAACTTGGTGGCCTAGCAAGCACAGAACTTTTTGCGGCGCACTGACAGCTTTCTTCGCTGGGTTTATTTGTGCTTTTCAGTGGTCCTCAACGAGATATCGGTATTTGGGAGCAAAAATATTGTTAAAAAAACTTAAACGTCCTCGTCACTGGAACATCACCTGATGGCGCTGGCGGTGCGAAATGAAGTACCACGTCGGCTTCTTTTATTTTATTATTATTATTATTATTATTTATTTTGCCGTGGACTGATTTGTGCACTTTTTCTCTATGAGTGTTCGCCTAACACTTACCATCTACCGCAAAATCCTTCAGTACAGGACACTATCTCGCGTATACGAAAGCATGCGCCGTAAGGTTTGAAAACTTTGGACGCACAGGCTGGAAAAGGCCATTTCGCAAGCCTCAGCTACAGGCGTCAGCAGCGGGTGTCAATAAAAAGGTGCTAGACACTGCCCCAGTAAAGCTTTAATGTCTTTTGCAGGAGTTTAACGCAGTAAGGCTTCAGTTGCACCTTAAGCCAGTGTAGACGCTGCAGCCAAGAGTTGGGGACTTAAAAAGTTGGATTTCTTTACAGATTTGTAGTAAGAAAGGCAGTGGCGAGCAAAAATTGCTGAATGAGGAGTGCCCCCAGTATCCACGAATGTAATCCAATATTCTATTCAGATGTTAAATGAAACGAGCGAAATGCGATGTGCGTAGACGCGATTGGGTGAGATTGTCGGTAAAAAAAAGAACTTTCTTTAAGTAGCCATTTGTAAGATACGTCTAGTATAATTTTATCTGCTTTCATATAATTATGCCTACATGTCCCATACAGCACTTCCTAACTGTTAATCACGGGAAAAAATGTGCGCACGCATCATCTCACATCCAATCAGTGCATCATATATCCACAAGCTCGGTTTGTTACCAGTACACTTCTGCGAGTACGTTACAAACGCCGTAATAGTTGTATTATCGGACAATTCTCCATTATGCAGATATTTTGAAGCCACAGAAAAGTATTGAAAACACATAACAATATATCGCAAATATTATACGCGGTGATAACACCGTAGTTAGATACAATGTTACGCGGCCTCCTACTGAACACTGCCTAAATTGATTACCACGTATCATCAGTGTTGAAAAGGCGTGCATCCAGCTACGCCCATATTTGCGTGAAAGTTCTACTACGCTAAAAATAGCGGGAAATCTTCCAAGTGTCTTGTTTTTTTTCTATTCAAGTTAATTGAGTAGCCTATAAACCTGAGCGACACTGAAGTTTACTTCACCGATTATCATGCTCAAAAGAATTTTCGTCAAATCAACACAAGTATGGTTGGGCGTTTTGGCGAAGTAGATCATGCGCGTTGTGTTTTCCTGGACGCGAAACTGCGCTTACAAATTGCTTCTGCACTAGCATTGCCTGCTTCAGTGCGTAGTTTCAATGAGCGCACCTACAACATACAAATTAAATGCCACAATTTTATTGGTCCTTTTTAGTATCATTCCGAGGGAGACGGTTCATAAGAAAGTATTGTGTTTCCAAAGTTCGTGGACATTCTACAAGTAACTTTCCCCACAAAGTGATCTACGGCACCGCGACGCAGTTCGAGAGGTGGAACGGCAGCTTTTGCTAGCTGCTGGGAACAGCTCGTCGTACTTTTGTACTTTTCAGCGCATCGGCAGAGCTTCATGATAAAAATAAAGGCCCTTTTCCATAAGAACGCGTCGCTGATAGTTAATCGAAATAATATTATCCAATAAGCTGGGTATAAAGAAACATATTTCTTTTTCATTATGTCTCCTGGTAATATGCCTAATGTTCACTTAAGTGAGGCGGGTGAAGTTATTAAAGATTTATCGTGGTCTAATCATTTGAATTCTTCGTGTCGCAAGTATTAAAGCAAGTTCTAGAGGCGTTCAGATTCAATGGGTGCACGACTGTCGTTCGCGGCTTCAATTTTCCATTTGGCTTTAATCTTTCTCCATGCTTTCAGAGCCACGTCGCGACTTCACACGCACAGTGGCATAAGGACACCCTATTTTGCCATAACGCATTCATCTGTACCGACACAGATACGACTGTCTTGGATCTGGTTCTCGACAAAGACGACAATCCTGATGCAGCAGCGCACTGCGTGCTACGTTTGGAATAATGACATCTAGAATCTTCATATTAATGGTTTCCTAGCTAAGAACACAAAAGTAAAAAAACACAAAAGAGCTTAATACGAATATAAGATGGGAGTGGAGCATTGGGACAGCCGTACATTCATTATATCGACCAAGAAAATGTACCGAAAAACACATTTCTCGGTTTCGCAAGGTCTCTTCACTTGCTCACGCAGACAGAAGTTTCTAACCCTATGGAGATTGCGCTAGCGGCTTTTTCGTGAAAGTTTTATGATCTCTCCCTCTCAGTTTTATCTGGCGAATATTTCACGCATACACGCGTCTCAACCAGCGCGAGCAGACGAGGCCACCCTACTTTCGTAAGCGTTTGTTTCGTGGCCTCCAGAAACGAGAATCTCAGCGGGAGGCGATATTAGGGATTTAAATATTTCAGCATCCCTCCTTTACGCCAGTTGTGAATATAAATTCTTGCGTTATGTGATTTTTGTAATGGGAGGCGCGCCCCCTATTTTTTGCGCGAACGCTTGCATCACTGCGACTCGAAGAGGCCATCAAGTTTGATTTGTTTTCGGATGCAGATTGAGAACGCCGCACCATTCAGCAGAAAAAGCTCAATGAGATTATGTTATAAGCCGCTTCCTTTCGGTTGCGTTGTTTTTCGCCATAGGATTGTTTTGTTTTTGTACCGCGAAATTACATTTTCGCTTTGTTTTGCAAGCTACTCACTGACGGATAGCGTCATATATCCTTTCATCGCGTGCGTAACTATCTCAACGATGTTTTCTATGCTTGTGCTATTAATGGTCACACTTCGCGCGAGCTAAACCTGACACTACAGATCTATCAAGTGCTCCGTGCCAGATGTCTTCTCGTGACAGAAATTTGAGGCTATATATTCTACCTATCACGCAGGACATTCAGCCAGATCGGCCTAGACCACGTTTCGCATTAACCTTGCTCTTAGTAGCAAGGCTAGTTTTCAGGTTGTCCTAACGAATTTTTTCGTTGGTATTTGTAAGCTTTAGAGTTTGTTTAGTCATGTTATCGAGATCGGACAAATGATAAAATTGGTTCGCAACTTTGTTTGTAGGCTACGAAAGCTCATGGGCTAAGAGAATTACTTTGCCATAGGTATAAGCAGAACGCCAGGGATGTAGCTCGACGGCTGTTACGTGCAGTATTGCACCCACGAGTTTTATATCAGGCGCAATATCACCGGCTCACTTTGGCACAGGTGGCACAGTGGGAGACAATTAACCGTGATGCTATGTGCACAGTCACAACTCTAGCCCACATCACTCCTATACCAACCTTACAAGAACATGCCCAGCTCAACACAATTGCAGAGCTAATTTCGGAGCGTGAAAAACCCCGTGAAATCAAAAAGCAACTTGTTCCCGCTGTCACTGCGTTTCACGCTCAGTTTCGACGCGGCTCTTGGATTGACAATCAGCCCTATGCACTGCCTCCCTGGGAATTCAGCAGCATCACGACTAATAACCCAACGAAGTTGCGACGCCGTAGTACAACAGGTATTACCGACGAACGCAATATCATCGATGCATTATGCGCTACCACCTGCAAAGTATATACGGATGCCGCTATCCTACCAGACGGTGGAAGCGCATTATTCCTCAGTACTACGCATAATTTCATGAGTGGTCACCAGCGTTATTTATCTACGGAAGCCAGCGCTCTAGTGAAAGCACTTCAAGCCATCCACGACGCTGTGCAACAACTAAGCTGCCTACAACCAAACAAATAGATGTCTTCACTGATCCTTGGGTGACCGGTGAAGAACTCAGGAAGGTTTACAAAGCGCTAGAAATCTGCGAGACGATACACACTATGACTAGTAAAACAGCTACTTGCGTCAAGGCAGACTGGAATCAAGGCCCTGCTGCGAACTCTCACAACATTCCTGCTTACCAACAGGCGCACTGCCCTCCTAATCCAGATATTCCGTCTATTCCCCTGCTACCTTAACCCCGTAACTCTCTTCCATCCCGTAAAAATTTTATCTGGCAAGACACACGCGCTTTTATCCCCCCGTTTGTCTGTTCCCTCCCCCTTTACCTTACTAGGGCGGAGAAAGTTGCGCTTAGGAAGCCTCGGACCGGGGTGGCCCTTACTCCGGCTGTGAACTAAACATGGAGCTGTTTGCATTTACCACTGGGCGCTACGTGTTCACACTATTTAGTCCCAGTGACGAAGGCACATGCGTACCGCCTAATATGACACGTCCAGGCTTACAATCGGAACGCTTGCGGTAGCAGCAAGCCGGCCTCCGATACAGTGTCACAACCATGACCGTTGAATACATGGTAACAGATTCCACAAAACACTGCTTCAATTCATACGAAACGCAGGCCTCCCAGCACACATATATATTACACATATACACATAAACAATTATGCCTTAAGGGAAAGTCTTTATGATAACAATAATAATAGTAATGAAAATACCCGCAATAAAAGATGCGACATTCGTTCAACTTGAAGAATTAGTTCACATATAGGCAGGCTACAAACTTGTAGCATGTCTACAAGTTACTTTTTCTCTTACTCGTAAAATGTCGACAGTCCCACAGTACGTATTAACTTTTACTGGTGTGATTAATATCAGTCCCCCCTCTGATAATTCACAATATACGAGTAATAGTGGAAAGAATTCAAAGTTTGAGTTGTTCGACACGTATTCCACTGCTGAGCATTAAACAGTTCGCACTTTTTATTATATTTCAAAAGCTTTACGAAAGTGTGTACAACCCCCATGCCGCTTTATTGTGCTCAAGCTTTTCCTTATTAGCAAGCAGTTGTTTTTAATTGCTGAAAAGAACGGGTTAATGGTTCCATTTGTAAAAGGTAATTACTTTTATGGGCCGTTGTTCATACGTTATGATCTTGACTGTTGTATGCTGACCATATAGGACTCGTGAGCGTAACCAGGGAGCACATTCCTGTATCTTCCACGTGTATTGCCAGGGAAAATATTAGCCAATCTATTGGATAGATATTGACCTAATTGTCCAATGATAATATTACCAATGTCGAGCCTAGGCTGCCACAGGTCAGAACGAAGCACGTATTTTATCGTGTATATTCTCGATTACACTCAGATGGTCGAGTATAACTCGCAAAAGTTTTTCACTGTGCCGTATAACAAGCTCTCGAAAGGACTGTTCAACTTTGTTTGCCCGACAGCGCCTCTGCTTGCCTGCTGACTGCGTCGAGTCACTGCTCGACATCGCATCAGTGTTCTTTCATTTTTCAACCAGTAAAGCCATGGTTGGTTAACAGATACATTAGGCAACTAGTCAGAATAAACTTTCGCAGGAAGAGTGCATTAGTGTCAGCTGCATAAGCGCAGTGACGGCTATGTGCAGTCCACGCCATTTTCATTATCAACAAGTCAACCAGGTGCATTGTTTTAGCTTGGTAGTTTTAGGTGGGTGCCTACATTTCCGTTCATAATGCAGCTTACTGCCTTCGCTGGAGCGTACATTCTGTCGTCATGTCGTAGGCATGTGCGATTCGGCAAAGAAACATTCACATTTAAATGGAAGAATAGTTTTTTGAGCGTGGGAGTGACAAAAGAATGCAGAATTTCTTCCAGTTTGACACACATGCCACTGAGCAGTCGTGTGTGCATTAAGCAGCTAAGCACCCCCCCCCCCCCTTCTTTATACATTGACAAAGGAAACCAGATCGAAGCTGCGCCAACACAGTTGACGTGTTCGCTTGGGATTCCCAGAGCGTGCAGTAAGTGCAGGGTATTGGCCACACACGCTGCTGAAATATCTCTCAGCAGCCTGACAGGTGAAGCTGTCGACAGATACCAAAAGAGTGAAAGTCATTGTCATGGTTAAAGTATTGTTAGTCCAAAACTCGAAGCAAACCCGGAAGGGTTGGACCTAGGGTTTGTAAAAGCCGAGCCATCGATGTAGCTGTCTGTTTGCTTAACGGTGTCGCCCGTATCTCTTCGTCAACGCAAAAGCGCTCGATCATGCACGACTGGACATATTTGTCTACAGTGATGCTCGTCCAGTACGCCTGAAGTGGAAATGTGCATATCTGAAAATGGATGATTGAATTGTGGTTTCCCTGTGCGCTGAAATACTTGTTCACCGGTTGGTGGTAAAACCCGGAGGCAATAAAGAGTGTAAGAGGGAGAATAGAGAGGAAGTGAACGGGCCGGGTGGCATGTATTGTAGAATATTCGGAACGCACGTTTTTGCTTGCTTGAGGTTCGAAGGAGGAGGAGAGGTGGTGGGAAGTACTTGGAGAGGAGGCGGAATGGGGGAGAGAGGGAGAAATAAGTTGCGAAAGGCGCACAGGTTAAACAGAAAATACTTTTACAGAAATACAGATACAGAAAATAGTTTGTTAACCTGCACTGGCGAAGTTGTAAAGGAAAACCAAAAGGTAAAAAGAAAAGCACACACACACACACAGAGAGAGAGAGAGAGAGAGAGAGATAAAAACACGTACATATGTAAACACGCACACATAAAGTAACGTGGTAATGTGTGAGTCGTTCAACCACGTCGCTTGAACAGAGCATCTTTAGTAGCGCCTTCGTCGCTTTCTGGTGTGAAGACTGTAGAAGCCAGCACTCCAAGAATAATCTGCTCAGGAAGCGACTGGTCATCGAGGCGTGCCAATACTCGAGCGAGGGAGTGTCTCTAGGACCAATGAGCAGAATGACAAAAGACATGTTAAATTATTCTCTCGCTACCGCAAACCTCACAGGCAGCGATGTCGGCCATTACGATGTGGCAGGCAAATGTACTTAGGAATGGTACCCTAACTGTTCTTTGCCAGGGTTGGCAGAGACCAGTTGTCTCGGTTCGGATAATCCAGATGGGATGCGGAGTCGGAGGCATGGGTTCAGAAGGTGCGGACGGGTACCGCGGAAACCTTAGTATTCTACATAGATCATGTGGTATCACACGGGAGCATGCGAAGATTTATTGCTACATCTTACCTTAACACTGGGTCGGATTTCTGCGCGCAATCTTCGTAAGCACGTTAAGCAGCTTCATCGGCACGTTCGTTGAACTTAATTCAGCAGTTCTGGAAGCCATTGAAAAGTGATGTCATGTCCTTTTAGGACTAGTTGACGACACAGCAACCTTTTTTTCTAACAGAGGAGTAAAAGGCGCAGCTACCGACTTTCCGGACTCCAGATGACGCTGAGCCGCGCTCCCTAAATGACTGCTAAAAATAGAGCACATGCCTTTCCACAATCAGTCTATGCACGACCGTAAGAATGCGGGTAGTTGAACTTTTATCAAGTGGAAGTTGCATAACGTACGTTGCAACGCTTACTACAGGTCAACTAAAAGTACAAGGTTGTAAATCTTGCCTTGTAATCTCACGGAAATTATTTAGTTGATCGCAAATAAAATGACGAGAATGCGCTGCTTTATGATGTCCTAGGTAAAAGAAGACCAGCAAACTTCGGTAATACCTCATGCTCTAAACTCATCTACTGCAGCAGCAGCAGGCTTTCATTGAGCACATGACCATTTTATCAAGAAGGACTTTGCAATGCACACAAGGTCGCTTTCATCTGCTACAGCATTGACTGCTGCAGCTTCCGAAATACCTGGCCAGACGCCAGCGCCTCGGGATCGGCGTGGCACATAAAAATGCGCAAAACTTTCCAAGCGTCAGTGCCCCATTAAAGCAGAGATTAACGGGTGCGACTGCCAAGCGTGCACCCCACCCGTCAGCAAACTCACCACTATTTTCCTTCTTTCCTTCCCTCATCTCTCTCGCTGTCATCTTTGTTTTCCCTTTCCCACGGTGTAGGGTAGCCAACCGGACGTTGTTCTGGCTACCCTCCCTGCCTTCTGCTTTCTTCTTCTCCTCCCCCCCCCCTCCCATCGCCTGGTCAGCAGCACAAATCCCGCACTCGTAACCTCTTTGCATTTGTGTTGCACTCAGTAAGTGGCCCCTTTTAGCGTACGTGTTCCATTTATCCGGTTGAACCTATGTCCAACGATATCAAAATTCTCCATATAATTAGTTAAACTTATGTGGAACCATATTAAGAGTGGCATGCAGAATACAGTGGCAAGAAGATAGAGCGAAGGGTCAAGAACATTCGCCTCCCATAGGTTCCAATTAGTAAGCGGAACATTTTTGCAAGTGTGTTCAACCTACATAGTGAAACCTGCATGGAACGAGGTTAGTGACCCCATTACGTAAACCTATTCCCATGTGTATTTATTCCATTCTTCCGACGTCAAATTTGCATAACCGCCAAAGCATGCATCGGGCGTTAACTCGAAGCGTTGTTTGAAGAGACTAATGAAACGTTCTCCTCGTTTATTAAAAAATTAAGTTATGGGTTTTTACGTGCCAAAACCACTTTCTGATTATGAGGCACGCCGTAGTGGAGTACTCCGGAAATGTCTACCACCTGGTATTCTTTAACGTGCACCTAAATCTAAGTACACGGGCGTTTTCGCAGTTCGCCCCCACGGAAATGCGGCTGCCGCGGCCGTGATTCGGTCCCGCAATTTTATGCTCAGCAGCCCAACAGCATAGCCACTGAGCAACCACGGCGGGTCTCCTCATTTATAGGAGGTCATTCTGTTTGATATAAAAGTGAATAGCATTGCCTTACAAGACAGCCTTTTCGTATTTAATTGGCTGACTACAGGCGATCAGCACGCAGAAGTGGAAGGGTTACGGTGGGGTCAGGGTAATACAGTGAAAGTAGACAACTTGATGTGCAGGTTGGTGCCGGCGCCTGTGATTGGCCCGATTCTTCTTGCTAAGCTTTCGCTGTCTTGCAGAAAACGGCGGCGGCGTGCAAAGGAATGGTAAAATTAAGCTAAAACGGGTCTTCGGGGAAGAAAGTTTGGCATAACGATATCGTTTACTTGCCGAAACGACTCGACAACGTTGTACTGCTGCGCAAATATTTTTATTATACACATGTAATCCATTCTTCCCGGCCGCTCTGACCAGCCAGTGCCGGAGCGATCGGCAGGCAGCCATCTTCTATTCATTTCGGAGCTTGGCAGCCTCCTAATATTCCGCAAATAAAAGAAATAAAAAAAAGAAGCAAAAATCAGTTTTGTTCGGCATATAACGCATCTTTAATGCGTACACGTTACTTTGACGCAGTGAGTTTTCGCGGTTCTGTGATCTCGAGAGACATCCCGGTGAAGTGAGTGCAGCAGGGATGGTTTTTAATAGCCGAGGGCTGTTGGTGAAGAAGGCATACGCTCGAAAATAATTATTTTTCTTTTGTTCGGTCTAAACATGAATGATAAATGTGTACACATCATATAGAACAAGGAACTTCCACGGTTTTCCCGACGTTGCGTGACAGAGAAGTGAAGTAGGGTGGCCCGAGAAAATTTTGACCAATCATGGAGGTCTCCTGGCAGAAATTGAATAGAAAAGTTTGGAAAAGCTTTGCGTTATAGCACTCAAGGAGTGCAGAAGCGGCGGCAAAGCGTAAAGCATTGTTTTTTTTTTCGGGATGTGGTAAAATTAAAGCTGAGCATCAGGAGGCGGCCTGTGGACGACACAATAGTGAGCTTTAGCATGTCTGAAAACTTGTTACCCTTTGCGGTCCATCGGATTAACGGAGCGGTAGACAGCAGCAGCCCAGCAGCCAAGTTGGTAGGCACACCTAGTGTCGATTTGCTCAACTACGATGTGTTTAAAAATTTTCTTGTCTCAAGACTGTTCTCGCCAAAGGAAAATTATAAAAGAGTAGAACATTCGCGCTTATGTCGCTACGAACGCTTTACATCAACTGTCAAGTGGGATACTGTGGTTCACCGCAGTATCAGCCTAAGGTGCTCTCTGGTTAAGCTTTGCGTCACGAGATGTCGCTACCAGCGTTCTTGATGTCGTGCATGGCTCTGCAACCCGGTAATCCGGAAGTGACGAGAAGTTTTCGAACGAGCGTAAGCTTTCCAGTGACGATAGTGTAACTGAAAAGACGGATGCATCCACACAGCAAAGGCAGTTTCGAACGCTCAATGTTGTCACACTTAAATATAGAGCGTGTGGTCACGGGCCTGTCGCCAATGGGGGTGGTGTATGTGAACATGTAAGTGAAGGAAGCTCTTTCAGAAATGCTTATTCTGAGTGAAAGGTTCTCTAATTCGAAATGTACACGCGTACAAGTGTGCGTACAACCAGTGCTCTTTCTTTCCCCTTTCTGTGTCTTTGTACCTATATCTCCTTTCTCCAGTCTTGCGCAGCAAATCGGATGTGTTCCTAGTCAGCCTCCCTGTTTTTCCTCTCTTTGCTTTCTGTCTCCCTCGCTCTGTCTGAGATCATATTATTCGATTGTCTTCCTCGACATCCGCACCTCTATAGTATAGCCATACGCGTGTTAAATATTATCACACTATAATCGACTGTTAGAGTTCTGCCGTTATACAGATTATATAGCCTCGACTCATCACTGAAGCCGAAATTACCAGCGAACCTTCCACGACGTGATGCAACACTGCTTTGCCGGCTGTGGGTAGGAGTAGCATTCACTAACTCTTACAACTATCGTATTGGAATCGCGGACTCACCGATGCGCGCTGAGCGCAAATGTAAGGAGACCATGAATCATCTGTCGTGCCACTGTTCTCGCTTGTATAATCAACGTCAGGCTCTCCAGTGCGGCTTGAATAGATTGAAGGATAGGCCATTTACATAATCGAAGGCCTTGGTAGCCTGGCCTCACAGTTCTTCAGCCCAGAAAGCCATTCAAATGCTTCTTCAGTACCTAAAGACAACAAACAACTGTAGACACATCGACTGTAGATACGTTGACACGCAGTGCCGTTAGATTCATGTCTTATCTCTCTCTGTTTTTGACTTCCCCCTCCCCACGTGCAGGGCAACAAAATGGACTCATCCTTGTTATCCTCCCTGCCTTTCCTTCCTCCCCCTCCTCTCTCTCTCTCTCTCATGATCTTATGAGCAGCTGCTGATGTCAAAGAGTACACAAGGACACCTGTGGTCACGCGAAGAACACAACAAAACAGCGACATCTTTTGTTTGCTCCACCTAGAGTGTACAAGAAGGAAGGCGTGTTCTAGTACAGACTAGCTCCCCCCCCCCCAAACACTATACATATGCACCGCAACTATTGCTAGAGAACTCTCCTCCTACAGTCCATACCTATCGCTAATTAACCGCGCATACGTACAATGCCCTATGCGATTTAAGTGGTCCCCGCATGGCGCTACCAGCAGCAGACGTACGGAGACCGCAAGATATCATCACGATTTGCTTCTAGCAGTTGCCTCAGCATGTACCCTAATTTATGGTTCTCAACACTTTCATCCAGTTCCTTGCTTAAAAGGTCACCGGCTTTCTCTGCCCTATCTATTTTTTTTTATTTTTCCTACGGTATCGCCGCGCCTTGGCGTCACGGAATTTGGAAGGTGGCGAAGGCTTTGCCGCTACCATAAGAGCAGGAGGCGTTGAATACCGTTCGACGACTACAGACGCTTTCCGTCCTCAATGCTCACGTTCCCAGTTGTATAGCAATGGTACATACAAAAAAAACTGGAAGAATTGGTGGTGGCGCATCGGTTCCATTAAGCAGGTGTTATCAGCGGCTGTAATAAAATATTCTGCTTTCACAAGGTGTAAAAAACTGCTTTCCGATATTTAGTTCTTCGACGAGAAGCTACGCAGTAAGGATGAGAATAGGATACTGTAGCTGACTAGACATAGCATGTTGTGTGGCTGTGCATTCACCTTTCTTGGTGTCATGCAGGACTCCTTGAGTTTTTCACTCACATAACTTTGCCAGACGGTGGTCACTGAACAATAGCGCGGAACGCGAAAACAGGAGACAAACGTCGAGGTGAAGCCACGCATGTGAACACGAGGGCATCCTGCACATGTAGCTTACTCGCTTCAAAACCATATAACTGGACAATGTTGAACGCCACCGCAGTTATTGTTATCACCGCAATTTCGCAGTACCGTGAAAGTTTTGCTATCTTTCTGCACACTCGGTGCAAGCCGCTTGCCACGCCTTTCGGGGCCGTGTCACGGCGCGTGTCTTCTCTTTTTTTACATCATCATCATCAGCCTGGTTACGCCCACCGCAGGGCAAAGGCCTCTCCCATACTTCTCCAACTACCCCGGTCATGTACTAATTGTGACCATGTTGTCCCTGCAAACTTCTTACTCTCATCCACCCACCTAACTTTCTGCCGTCCCCTGCTACGCTTCCCTTAATTCCCTTGGAATCCAGTCTGTAACCCTTAATGATCATCGGTTATCTTCCCTTCTCATTAGATGTCCTGCCCATACGCATTTCTTTTTCTTGATTTCAACTAAGATGCCATTAACTCGCGTTTGTTCCCTCACCCAATCCCCTACCGAATTTTGTACATTATCTGCTTAACAACCGTCGAATGCGGCGGTTGTTGGCGTTAGAAGCAGGCGTTAGAAGGCGTAGAAGCAGTTGGCGTTAGAAGGCACCACGTGAACACGTGGTGCCTTCTAACGCCAACTGCTTGCTTTCTTCCAAATACGCTAAAAGGCAAATTTGGAATTCTTAAGCATTTCTATGCCTACCCAACCATAAAAACCATCCGTCCGTCCATCCCTCCATCTGTCCATCAGGTAAGACAATGGCTTTACCTTTGTAAAGCGAGCGACTTTACATTTGTGCTGCATATCGCTTAAACGTGAACGAAGCGGCGAGAACACAGCGCTCACGAAGCTCTCAGCACAAGCTGCACCCTGCCGCGTTCGCAGATAGCTTTCAAGATATGGGCCCGGGCGTCTCTCTTCAACGGGAAGCGCCAAAAAGCGCGCGGAGCTATCGGCAGTCGGTACTCTCTGTACGCATCGCAGATGGCTTTTCAAGATTCGGTCGGCGCGGCCGTGTTATATGCAGCCGCCGCCGGAGTACGCTTGATCACAGTCCATAATGGTTCGACGAGTATAGATAAGGCGCTCAAGAGCGATAATGGCTTATAATGATGGGAACGTCATCAGCGCACCTGGCACCGTCATCTGGAGTACTTTGCTTGTGTTATCAATGCAGTTCGAGCCGCTGTCCGCACGAGTTCGTGTCGCGCAGCGCTGTCGTTTGTACTGGCCGGATCAAGTTACATAACATTGATAATGACACCTGGAAGCGTGGAGATGAGCAAGTGGCACATTGCTTATGCATTTAAGCAACTCCCAGAGGATGTACTACGTGATCTTTTTCTAAAACTTACTTGCACAGGTAATGCTTGGTGGAACGACAAAGAAATGAAAGAAGGCCCCGACGGTTTCGCGACATGACCTTATTTTTGGGCCTCCCATGCGGTAACGCCCAAGTGATGATAACCCAAGAGTTAATCTCGATAAGCCAAAGAAACTGGAAGTGTGTCGAGGGTTGAATTTCTTATCTTGACCTCATTAGCGCATTCAGTTGAGGGCGTCAAAATAGCTCGCGGCGGTCTCCTACTTTGCCACACTCAGGCTTTACAGCGTAACTCCCCCACTTGAAGTTTTCATAGAACGATTACTTTTGCAATAAACTCAGAAGAGCATTTCATACAATTATAGTTTATTTTTCAATGTGAGAATAACTGAGCTAACGCTACAAAATTATTTATTAGGTGGAGGAACGTGAATTACAAGCACAGAAAGCAACTATCGACGCTTTGTATCAAATTCAGTGGCTTTAGTATTTTTATGAATACCTACACGTGCCTACTGGTAGCTTACACGTCTTCATTTGCTAATGATAAAGCTGCGCTTTCAATTCATTTCATCAATACAGTTCACAAAATTTTTAGAGGAGTGTCAGGCATGTAGCAAGCTTCATTTTGCTTTATGCAAGGCAACTGCCATTTGTACAAAGTACCAACGGAGTGCATATGTTTAACTTATATTCTCGGTCTAGGGCAGCATAGAGGTTGACTTTTTTTACTTTCGTGTCATGAGAACTGAACATTAACTTTTCGCGTGGAAGTCACCCCTCAGTTAAAGGCGATTGTGGCGACAAAAACCAATCGCTGTCTGCGTATTTTCGACAACTCAGGGATGAAATTGCCTTGTGACTCTTGCTATTAAGACACCACCGGTTCTGTGTGGCAGCCGGCTGAACCTTTCTTTATTTTTTAATAGTATTTTCACAGCAGTGCTTTCCGCGCTCATATAAGCGTTTAGGAGGCGTGCCTTCGCAGTCGGTTCTTAGAAGTCGGGGAAACGCCGGCGGCAAACGGAGTTTGTTCAACGAGAGAGGCTGTGTCATTGTTGCCTCTGAAAAGCAGGTACAGACCGGTGGCCTCAAGGAGCAACCGGGGCACCACGGAAGGCCAGCGTAATCATCACTCTGCGCGCGTACGCGACACCCACCCCTCCCTCGTTCTCATCCTTAGCACGCACGCACACGCACACACGTACACACAAACACACACACACACACACACACACACACACACACACACACACACACACAAACAAACACACACACACACACACAAACACACACACACACACACACACACACACACACACACACACACACACACACACACACACACACACACACACACACACACACACACACACACACACACACACACACACACACACACACACACACACACACAACCCTCGCGCGAGAAAATTGCATTATACGACTACGGGGTGAACTTATACACCCTCCCTCAGGCGGCGCATCTTCTAGATGCCGAGGGCTTTTCAGCTTTCCAGAAGAAGCCACAGCCCGCTCGCCAACAGGCGCGCTGCAGCGTGGCGTGCCTTGGGTACGGTGTGCGTCGTGTCGAACGCATGCGCGTGCGGCTGTTCGAAAAGCGGTCGTCTGAAAGAGAACGCCCGCTGAGGGCCCAACTATTAGATTACAGAACCGTGAGGGCGGACGGTAAGAAAAGGGAAATGTACATAAAGGGGGCCGCAAACAAAAGCTACGGGGGTTTCAGGCTGTTTTCTTTCCCCTCTTCGGGGATGCCCGGGATGGTCGACTAGTCCTTGGCGCGCGTCGTAAATTGCGCGGAAGCTTACCCAGGAGTGCTGGCGAAAATCGTCCGGCGAGCGGGTGGGCCAAATTAGTTCCGCTCTCTGTGAACCGCAGGCAGCTCCGCCGATTCGCTGTCGAAACCAGTCGTTCATGAGTGATTTATTCGGAATGCTCACAGTATAAGCTGATTCTGATGATTCGGTCGCCAAACCATAGATGTCCAGTAGACTATACGAGTTGGATCACTGCGCGAGAATGCGTAAGCTGGGTCCCTGAACCACGGTTCTGAGCAGTATAAGTCGCGTTTTTTTTTTAAACAACGTCAACACTATAAGCGTACCGCTAAAAACGTATCGTGTAAAAGGTGAAGTCCACGTTGAGACTGCTTGAGTATCTTGACTGAAGGATTGACAGGGATGTTTCATAGAATGACAGGCAGTACTATAATGACGCGCTGCATAATCACCAAATATGTACACAGTTAAGCAGATACTCTTCGCGTACGCTAGGCACATGCACATTATGAAAATAAAAAAAGTTCACATATAGTTAGAAGTGCATTGTCATAACGACTTGGAGGTAGACAGCTCGTCAGTAAAGCTATTACCTCGGAAAGGGGTTATTATATGAGTTCACGTTATATCGTGGTTCTCCCGTGATGAAAAAAAAAAGCAAAGCCACAGCCTACATAGTATAACGAGCAGGAAAAAAATGTGTAAGGCTAAATAAACGAAATACAGACAGAGCCAACTGTTTGTTTTCTTGCTTTGTAGAGGTTAATGTGCCCCTTTGTAGAAACTAACTAGGCCAATAACAAGCCCTTCTAAGTTACAAGTAGTTCAGTAAATATCTACCATGCATTTCGAGCTATCAGTTCATAAGAACTATTACGCAACTCTTGATAGCTAGTGTTTACATTAGCTCACGGAGAAACAACCCCTCAATAAAGCACATGAATAAATTTGTAATGTACTAGTAGCAAGCGTACTAATTTGTTTTTTCAGCACAGCAATTTTATCAATTATACAAGAAAACGTTTTATTTTTACTTCTAAAGATCTTTTTGTAGTATGTGAATGCTAGCATGCCGCATTTCCCAAAGGTAGGTTGAACCGATGCACAGCTTAGGAATTCAGCACGAGAGACCTGCCTGAGCTCCAACCGCCTTTGCAGTGTGCGTGCAAGACGCTTGCATGCATACTTTATAGGCAACCTGTATACAGTATATTCAGCAAATATGACCATTCGGTAATGTATAGTTGGATGCATAAGCATGTTTGGTTACGCGTCCATGCAATACGAACCTTCGCCGTGGTATCATTTCCGGTATTACTCGTGCATTAAATGTAATGTAAGTTAGAAATACAGCTACCTAACTTTATTACCCTTAGGAACGAAATTCGCGCAGAAGTTATATAAGAAAAGCTGATACAAGCTGTTGCCTCGCTGCATCCCATATTTCAACGAAGGTATTATTACCGTTGCGGCTGAGTATCTTCGTTCGCGAGTTTGGTTACCAGTACTCTTTTTCTTTTTTTTGCCCCTGCTGCTGCTGCAAAAGCAGATCAAGGAAAGGTCTGACGAAAGTTCTTTGTTTTTTCGCGTAAAAAGGCAAACATGTCGTGTAAATTCATGCGTAAAGTAACGCATGCAGCGTGCGTCCCCCTGAAAATAAAGAAAATGATAAGTTTCCCCGCTCTGCTGTGTCCGTGGTCGTTCGTCATGATATCAGCACCCTTCGCCTTCCGGCAAAAATATCTCTAAGCGCCGAACTCAGGGAACGAGCACCGACGGTTGCGCGGCGGCGCATTCTTCGTTTGTTCAATGGACGCGTGCTCGAACAAAACAGGACAACCTAGTGAACGGGTGGAAGACAAATGACATTCATGTGTCCAAGGATAGCGAGATCATGCACACGTAGAAAGATCGTTTATCTCTTCGCGGGCACTGGGCCGGTAGAAACGATCTCGACGCGAGAAAGCAGTCCTCGTCTTAAATATGGTCGTAGGTAACCACCACGTGAGCGGAAACAAAAGAACGGTTTACGGTATTCGAGCCCAGCAACAGCGATGATGCACGCGTACGAAATATTCATGAATACGCCGCGGCGGTGATTCTTCATTTGCAACACAGATACGCCAGTCGCGTGCAGCTCGTGCCCCCCGTTGCACTCGCTCCTCCTTTCTTCCCGGATCTCGGCGATGTGGCGCGCAAAAGCTATAGATTAGTCACCGCCGTAAACCAACGAAAACGCGCAAAACTTGGCAGTAAGAGCGGAGTAACAGCTTCTTGGCATATATTCTTGCGCCAGCGCTGGAAACGCTTGCGAAACGAACGCCCGTGTGACACTGTGCCGTGCTAATGCTCCGTGATGACATCCGCTGAGTTTGGAGACGCCTCGAGAATCTGAGCTTAAGATAAGCTTGTTTCTCTCGCCTTCTTCTGTGAAACTACTTACAAAATCGCATAGTTACTGAAGACCATGTTCGAAGCTGCGAGGCCGGATGTGCCGTTGTGCACGATGATCCATTTACTTGCATGTACGTTGCAAGTTCTCCGGAGTATTACACATTTAAGATGCTCATTAGAGAGACAATCTTCTAAAGAAGCTACTACACTTGTAGCACGACTCGTGCTTGGAGAAGCGGTGCGTTCTCGGTCCGTGGAAAAGCAGCGCATTATGCGCCTCCAAAGCGCTGCTGGTGTTTCTGAGGTCCACAGGCCTTAATGAAACGTTGCGAATATATCCAGTGCATATGCGTCCACCTGTGAGCCTATCTGACCATTAGTGTGTTTATGAGACTACAGTGTATATTATAACTATCACCTAGCACTTGGAGTAATATGCCAAGTTAGCCTGGTTAACACGTCCGGCTTATGAAGAAAAAAAAAAAAGCTTGCATCTCTCTCTCTCTCCCTTTACATACGGCCCGCCGACGGTGTCTGTGTATTTTTCTCACGGTGACCTTAAGTTCCCTACCATATGTAAAGATCCCTTGCTCCTCTTGTTCTGTGCTTATGTTTCCGAAATAGCTTAGCTAGCTTCAGGAAACCAAGCGCCACGGGTTCCAACCCTTATACCGTCACATACAAAAATGGACGCTTTGTGTAATGATCATTCTGCTTAACATAATATTGAGAGACACCCTTTTGCTAGGACGAATTTTCGGAAACGCTATCCCCGAATTCACGTTACATTACCAAAAAAAGAAAAAAAAAGAAGAAAAGAAGAAGAAAGGAAAAGTCTGCTGCTGTTTCAGTATAAGCCATTATCGTTTAGGCAAGCACAAAACACACATGCACAAAAAGAACGCAGCCACCACTTTGCTGGATCGTGGCACTCGAACCTAAATAAATGAGTGCTTTTCTCTCTAATGACCAATTGCCACCGCCGCCATGGCACTGCCGGTTACTGCAGAAGGTTAGCATGCCCGCTTCAAAACACTTTCATTACGCGGATGCATAATGCATGTGGCACGCTCTAATACCGCACCGGACTCGCCCGCAAAAGGCAACTAATAAAATTAGCTAGGGGGTGCAAAGTGCGAGCGATGAAGAAAAAGAAACGCGCAACAGTTCAGTACGAAGTGGGAGGGGAATTAGCCCTGATGGGTTGGGCTGCAGTTTCCAAAGTGAACCTAGGGAAAATATGCACGCGAGAGAGTGTCTTCAATTAAAGAGTGGTCTAGCAATGGCTCTGGAAGCCTAATTTGGTCCTCTTGAAAAAAAAGTGGCCTCTCGGGGTTTGGGCGAAACCTTTCGGAAATGAGGACGAATGCTCCACCGTGGTGCCTTCGTGCAAGTGAAGAGGTGTTTTCGGTGTTTCTTCGTTTGCTGGGACCTAATTTGTTATTGTTTGACTCATAGATACATAGTTCTCGTGGAGCTGACTTATTCATTAGATACGTGCACCGGTATAGACTATAGTTAAGTGCACTCAGCCTTCGTTCAGGCTCGTTTAAATATTTACAAGTGTTTCATGTCAGAGTTGTAAAGCACTTCAGCTCTGTAACTGAGCATGAAGGTGAAATACTCGGCTGTGTTAAACAGATAGTTTTGTCGTGGCGCATCTACCCTTCTATAGATGACGCTGTGCGGACAGCAGTAGCTGTTAAAGTTAAGTGTGTCTGTATATTGGAGTTCCACCTTTTTTAAATGTTGCAAATAAGACGAAATAAGCGTAAAATTATGCACGCGGACAAAAAAAGAAGAGAAAGAAATGTGCAGACCCCACGCACTGTGGGAATCGACATAATATTAAGCGAAGCTTTCTGTGCTGCTCGCGTTCATTGACGGTATTGTGCGGTGATGTTGACGCATACGGCAGTCGTGGTCTCATGTGAAATGTTACCTTGCCTGCACCACTTGTGTTTGTCCACGTAATGCACAGACGTAATGAACAGCGAGAGGTGTCATTCGTTCACTCATGATGCTTTATTGAAGAAAGCACAAATGAGTAATGCTTTCTACGAAGCATTTTCTTTGTACCGTGTCATGTTAGGTGAATTGCCGCGCATGCAGAGGGATAACGTTAATCAGCCGTTTCCTGTCTGCGTCGGTAGGGGATCCGGTTGTACTCAATCCCGGCCTCTTCTCTCTCTATTCCACCTCTAACATCTCCCTGGGCTGTCGTTCCTGTGGCGCGTGAGCACAGAGGTAAGGGCGGCGGCTCCTGTAATGCATACTTAATGAAAAAAGAGAGCGCTACGAAGACAAGGACGAAAGAACAACGAGTACGACAGACAAGGCGCTACTTCCAACTAAATGTTTTTTGAAGAAACAGAACTTTAAATAGATGCAACCAAGGACGGCCCATCGTGACATCACGACCTCCCTATCTCTTCAGAAAAGCTATCTCCTTTTCGGTAAGCGTCACTGAAGGGCAACTAATGCACGTGCCCTCGGCCTTTTTTCATTAAGTATGCTCAACCAACTCGCCCACATCAAGCTTCTCCTGTAATGCATTTACGGGGAGGATCACGCCTAATTACAGCGTTCAGAGGGTATTGTTGTGTCCCCCAGCGAGCTTCACCATGCATTTTGGCATCCCCCAGGGCGAGTATGAAGGGATTGTGGTACCACACTACCGAAACATCGTTGACGCACCTATCTCGTTTTCTTCTTCTATTTAAGGCCCCCCTGGACGTGCAAGTTTGCGAAAGGTAAGCGCTGCAGGTTATGCAATGCTTTTGAGGAGGTTCACGGATAAATACAGCTGACAAGAGTCTAATGTGGCGAAACCTAGAGAGCTACAAGATGGCATTGTGCACAGGCCACTCGATGGCCAGATCCAAACGAGTTTCTCGCGTCGACTTTACTCCCTATCACGCTCCTGCCATGTATATATACGCTGTGAACGACCCTTCGACGCGGCGTGCAAAGAAACAGCTGCAGCAGCAGCGCAGGAGTTGAAAGAAAAGGCAAAGAAAGTTTCAGTTTAGAAGCACAAGACACACACACACACACACACACACATATATATATATATATATATATATATATATATATATATATATATATATATATATATATATATATATATATATATATATATATATATAGGAAGGCAGGCACGTTAACCAGTCAAGAGTCCGGTTGGCTACCCCATGCCAGAGTCAAAGGCGCGCAAGCCAGACATTCCCTTTGAAAAGATGAAGCGCGAACAGTGACAGAACAATAAGAAGGAACAAAGACAGGAAGCACCTTGTCCTGTCTCTGTTCCTCCTTAGTGTGCTGTCACTGTTGGCGCTTCATCTTTTGAAAGCTATGCACCAACTAGCCCCACAACGACATTTAGTGCAGACGGCACAAAAGTGCCTTGATTTCCTTCTGAGCCGATGATCGGTAGTGGCGGTGTTCTAGTGTATTGTCTGTACACTCACAAGACGATCATCCAGTTTTCTGAATGGGTTGGGGATAGATTGTCTTTTTGCTTCAAATTGAGGACAGTGGAAAAATAGGTGGATTCTCCACGCAGCCGCAGACAGTCCATGCAGGACTCGACTTCTCGTAAAGCTGATGAGGAAGCACCACTGCAACTCTGCCGCGTGTATCTTGCGGCCTTGACACGCCCTGCAATAATTTTCCTTTTTTCGTTCTTCCTACTGATAATGGTTCTTAACTTAGAAATACAATGTACTGTGACGTTACGTGATGGTAATGACTGCAGAATGGCGGCTGAGCTCCCGCGAAGCGTATAGATTAACTAGCCGTATCGACTTCCCTGAAACAAGACAATTTGACCGAATGGTTGCCGTTTAGATATGGATTGCTAAAGAACAAACAATATTGGCTGTTTTTTTCAGAAATGCATCTAAGAAGCGCGAGTGATACTATGGTCTATACGTTCCAGCCATAGCCGCTTTTTCCCACGATTGCAGATATTTATGCACATTTTAATTGATGAAGGTGAGAAAACAGACACTATTGCATTTAATAAATTCCGCGTTTTTACATCACTACCACTCGTATAGGGCATATGTAGCAGACTACGTTGGCGGCTTAGCCACCTAATTTTCAACTCTAGAACCTTATATAGTCCTTTGAAGGGATGATTGCAATGCATGCATTCGTGCAAGTAAACTGCCCTTGGGCTTCTAGTGGAGCATTCTCATGCAAAAGCTTCTTAGGATGGCTATTCTACGAGTTTGCTCCAGACAAGCGCTTCTAAGTCGATCGCCCTAAGTGCTTAGAGATGCCCTGTGATGCAGCAAAATGTACTATCCAGCCCACAAAGTGAGCAAAGCCTCGAGTTTCGTTCACTAGGGCTTAAACCAAGTTCGAAGATTCTTACTATACGGGCTTCAAAATTGTGGAGCCCGCCCTTAATCTCTTCTTGATGAATGACCTCTTTTACCCACTTTGAAGGCGTAACACAGCATTAGGGTTAGCGCAGGCAACGCTAGCCTGTCTGGAAGTTGGCCATATTAGCGTTGAATGAGCTCGCATATCTCATTAGGGGTTCTAATAAGTCTCTTAAGAGCTTATGTGCTTACTGAAACGCATGCTATAGCAGACGTCTGTGAAGTAGCCGGCTGTTCATCATGGCCACGCATTCAGCTGCCAGAACAGTCTTCCGAGGCGACCTTCGCCTTTACTGTTTATCTGATTCATCTTGCACCCAGTTACTGCAAAGTTAATCGGGGCACATATGAGCATGTAATGAACTCGAAATATATCAGCGGCATTCGACAAGAACATTCCAATTTACACTCTTCGGGGACTGTGACTTAAGAAAGAAAGACGCGCATTGAACGTTTACTTGAGGGCTCAGTGGCGTAGCGTGCAGAAATGTGTACCTTTGCCTCTCATACTCTCTGTGTCTCTCATACAAAATGAAATAATTGGGAAGGTGCCAACGCCCGAATATAGAAGGAACCAAACAGTAATATTAGGCTGAACATGTCATATCGACAGCCGATAATTTCACTTTTTTTATGAATCGGATTATTTTGCTATAAGCACGGGCCAAGAACAGGATTCGGCGACAAAGTACGTTGAAAGAGAGCTTATTCTTGGAAATTTTAAGAACTCTGGTTACTAAAAGCAGCGCAAGAGACGCCATCTAAAGACTACTAAAATGTTTTAGTTTCTCCAGGATGTTATTTCCTATATTGCTTCAACCATTTCACAGAAAGACATCACGTGGTTTTACCGACAACTATTCTGCATTTCTTCGAGGTTTTTTATCCTGTCACCGTATGGTACGTGCTCAAATTAATGGGGAAATTGGGGATTCACCCACTGTCGTGCTGTTCTTATGGCGAGGGTTCTTGCCTGCTGACTTGTGTTGTGTCTTTGTCTTGTTTTATTGTTTTCTATTTATTTCGATTTCCTTTAGGGAGCGTTACTGAAAGATGAGAACGGCAACACGGAGGCCGGGGTTCTCGGTGGCTGGGCCGGCGCATAATTAGACGGAGTCTTTTGCCCACACGTCGCCTATAGCCACCTGAAAATTTGTCATATAAAAGAGTGACAAATGACTTTCTTTCCCCTCCGGCTTCCTCTGACGCTCATATCACTCACTTTGTTTGGCCTCTTCTCGAAAGCTGCGTGTTTGCACAACAGGCCATGGCTTTATGTGCCTTTCGGCCCGCTTTGTGCCTGCATGCCACGTACGGGTGAGAGTGAGTGATGGTTCTGCGCCTGGGTTTGACGCTGCGGAGACGCGCACAGTTGTTCGCGAGCCTTCGCTCTCTCGAAGTCTCTCTCCCCTTCGGCTCACGCGGTCTTCATAAGCCTTGGGCGTTTTGGGCTATGCAGTGAGAAAAGGATGGCCGTGGGTCACGTATGTTTACATATTGCATATGCGCAAACTGCTGAGGCGATAAAACTTCCTTGAATGCATGGCTCGCGGCCACCGTTTATTTCAGAACATGCATATTTTCCCCAAAGCACACTCTTTGAAGAGCTGCCAGCGCGTGCGCAACAATGAGCTGCACGTTAGCTTAAAGAGGAGCCCCCTCGTTATTGCTCTCATTTGCAATTTAATATGCCCTCGACGGAGCTCTACAACTTGTTGCCCGTTTTCTTCTGAATGCGCTAATGTTTGTGAACAACTTTGGCAAATTTCGTTTCTAAACTCGGCGAAACTATATCACTGGGTTGATGAACATGTAGTTGAGAGATGAGACCATCACGTGATATTCTAGCATTGATAGACGCACCAATTTAACCGTTATGCCATGTTAAAAAGCAGCTCATGCGTGTCCACATCAGACAGTGGCCACAATGAGGTCACTGGCAGCGCGGATAGCGGTAGCGCATGGAGTATCGTGGCACGCTAGCGCATTCTAGTAACTGATGCTACTTCATTTATGGGCTATCACGTCTAGCGCTTTCGGCAATACTACCAGTACTCGTTGATTGGCTGATACGAACATGGTCTTCGCCCCTCCTGAAGATGTCGCGCTTGACATCCAGTCACGCCAAAGTAAAACTGCCATTGCTGAAGCGTATCAATCAATAATATGCGGTATCTGCAGCATAGGCGCCTAGTATGGAGGCGGCTCTGGGGCTAGAGCTCTCTCTAAAGTCTGTCGGGGAAGGGGGGATATTGAAGACTACATCTCCCTCCCCTAATGCAATTACCAGAATTCTGTCACCCGCATCATTAGGGGTATATTTTTTAGTTGCCCCTTCCTTTTCACTTTTCAAATTTCGTTGTGGCTAAAAGCTCACTGCATTATTGATGGCGCGGACGTACACTGTTTTTAATTCATCATTTTATTTTATTTCTGCAAATAACGACACAGGAGGACAAGCGCATTAGAAGCACCAGCGGCGACTACCTTATCCGCATTTTCCCACTTCAACATTCTTTTCAGTTTCCGCTGTAAAGACACAGACACAGAGACACAATATGTTGAAATGCACACACATCATAAAGTCGATTATATTTATTAAAGAGAGGGAGGTAGCATACTAACAATTATTTCCAATGGTATGGATAGCCTATGCCTAGAGAATGAATACGTTGCGGTGTGTTCACTTCACTTCAAAGTACTTTACGTGCTTTTGCGACTCCGGAAAAACCCTGTAAACTTCAGTGACCCCTTCGGCTGTCTTTCATCAATGGCGTGTGAAATGCACGGGAATGATATGTGTCGCAGTATTTCTTCCCTTTCCACTAAGCAATGCTAACGACCCATGAAAAAGAAAACTCTTCCCTAAGTTTAGAACACTTATTAGGAATGGAGACATCGCCAGATGCGTGCAGAGGTCATAATTATATATAATTCACTCAGTAACCGAAATGAGAACAAGCCGGATTCACTCGCAATCAGGGGAACATAGGGGACAACATAGGGGTAATTACTTGTGCTTAATAAATGGGATGAAGAAACAATAAATTAATGGAAAAAAAGTGGATCAAAAAACAACTTGCCGCAGGTGGGAACCGAACCCACGGCCTTCGCATTTCGCGTGCGATGCTCTACCAATTGAGCTACCGCGGAGCTGTTTTCCCATCCACTTTCTTGAGTATTTATGTGTACTAGTAAACCCTGGGAGTGCTAGCTAGCGCCACCACTCACAGACCTTGGCGGCGGACTTAGAACGTCCTTGTTGCCGCAGTCGTCACGAGAACGTGATCTTTTTGGGTGAAGGCAACTGGTCAATAAACCCACATATGCTACCTGAAGGCATCAATGTTGCCGGTAGAGCATCGCACGCGAAATGCGAAGGTCGTGGGTTCGGTTCCCACCTGCAGCAAGTTGTTTTTCATACATTTTAGCTTCCATTAATTTATCGTTTCTTCATTCCATTTATTAAGCACAAGTAATTTCCCCTATGTAGTCCTTGGTGTCAGTGTTTGTTGGCTTCTCATGATATGACTAATAAAAATCGGGCCCCCTCGGTCCGGTTCGAGAACTAATCGAGGGGGAGACGGGAGCAAAGCACAGGTGAGCTGGGCAAGCGCGGTCTCCGGCACTGCTACTCAATCGCCTAAAGTTAAAGGGTCCGCCCTAGAACAGGAAATGTCACAGATTAGAAACATGTTAGAACAGATTACCCGAGAGAATGCAACGCTTAAAGATGAGATCAAGCAGCTTAGGGCAGAAAATGCGAAGCTTCAGCAACAAAGGAATGTCAACGCACCCTCCGCCAGTACGACGTCGACGCGTAGTCGGGCTCCAACGACCGTTCCCACGCAAGCGAACGGAGAAGCACCACCACACAAAAGGAGGGCGCAAGAAACGGCTGAAGAAAAGAGTGTATTTGCAATCAGCGAGGTTATGGGAACGTTTAAAGGAATGTTCGATGGGTTACAGCAACAGATCACAAACATGTATGTAGACATTAAACAACGATTCGATGGATTAGAGAATAGAGTAGCGGCACTAGAAAGCACACCAAAGGATATTAGGCCGGCAGGCGCAGGACCGGTTAAAAGCAAACCGTATAGCAGGCCGAATGCGGTAGAAAATAGCAAGGCCACCGGGGAAGAACAGATAAATCAACATGGCGCCGCGTAACCAATACGCGATTTGGCAATGGAACTGCCGCGGGTATCGTCGCAAGCGAGGAAACCTGCAGCAGTTCGTAACAAGTAAGGAGGCGCCAGATGTCATTGCCCTGCAGGAAACCGGGGGCATCGCAAAATTATCGGGGTATAAATCGTACAGTGCTTCCGGCGAGAAGGCAACCGTCACGACGCTGATACACAGAAACCTCTCGGCTGTAGAGCACGATACCGGTGTGCGCGGCATAGACCACGTCCTGATTGAAATAATCACCTCCCGTAAAGAAGAGGGAAGTCTATTTATTCTGAACATATATAGTCCACCCCGGCACAAGCCCAAATTCGGCCCACTCTTCCGCAAAGTGTTGAGCGTAGCGCAGAAGAAGGCACTAGTCGTGGTCAGCGATTTTAACGCGCCACACGCGGCTTGGGGATACAGGATAGAGAACATTAAGGGCCGAAGCCTATGGGCAGACGCTCAGCACGAAGGACTAACGCTCATAACTGACCCTCAGACACCAACCAGAATAGGAAACAGCATAACCAACGACACGACACCAGATCTAACGTTTACGAAGAATCTAGCAGTTTCTCAGTGGACAAACATGCAGGAACGCTTAGGTAGTGACCACTACATCGTCGTCACAACGGTACAAGCAGGCCCAAGGAAAAAGAGGTGGAGAGAACTCAAGCTAGTAGAATGGGACTCTTTCCGCAAAATCCGACAAGATGACGCGAAAGACACTATAACGGACATTGAGAAATGGGCAGAGAAACTGCAAGAAAACATTAAACGAGCTACCAAAACTGTTCCAGAGGAGGCAGGTATAGAGGAGATGGATAGCAGATTATTGCACATGTGGGAAGCGAAAGGTAGCATGCTGAAAAGACGGAAAAAGCAAAAACATAATCGGAAATTAAGGAAGAGAATTGTGGAATTAAACAAGGAAATCGAGATATATGCAAATAAGTTAACCCAACAGAAGTGGGAAGCCACGTGCGACTTGATGGAAAGGCAGATAGGAATGTCCAAGACCTGGAACATTCTCCGATGTCTCTTGGACCCCGGAAGTACAAAAACCATACAAAGACACAATCTACAGAAGGTTATACACAGCTACAACGGTACAGAAGAAGAGCTCTTTCGAGAGCTCCAAAAGATGTACGTTGGAGATGCGGAGAGAGAACTACTTCCGGATTACCTAGGTAACGAGAATCCTGATCTTGATACCCCTATTACGGAGGCAGAAGTCAGATATGAACTCACCAGGCTCAACTCGAAATCTGCACCAGGACCTGATGGGATAAGCAACAGAACACTCAGGAACCTAGACGATGTATCCATCCGAGCTCTCACGGACTACATGAATAACTGCTGGGAGCAAGGCAGCATTCCAAGTCAATGGAAATCAGCCCAAATCATTTTTATACCAAAGCCTGGAAAAAAACCACAACTGACGAACTTAAGGCCGATATCACTGACATCCTGCGTCGGTAAACTCATGGAACATGTGGTTCTCACACGTCTCACGAGATACATGGATGATGGAGGACTTTACCCACATACCATGGTTGGATTTCGACCAAAGTTATCGACGCAGGATGTTATGCTCAAACTAAAACATCAGATCATAGATGCGGGTGAGAGAAGTCTAGACACTAAGGCAATACTAGGTCTCGATCTAACTAAGGCCTTTGACACCGTCACGCACAAGGCCATACTACAATATCTCCAAAAGCTGGATGTAGGACGTAAAACATACGCGTACATCAAAAACTTCTTGACAGATCGTACCGCAAAGATTTCAATTGGAGAATCCAAATCGGACGCGCTCAAGCTAGGTAATAGGGGTACCCCGCAGGGTTCAGTCCTATCTCCCTTTCTATTCAACCTGGCAATGATCGGTCTTCCTGCGAGACTTGACAAGATAGAAGGACTCGGACACAGCCTCTACGCGGACGACATCACCCTTTGGGTGGCGGGTGGAAGCGATAGGCATGTGGAAGAGATCCTTCAAACAGCAGTGAACACGATGGAAGACTACATCAAAGACAAGGGACTGAGATGCTCCTCACAAAAACCAGAACTTCTGCTCTATAGGTCCACATGCCGGGGTCGAAAAAGCATTAGGGAAAGGCCGGGCATTGTGGTCACAGTAGAAGGCACCACGATACCGATAGTGGAGAGCCTGAGAATACTGGGACTCCGCATATCCGAAAACGGCCATAACGGAGAAACCATTAGACTACTTGACAATAGTGTTCAACAAACAATCAGACTAATAAAGCGGATATCCAACAGGCACTATGGCATGAAAGAGCACAATCTCATCCGATTAATAGAAACATTCGTAATCAGTCGCATTGTATATGTGGTTCCTTACCTCAAGCTCTACGCTGCGGAGAAAACCAAGATAGATTGCATTATGAGAAGGGCGTATAAGCAAGCCTTGGGACTTCCGGCTAATACGTCAAACGAGAAATTCTTGGCGCTCGGCGTGCACAACACATTAGACGAACTTATTGAGGCCCAGAGAGTAGCGCAGTATGAAAGGCTTACACAGAGTTTGACGGGGAGACACATCTTAGATGACATCGGAATAACCTACGAAGCACAGCACGGAGTGCGGAGAGACATCCCAAGGAAAATAAGGGAACATCTATCAATACCCCCACTCCCCAGAAACATGCACCCGGAGTTTCCCCAAGATCGAAGAAACGCACGAGCGAGAGCTCTCCACAAAAGATTCCGTAGTGCCAGGGACGTGGTCTATGTGGACGCGGCGGAGTACGCAAATGGACATAGTATGTCCATAGTTGCTACGAGTCTAGAGGGTGACTACAGAGTTAGTGGGACGGTAAAAACATGGAAGGCAGAGGTGGCGGAGGAAGCTGCCTTAGCACTGGCAATAGCCTCCACGGAAGCTAACATCGTAGTAAGCGACTGCAAGACAGCCGTCAAGAACTATGCAAAGGGAAGGATCTCGCCGGAAGCACTGAGAATTTTAAACAACTTTCGTGGAGATCGCGACATCCACATTATTTGGGCACCCGCACACTCCTCCCTTCCCGGGAACGAAATAGCGCACAACCTGGCTCGAGAACTGACAGGCCGAGCAGGTGACACGCAACAAATACTGGGAACGGAGAGAGACCGGATGACCAGCTTTAACGAGATCACCAAACACTATAAATTGGGAAGGGCCCATTTCCCCCCGGCACACTCCTCGTTAAATAGACGGCAAGCGACGGCATGGCGCCTCTTACAAACAGATACATATCCGAACCCGGTGGCCTACCACCGCTACTACCCGGACCTTTACACGGATAGATGTAGATTCTGTGAAGAAAGGGCGGACCTACAACATATTGTTTGGGCTTGTCCTCGTACACCCATACAGAATAAAATAATTAAGACCAGAGAGTAGCGGGAGACCGCGTTGCTCAGCTGTGCACCGGAAGACCAACTTAAGGCAATCCAGCAGGCCGAAGATGCCACCAGGGCCCAAGGGCTCGAGGCCGTCATTTAGGTAGAGGCCTAGGTCTCAAATCTGCTGTGCACAAATAAAGTTTATTCCTCCTCCTCCCCTCGGTTAACCCCCTTTCTTCTCGTTTGTTTGTCTCTCTCTCTATCTATCTATCTATCTATCTACCTATATATATATATATATATATATATATATATATATATATATATATATATATATATATATATATATATATATATATATATATATATATATATATATATATATAGAGAGAGAGAGAGAGAGAGAGAGAGAGAGAGAGAGGCTGCAGTTTCGCTGGACACGCGGAGCAGTGACAACGAAGTACAAAAGTACAAGACGATTACACGAAGGAAGATTAAACCACAGAATGACGCCAGATTCTTGGTGGTTCCAGAGGACTCAGGCTGTGAAACTGAACTGTCTCCTACTATGAGGTCTTATGAATTTTCATAAAAGGCCGTCACTTGAGTGAACCATTCTTCGACGTTGCACAAAATTTCTTCAAGTGCAACTGTTATAAGGGTAATAATGTACAGGATGTCCAAGCTAACTTTATCCAGAGTTAAAAATGTGCCAATGGTCGCACGGCGATATTGCGCACAATCGCGGGCCTCTTTCACACACGGAAAAACACTTTTATGTAGCGTGTATTGAGGAACCGAAAGCTGTATTGGGAGGTTTTTACGCTGCTCTACAATTTTCTCATTGACACTTTTCTTCTATATATATTATTTGAAAAGTTGATTAATAATTAAGACTAATTATGTAAGTAGACGGTATGCAAAAAAATAATCTGAGTATCTGCAAGCTACGGCCAACAACTTTACCTTGGTTCTATCCAGCTACGTGGCATCTGCATATTTTTAAATTTTGGTACTCGATAGTTTCGACCCCTATGGTGTTCGGAAAGCTGGTCGGGTTCCAGCTTTTCTCCTCCCCCCCCCCCTCCCCATCGCCCGGAAAAATGAAAACTTTTCACCTATGGATTCTGTGAATGTTGTCTTATTTATTTATTCTTCCTGAGCACAAGGGCGTGCACTAAAATGTTTGTGTAGTGCAAACCGAGAAAAGGCAGTGAAGGTCAGGCCATTCATTTACTTATATCTGAACGGAACGTACTCCGAAATCGACTAGTCAGTTCCACGTGCGGTGTCGTTTTCTTTTCCTATCAACGTTGGTAAAAAAAAGTAATAGAAAGGGTGCGGCGTCCTTTCAATACCAACCCACGTGTAGCGAAACGTGTTAAAATCGGTATCGGATTTCTGTATGCCCCTACTTTAAAAAAAAAAAAAATTTGGAATGCGAGAATACAGTATGGCCCTTCTTCCGTCCCACAACGACAATACACATCGTTTGGTTGCTTCCTACGTAGCAGCCCATTCACCAGCGCCCCGCCGCGACGGCGGTGGGGCCCAACGCAAACTCTGACGGGTAAACAAGGCGACACGAACCGCTGCATTCCGTTGAAGTGGCAACGACCGTGAAGGCCAGCTTCATGACCCTGACAAGCGGAACTTTACAGAGGGCAACGAGCTGTCAACCACTTCCGTGGAAACAACGTGAACCCGTTTCCAGATTGCCTCGTCATTGCTTCGTAGGCGGGGTCGAAGGATCGACATCAGAGGTCGAGTCCAGCAAGGTGGTGCGACCGTGGGTGGGATTTTGCTAACAGTTCAACCATTATGGTTGGCCGCCGAGACGCAGTCATCAGATTCCTTCGTATAGTTACCTAGGGAAGACGTCTGTTTTGAGAGCGGGCACTTTTCGTGCAGTGGAGGTGGGTGCTGACATTTGCGCTGACATGCAATGTGCTCCGACATGAAGCGTGCTCCCGTGTCTGGAGCCAGTTGTGTAAATATGTAAAATAAACTCGTTTCATGTTTCCTTCAACCTCTCTACCTCATATCCTAACCAAAAAGCAACTCTCGGCGATAGAGACAGACAACGGCGCGGGTTTACTTAGCAAGCTTAGTGCGAAGCCCCTTTGTAGCGCAGCGGAACTGCCATGTGCCCTGGCTGCGTAGGCAAGTGACCCCCTCGCGTGGCACCCGAGTCCGAACCACAAAACCCAGATCCACATCACAACACCCTGCAAAAAGAGTTCTTATTAGACCTTTCTCAGTTTTCAAACCGACTAACTAAATCTTCAAAGCACCTGCCGGAAATCAATACTAGCATTGTTATTATAAGTTACATTGCTGCTAAATCGGTAAAATTTCTTATACTGGCCAGTAGCAAGCTTATACGACCTGCACCGTCTCCACACACGGTTTCCGGGGCTCCTTTTTGTCTAATACGTCAACAAATACATACGTTTTATTGTGGAGATCTTTTTTTCTGAAACAGTACATAAGCGAAAGTATTATAAAGACCACACAATTGCATAAGCTCCACGAGTCTATCAATACGATAGTCTACCCACGTGAATCAGGTGACAACCCGCAGAATGCGTTCGATATTGCATACAAGTGCTGACTGCTTAAAAATGAGCACGGATTACCAAGGTGATTAAGTCGTCTAGTGCAAGTATTGCTTTTTTTTTTTACTAAACCAGGCGACTATTCACGGACGGTTGCCTGGCACAGCACAAGTAAACTTAAAGTAACGCACCCGTAAGAAAAGAATTATTTACTGCCCCTCCCCTCCGTTCAAAATTTTGTACGCAAGAGAGGCCAGGAAAATGGCATCAACTGCTAATAACATGAAAAAAAAAGAATTTTTACCTTTGTGTTCATACTGGTGAACAGGGAAGCAAATATTGCGGATAAAGAAATCTCTAGAAACGAGAAGCTATCGCAAGAAAAAACAAATAAAAGCAAGAAACTGGTGGCCACTTTTTATTTTAGACTGGACGGCTTCGCCACCCGTTCCTCACTGAGTAATACTCAAAGTTGCCCCCTTTTCGATTGCTTTCAAGTAGCGAGACAAACTTCGTGACGGTTCTCGAGAATTGCAAAGAGAGCTTTTGAAACTACTTCAGACGAGCGCGAGAAGAGGATCTAGATTGTACAGCGATCGCAGCGCTGAGTGAACTGTTTGAGGATTGGGACGGTCGACGGCCGTCTAGCTGCCCGTCTTTGCGCGAGAAATAAATTCGCTCTTGGGGAAACTGCCCGTCGAGACGCATATATCTTCCCGCTTGATGATTGCCTGCTTTTACACTGCCTAGCAGATCATAATAGTGTCGCATAGTGCAACTCTTTCGGCAAGGGAAGGAAAATGTAATATATGAAGCTCACAAGCTTCTTTAGCCAAACTGAGCTATCTATCAACACCGTGCAAAAATAACGACGCATTCGGGATCACTGAACTGCACCATTCGCTCTATTTTTTTATTTCTAGTAATCTCTTTCACCATGGCAACATTGTTGTTCTGTGCAGAGCTCCCAATTCTGCTTAAGCACAGTCGTTAGTGTACTTGCCCTGAAATAAAGCAGCTGTGAGCGGCAACGTACGTATTCACCATCGAGTGGAATTCATTGGGATCGAGAGAGCTTACTTCCCAGGAAATGGCACTTTATTGGCAAGCGACACCTACTCTGTGCGGCTCTCTATGCAGCGAAGACAACCGCTTCACTTCGAGCAAACCTTATCGCCCAAATAGGTCACTTAATTTTTCGTTCCACGCAATGCATGTCCCAGCCACCGCCATTAGTTTGTTCCCATCTGAAGAAGAACATCAGATACTATTGTTTAAGCGCTCGTCCAAACTGCCGTCATCAGCCATCTTAATGTTACAACAATCATTTCTCTCATGATTACCGGTCGCACATGCCTTAGCGTTCTCTCAACCTTATCTCTTTACCTCCAGAATATTGATTCCAGGTTAGTACTTAAAGAATGAAATGACCACACGGTTTCTTTTTCGACGATGTCCGTAAGCTTCCAATGACGGCTTGGCAATTCCCCCGAAACTTTCTAAGGGCAGACTAACAAGGATATGTACAGGACATCAGCTCCAAAACTGCTAGTTCCCAATCGCAAAACCTTTCTTAAAGAATTGAGACTAGTAAGAAGTACATAACGAGGCCTCTTAAGAAATAAGTGCCGGCGAGTCTGACTGCGAAAGAGCCGATGGCGACAGCACCGTCCAAAGAAATGTCGTTTCCAAAGAAAAGAAAGACGTTGTAAATCTGCAGTCTCAAGAGAACCACTGGATAACCTTCCAAAATCGCAGCGAGAGCAAATGTGGCAATACACGAGCAGGTAGAAATGGCGGTTTAGGTTCTCATTTTCCATTCCTGCCACGGTATCAGAAAGCTCCATGGTGAAAGCTGAAGGCTTTCCACATTTACAGCAAAAGACTCGTGTTTTGTTTCAGCCACAGGAAGACTTGTTATATGGGAGACAATCTAGCACTCGAGGTATCTGCTAGTGCTAGAGTGAAGGCTCAGGCTATGCCTTTTGCTTTATACACATTTAAAGTGTCCCCGCTCCCTCGCATGGTTCCCATTAAAGTGATACAGAATCTGTCAGCCTGTACATGCGTACGCCGCGCTCACTTTGGTCTTGCTCTCTTTGTTTTTTTCCTGTCTTAAGAGTGCACTCTATTAAACAAGAGTGACAGTTTCTTTATTAGCGAGCAGCGTTGTCGCATCCAAGGCGGTGACGTGTGTTTCACATGCAAAGCATGCAGCGAGCTGCTATTGTGCACGACGAATGCTGGAAATGAGTCGATGGCTGTTGTGGAGCGCTGCTGCCCTAGCGTTTTACTTAAACTGCTAACTTGTCGGTTCAACGCCTGTTTAGCAATGCTCCCGCCACGCGCTCACGTTCATTCCAAGGAGTATATTACCTGTCCGAAGCCTTCTTACTGTAAACAAAAAATCACATATACCCTGACGTATTTTCACAAGAACTGACTGCAACTGACTCGTATCGTTGCCCGTGTTGAGAATTGTTTTATTATTTCTTTTCTTGTTTCTTTCTTTTCTTCAGACAAGCGGCTTAATGCAGCTCGCATGGACTTATTTCCTTATATGCCCTTTCGAGACTCATTAAAGGAGCTCCAGTTCCTCTGGTATTCGTTGACGTTCCACTTTCAATTTCTCTCAGCCACTACCCGTCGTTTCATTTAAATAACACATATGTTGCAGTGTGTTATATTTTGAAGAAACAACGCCGTCAGAGCAGCCATTTGAAGTAAAAAATGAGGAAGCTGCACAGCATTCAGGACTGACTTGATATACTCATAACCTGCATTTGTGGTACAATACTACTGAGTACAGTGCACCGGGTTCATTATCTGTAATTTCACTTAGATTTAAAATAGTTGCACCTTGCAGTTAAATAAAAATAACAAGTTGACCTTTTTTATGTGTTTTTTTATTAATTCAAGTGACACCCTCGTGCAACATTGCCACAAATATACGCATAACCCACAAGCACTTTCGAGCGATACAAGTGAGAATGAACTAAAGACCAAGGACCAGGCAAAGAATAAAAGAAGACCCAGAAAGTCGGGGTGACCCGCAAGAAAGATAGGCTGTTGTCCGTCATGCTTACTCCGACATCCTATCCGCGCCCCGAGCGAGGCAGTGAGCTTGGCGAGAGCAGTGAGAGCCAACTGTTGGTTCGCGTGGGATCCCGTCGTCCCGAGATTATTGGGGATCTAGAGTTGAGGTCACAGCTTTCGCGAGAGCCGAGAACAGAGAGAAGGCACCGCCGTTGACCGATCGCTGCGCGAGGATGTTGGCACGGGGTCTCACTTCCCCGTTGCCCGCCTTGTCGCTTGTCGTGTCAAACTGTGCTTGCCTGCCGTGACTCGTCAGTCTTCATCAAGCAGCGCAGTTCCCTCTGCCCGCTCTCATGCCGTCATTTCGCTATTTGCCCTTTGCTTCGCTACAGCGTTGTTTATTGTTGGCTGACTCCGTTTCATGGACGTTTGCTCTCTTTATGTCGAACTGTTATCAGAGGTTCGCTCCTTTTGCGATTTTGTTAGTGTCCTACAGTGAGGACTGCGCCCACTTTGTGTGCAGCATTTTGATAAGTTAAGGTTAAAAGTTTGCTTATAAAAGAAAGGGTGCTTTTAAAATAAGGTCAATTATTCAGCTTCTTTTATTCTGGTTTACGTTAACAGTACCAGCGTTCCGCGATTTTTATGTGGCATAAATGAAAACACACGTATAACATATGGGTCACACAGTAACTATTAAGAAGTAGTGGCTCTCTTCCATGCAAGCAGAAGCGCCCCTTATGCAAATGAACCTACATTAACAGGATCTCCAAATACCAAGAGTAATCGCTTGTCTTTTTCCGCCGAAACTGCCATACCAGTGCAACTAGAAACAACTATATTAAGGATGCTTTCGGTAAAAAACCGCATGCAGGTAAAGTGACTGCCCTAACTAGTGGATTCATCTACATATTTGTTGTCTGATATGTGCAGCGGTCAACCTCCTCTTACAGTGTAAAATGTATTCAAATGGCGGGAAATGCAAAGAAGGGCCACTTTTGATAAAACTTCGAGGCCCATATTTAAAAGCGTGTTCTTGCGATGAAACTGCTCGCAAGGAATCATGATGTCGAACACAACGCTAACGAATGCAGCCAGCCAGCGGCAAAAAAAAAACACTCAGGATTGGAAAGGTTTGGGAACTGAGTCCTTATTTCTGAAGTGACGCCCGTTATTGGTCAGCCCTCTGGCCATCGTCTTGCTATCATGCCCAGCGATATCATGAGTGGTTGGTGGCAGAAAGGTTGCGAAAGAGCACTCATTCATTAGATTCATTCTTTTACACTGATTCATTAACAGGGTTTTGAATGGAGGAACTTGGTCCGCATCCATTATAAGGCGGCCCGTACGTTATAGCGTTACCTAAGAACAGACATTAACTACTCGTAATAACATGAAAAACCCTTAATCAAGGCGAACAGAGAAGCACATGTAATTATTTCGAATAGAAATATTTGAGAATGTGGTTTTAGGGACCGAGCAATATTTCCCGGCAAAATGCTTCAGTACCAAACACTAGTACGCCAAAAAAAAAAAACATAATATATGGAGTGCATCAGACTGCGCATAATATGCGCAATTGGCGTTGCGCTACACATAAAGAACACAAAACCTTTACAAGGGTTTGTACTTTAAGCTGCTGCTACGTCGTTCATAGCCATAACATCTACGTGTCGCGCACCGTCTGATGCTGTTGCGTCAGACGAGGTTACCTCTTAAGGACACCTTATCATCTGTCGCCAAGCCATTTCCTGTCTATAGGGTCCTCTTTTTTTCTAGCAATGATTCTTCGTAAATCAATCAATCAAACAATACAGAATACAGTGTTAAACAACCTCCCTGCTCCGGTCATTATTGTGACATTGTTAAAACGTAAACTAAAATTGTTAGTGGCATTAGCCTGCTCTACGGAACTTATGAGCAGAAGTGGAGCAGGTCCGAAAGAGAAACCGACAACTTTGCTCGAGTAAATAAAAGTTCCAAATACGTTGGCATTACTATGTCGCCAGCATCACATAGTGGCAAGTGCTGAAAACTCAGCCTGAAGGTTTCAGTAGATCTGTCCATGACGCTAACCAAACTCAGTACAACAGTTCTCGACCTTCCTCCAGACAAGCAAGGAAGCGACGCAGTTCGAAAAAAATCGTTCCGTCAGCGCCGCCCTGATCGGCTGCAGAAACGACGATGCATGCGGAATGCGAGTGCAGGCTTCGCCCGGCGTATGTCAGGGAAATTCGACAGATGGAGCGTGCCACAGCAGATACGTTCAGACTCGGAGCACCCCGGCTCATATATTATGCGGCTCTCAGAGACGTGTCACGCGGAGCAAGGGCGGTGCGATCTAGTTCGGTATGTTGTTTGCCTCGCTGGGGGCTTCTATAGGACTCGTCGACTTTAGCGAATCTTGCGGAAATAATTGGGGGAAGAAAGTGGCTCGACTGGAAGCACGCAATTCGGAAAGTGTACTTCTCTCACGCTCCATGTGTGAGTTCGTTGTTCAAATGCATTGGATAACGCTCGGGTCCTCAACCAAAGTGTCGTTGGTCCACGTCAGAGCCCGCACTCAGCGTGCATACGTATCGAGCTAATATTGCTCTACGCCTCACATTGAGAATAAGCCGCTTCCATGGAGATCCACTTGCTATAGTTTTATTTTTTCTCACGCTAAAGTCGTCGGAAGTACGCAAAGATTCTTGAAGACATATGAAAGGCGGTATCGTGATAATCGACATTTCGGGTGAAAGTATTTCGTAAAGATGACTCGGGAAGGTGCTTGTCATACATAAGCAGATTAACTTTTTCATAGCAGTATTCAGCAGTTATAGCAACCAATGTTTTCGCGTGACACCCTCCTACACTGTAAACGGAAATAACTCCGAGGTGGGAGTATACTGCTTGTCCTATAGCGACCCCCCGGTTCGGAGTTTTTTTTGCTCCGTATGATCGGAGTAGAATTTTTACTCCGTACGAGCGGAATTTTCACGTGGAATTATGGGAGTTTTTTTTCTGTCTTTTCTTTATTTTTTGCTTTGCTATTGACGCAGTTCTTTCGAGGTGCAATGGGAGTATAAAAAGAGC